>NC_047112.1:81691685-82291685 GCF_902500255.1 Thalassophryne amazonica
GAGATTCGGATGCACCAGGACTCTTCCTAGAGTTGGCCGTCCATGTAAACTGAGTGATTGGGGAAGAAGTGAAGGAGGTGACCAAGAACCCACTTGTCACGCTGTCAGAGCTCCAGTATTCCTCTGTGGAAAGAGGAGAACCTTCCAGAAGGACAGCCATCTCTGCAGCAATCCACCAATCGGGCCTGTATGGCAGAGTGACCAGAAGGAAGTCACTCCTTAGTAAAAGGCCCATGGCAGGCCACCTGGAGTTTGCCAAAAGGCACCTCAAGGACTCTCAGGCCATGAAAAACAAAATTCTCTGGTCTCATGAGATAAAGATTGAACTTTGGCCTGAATGTTAGGCATCATGTTTGGAGGAAATCAGGCACCATCCCTACAGTGAAGCATGGTGGTGGCAGTATCATGCTTATCAGTGGCAGTATCATGTTTTAATCATTATTTTATCATGTTCAGTACCTGTCACACTGTGTGTGTGTGTGTGTGTGTGTGTGTGTGTGTGTGTGTGTGTGTGTGTGTGTGTGTGTGTGTGTGTTGTGACAGAATGAATGAATATGATGCATGCAACCTACTGATCAAAATCAAATATCTGTTACATCAACATAGCTTTCTGTCTTGAAATTTAGTTAATTTTGTACCAGTTATTTTGTTTAAACTTTCTGCTATCAAGTCACCTGATTTTGGTTTTAAGAGAAATTTTCCAATTTAAACTATAAACTTAACATTATCACCAACATTTTTAACACTGTAATATAATTGCACAGTACTTCAAAGTAAAAAAAAAAAAAAAATGTTTGAAGATCTTCTCAATAACTCCTTATGTACGCTCTTGGCTTTGATGGACTTGCTTTCTTTCGAAGCCATACCATTGAGACATGTTTACACAACAGTAGATAAATAACTGTCGTTCTATCAAACAGGTTTTTTTTTTGGTTTTTTTTTAAAGATGAGTTGTCACGTAACAATAAGAATTTGTTGTTTGGATAGAATGATTCCATGTTTATTTTTGGCCTCTCTTAGCAAGATTACCTGGAACCAACAAAACAAGTTTTAGGAATGCCTTGTTAAAAAAAAAAAAAATTGTTCTGGTTGGCCATGACCTGAAAATGGGCAATTCAGATTTTTTTTCATGTAAGGCCATATGGTTCCTGGATAGTAGTACTATCAGTTTATTCTCCTGAAAGTGACCACCATTTCCAGAAAGGTGCACCATGCTTCTGGATTCCCAAGAAGTCAGCTGAAGTCTCAGCCGTGCAGCAAATGTGTACATGACTTCATCTTAAGGTGACTAAACAACACTTTGAATCCAATCTCAGTGTACCATGGCCTCCACAAAAATGTTTCGCAGCCATCTCAGGGTAGCACGTAGGGGTCAATGAAGATTCACATAGACAGTGGCGGTCCTAGAGTGATTTACTCCCCGGGCGAAACCCCCTGTGTGCCCCCCGCGCACACTAACATGGCCACCACCTCCGCCCCACCACCCATGAAAACACTAACTTCGTCCAGAACACCCACAATCCCACAAATTAACTCACAACAGCTATTTTCAAGAACAAATTTCCAGTTTTAATGACTACTGCAATAACAAACACAAAGAAATTGGCACAGTCTAATGTGTCATCATCCATGGACTTATCTGCAATGATCATCTCAAAAGTTTGCAGGAGGGCATCATAATTGTTTGTCACAGTGCTCACTATCCGTGATGTGAAATTCCATCGAGTAGGAGCATTTCTGGGCAACCTTGAGCAGCCTGCAGACTCAAGAAAAGACATCCTCTTTGTGGATTTTGAGAAAAATGTGGCAAACCCAGAGAGTGATGCAAAAAATATTCTGCACTCAGATAAGAATTTAGCCCCCTGAGACAGAACCAGATTCAGTCTGTGTGCATAGCAATGCACAAACATTGCACTGGGGGCTATTGCTTTAACTTTGGCCTGCAAACCATTGAGAGCTGAAGCCATGACAGCAGCCACGGCTTCTTCGTAAGGAAGACTATCAAATGACTTCGCCAAAATCCGGTCCACAACATGCTAGCTCGCTAGCTGGAACTGCTGCGAGGCTAGTGTGAAGTGTGTACGCCTGTGAGTGCTTTGTGACGGTGGAGGAGCTCAGCAGCACCCGCTGCTCGGTAGGGATAGAAACTGCGATAGAAGTCAGAATGATAGAATGTCAATGTCAGTGTCAATTTTATTTATATAGCACATTTACAACAGCAGCAGCTGCCCAAAGTGCTTCACAGTAAAAACAATATCAAAAACCATATCACCAAAACAGAGCATTAAAATTCCAAAATATACAAAAACACATAAAACCAGACACACACAGCTTAAATTGTATTAAAAGCCAAAGCATAAAAATGAGTCTTAAGAACAGATTTAAAAGACTCTAGAGATGGAGCGGCTCTGATGTGCAAAGGCAAACTGTTCCAGAGTTTAGGCGCAGCCACCGAAAAAGCCCGATCACCTCAAGTTTTTAATCGAGATCTGGGCACATTTAATAAAAGCTGGCTTTCTGACCTCACTGATCTGACCGGAACATAAGGAGCCAAAAGCTCAGAGAGGTATTCTGGAGCCAAACCATTTAAACACTTGAACACAAGCAGCAGGATCTTAAAATCAATCCTAAATGAGACTGGGAGCCAATGGAGCGAGGCTAACACAGGGGTGATGTGCTCTCGTTTCCTCATCCCCGTGAGCAGTCGTGCAGCAGCGTTCTGAACCTGTTGCAGATGCTTTAGAGACAACTGGTCCAGTCCACAGTAGAGTGAGTTACAATAATCTAAACGAGATGTTATAAGCAAATGAATAACTCGCTCAAAATCACACGCTGGGAGGTAAGCCTTCACTTTTCTCAAAATTCTAAGTTGGTAGAAACTGGCCTTTACCACAGAATTAATTTGGCTTGTCTATTTTGAAGGAGCTGTCAAAAATAACCCCCAAATTTCTGACAGAATCATGCACACAGAAAGACAAAGGACCAAGCACATCATATGAGCCAGTTGACCATGCAGGGCCAAAACTAACTATTTCAGTTTTATTCTCATTGAGAATTAGAAAGTTTTGAGCCAACCAAGTTTTCACTTCCTGCAGACAATTTACCAAAATAGTAAGAGAATTTGATGGGAGCTTAAGTGGCAGAAGTCAGTCTGCAAACACAAGCAGCTACAAAAAAAAAACACACCACAAATAGAAGCTAGATTTGTCGCTAGTCGTTTTTAACAAAGAAAATGCCGCTAAGAGGATTAGGAAAGTCTCGGATTCAACTCAGAACAGAATGAAAATGCTCCCATGGATGTTTACACCAAAAGATCGCTGATTCGCTCATTTCGCTGTCAATCAAAAAGGGATTCAGCCTCAGACAGATCATCCAATCATCATGCAGAAGCTGAGCGTCCGGGCCAGCCGAGGCCAGCCCACTGCCCCATAGACCCCCAGACATGCTGAGCGTCCGATGGACGGGACAAAGCCCAGCATTTATCCAATGACTCATCTCGTTTCGCTGCAGTCTTTGTGTCAATATTGAACTCTGTGGACGCTCAGCGTTCACACTGTTTAAAGCACTGTGAAGCTGCGGGAATGAGTGAGGGGAAAGCCGCGTCGTTACCAGTGATAAGAAGCTGATTCTGAACAAAAGTTGAGCGCGTTGTAACCACGAACCTCCCCGTCAGGACAACCCCCCCCTTTTTTTTTTTTTTTTTTTTTTACTGGAGAGGAGAATTTGACCGATGGTCGAACCTCGGATTCAGGAGGAGCAGTGTGGTTTTCGTCCTGGTCGCGGCACACTGGACCAGCTCTACACGCTCCATCGGGTGCTCGAGGGTTCATGGGAGTTCACCCAACCAGTCCACATGTGTTTTGTGGATCTGGAGAAGGCATTCGACCGTGTCCCTCGGGGCACCCTGTGGGGAGTGCTCCGGGAGTACGGGGTCCGGGGTCCTTTGCTAAGGGCTATCCGGTCCCTGTACGACCACAGCAGGAGCTTGGTTCGCATTGCCGGTAGTAAGTCAAACCTGTTTCCAGTGCACGTTCCAGTGCCCTTTGTCACCGGTTCTGTTCATTATCTTTATGGACAGAATTTCTAGGCGCAGCCAGGGTGTAGACGGGGTCTAGTTTGGGAACCACAGAATCTCGTCTCTGCTGTTTGCGGACGATGTGGTTCTGTTGGCTTCATCAAATCAGGACCTTCAGCATGCACTGGGGCGGTCTGCAGCCGAGTGTGAAGCGTCCGGGATGAAAATCAGCACCTCCAAATCCGAGGCCATGGTTCTCGACCGGAAAAAGGTCCTTTGCCCTCTTCTGGTCGGTGGAGTGTCCTTGCCTCAAGTGGAGGAGTTTAAGTATCTCGGGGTCTTGTTCACGAGTGAGGGACGGATGTAGCGTGAGATCGATAGGCGGATTGGTGCAGCATCTGCAGTGATGCGGTCGCTGTATCGGACCGTCATGGTGAAGAGAGAGCTGAGTAGGGGGGCAAAGCTCTCGATTTACCGATCGATCTACGTTCCGATCCTCACCTATGGTCATGAGATTTGGCTCATGACCGAAAGAACAAGATCGCGAGTACAAGCGGCCGAGATGAGTTTTCTCCGCAGGGTGGCTGGGCACTCCCTTAGAGATAGGGTGAGGAGCTCGGTCACTCAGGAGGAGCTCGGAGTTTGGACTATCTGTGACTGAATGTTCTGGAGTTATGAGCTAAAAACTGCAAGTTTCAATTACAGGGGTCACAAGTTAAAGTTGCTCCAATTTCAGTAAAAAAATTATGCAAATTATTGGTTGAAATAAAAGGATTAATAAATCGAATAGTTTTGACTGGGTTGAATGCTTAGTCTGGAAATTAAAGGTCAAGCAAGGTTGACATCCGTTGGATTATATGACATGTGACATATGTTACCCTGTAACAACTAAACACGACAGATGGTGCAAACTTTTCCTTTTTAGAACCCTATTAACCCAAACAATAATTTGTATAATTTTTTATTTTACTGAAATTGGAGCAACTTTAACGTTTGGCCCCTGTACAAACTGAAATTGACCTTTGTCACCATTTTTGCCATTTTTACCACATAACTCCAGAACATTCAGTCATAGTTGGTCCAAACGATACCTTTTTAGACTTGTTATGATGAGACAAATAATGTGGTGTATTATTTAACATGATTGGAGCATTCTAAAATTTTAACTGCTGTAATTCAGCTGCCACCCTGGGATGGCTGTAAAACACTTTTGTGTAGGTCACAGTACACTGAGGCTGTATTCTAATTGTCGTTTTGTTACCTTAACTGGTATCGAAAGCCTGCTTGATCCATGGATGAAAGTGGTTATGATGATCATGAGCTGTAATTTCTCTGAAATGCACAACCAAATGCCCCCCAGTGGAAGGCCACCCATGCCCTGTTCTCAGTGTATATCTGGAGTTGTGTCAGGAAGGGTGTTGAGTGTAAAACGTGTGCCAAATCACTGTATGGTCTATACCAGATCTGCTGTGGGTGAATCTCAACAAAAAATGGGCAACCAAAAGCCCAACGAACTTCTACAGAATCAGTCAATTCCCCACTGTTGCAACCTGTTGAGATGTAGGCGTTCCCTTGGCATTTTGCAGGTGCTGAGGCACCTATGTACATGTTGGATCGTACTCAGGAAAACTAACACTGCCACACAGCGCAAGTGATACTTGTCTTTTGAGTCTCCCCCTCAAGTGAGTATTCGATGTCTTTGGTACAAGGACAAGGTATCTTCAGAGGAACCACTGGAGTTGTAAACATTTTAGAGTCCAACGTTGTCCCACCTTCAATGTCAAAGTTTCCAGTTTCAGAATAAACATTACGACACAATCTGGAAAATTTGAATGAACTGTTTTGGGGCACACAGTTAGTCCACTTGGCTGCCAATGAGAATGTCCCCAGATTGAAAATACCTGTGTTCCTTTCACCTTGTATATCTGGAGTTGCATCAGGAAGGGGATCCAGCATTAAACTTGTGCCAAATCGACAAGGAGTAGCCAAAAGACATAACTTCGACAGAGTCCCCTTGATGTCTCACTTGTTTTGTTTTATATAAAAGATCCATTAGATATTTTGATGACTATTGTGGCTTACGTTGTATGCAGATTGTAGGGGCTGATTTTAAAAAGGTGGCATCTTTTACATGAAACTTGGATATAACCTGGAAATCCATCAATTTTCTATACCCGCTTACTCCAATTAAGAGTCACGGGAAGGCTAAAGCCTATGCCAGCAGTCATAGGGGAACACCCTGGACAGGATGTCAGTCTGTCACAGGGCTACCCTGATGTTATATCAATACAAGCAGAAATTGTCACCTTGTAGAATCCAGATTATCTTCACTTTTCCCAAGTGCATTATAAAAAAAAGAAAAAAAGACGCAGGCTGACGTGGACTAGCTTGGTGTTCCTTTGTGTTGCATGTTGACTCATTAAACTGAATGTGAGAGCTTTGTGAGTGACTGACATGATACCCCCCACCTTTTCTTGTAATAGTGTATGGTGATCCTCGGATCCCCGGGTTCTTAGTTTTATTTTCAAGTACAAAGATGAACTCCACATTGAGCCGACTTTGTGAAAATGTAGCACCTACGCCGTACATGCAGTTATTTTTCTTTCTTCGGTCTCAGCAGCTCAGACGCATTTGCTCGAGCCCTCCAACCTAAATATTACTGAACTTTTTAAATTTTATTTTAACAATGTGAACCTTTTGCTCTGTTGTTAAACATCTGCAGTCTTTGCAAAAAAAAAAAAAAAAAAAAGACATTAAAAGACTGAATCTGCTGTTGAACTGTTTCTTTGTAAAGTTTAATTTTCTTATCTTGGCAGATGACAAATAAACAGTTCTTTGACACATTCTGGAAAAGCACCCGATCTATGTCTTATTTGTGAACCGCTTTCATAAAAATTATAAAGGTAAATATTGATAAGTCATTTTATTCTCACATAGGATCTCACGAACGGCGGAACGTGTGACAAGTCGAGCAAAACCAGTTTGTCTACTCAGTTACAATCACAAAGGAAAGTTTCTGTGTAGGCTCTCAGTTGTCCAGGTGGTTTCCATAGTAGAGAAGCTTGAATCTTCGACTGGACTGGGTTGCTTGACGTGAGGACGTTTCGCTTCAAATCACAGAAGCTTCCTCAGCTAAAATTCTTGCTCTGGTAGTCTGACTTCTGTCTTGACTCTTGTAGAGAAGAATAAACCAGAAGCCAACAAAAGCTGGAGTTTTTTTAACCTAACCAGACCCCACCTACCGAGAGGCTGACTGCTATAGGCTAGTGACTAAACAGTAGCTCTAATTAGCCCTATTGTGCTCTAGTTAGCACTCTCCTAATGACAGGACGGAAGCCTCCCCTGATGGCTCCCTTGACGACTCTCTCCTGATGACGTGAATGACTCATTACCATGAACAAAAGACTGAAACTGCTTAGACCTGAGTACCACATTGTAAACAGGGGACAAAGCGTGTCTGAGACCCGCTCCGCGGTTAAGGCTGGGTTTCAACTGTTTTACAAAGAATGCTTCCTTGACACCTCTCTCAAACCATTTCTTCTCTCTGGCTAAGATTTTAACTTCCTTGTCCTCAAACATGTGGTTAGTGTCTTTCAGGTGGAGATGAACTGCAGACTGAGGTCCACTGGCGACCTCTCTCAACACCCAGCTGTAAATGGGTACCGGTCTTAGCTGGGGAAGTAACCTGCATTCAGAGCTCTCAAGTCTCACTCATTCACGGTGAGACTCACGCTTTAAAACGGTCCTGTCAGGTCTCATGCACTCAGCGTGAGACTCAATATGTTGTCACGCTCTCATGATAATGCATGACATTCCACCAAAATGACCTGCAAGACAAGATTTGTTGGAGCGTATCTCAACTTGAGAGCTATGTGCCTCAGACTGGCATCCTATCCATGAGGAATTGGAGATTCTAGGCCAATTGACGCTATGGAATCCGGAGATGAGCACCGTCACCAACAGGCCTCAGCGCCTATTTATTGGACTTACTAGGAATAAATGTAAGAACAGGTTTTTATGATGTCATAAAGTGGGAACAAATTAGTGTTTAAATGAGGGAGATGTACTTTAACATAATTTAACATACAAATACTTCATGAAGATATCACATTTTTTCCTATAGTGTGAGTTTTATGGCAATGACATATCCCAAAATCTTATTACTCTATCTTTTTTTATAAACTTGAGTTGTTCTTGTCACTATTATCTAAAAATTGCAACGTTACTCTTAAACGTTTTTAAATTTTTTAATCAATACATTAAAACTTCATTGTTGAAGTCGGTAACGGTTCTGCCCGGTGGCTGTGGCAGCAGAGCTGGTGTTCTCTGTGATGTAAGTCAGTGCTGTGTCTCGTAGAACAGGGTGGTAGTGGTGTAGGAGAACGGGCTGATCAACAGGGCTATGGTGTAGTGACGGTGACCTTCAGCATGGGCCTCAAACACCACCTATACACACAAACGGAGAAGATCGAATCACAAGCTGTAGGACACACACCCTACTGGGCTGAGCACCAAACCCATAACCCTCTGGGTACAACCCCACTTCTATAGTTCTTTATCTTTTCGGTGTTTCATCACAATGTCACATTCTGTGATTACATTTCAGTATTTAGTCAGAATCACCACTTTATCAGATATGTAACTGCTTTCTACACGGGAACAAATCGGTTCCTTATGTGTGTGGGTCCAGTGTTTGCAGTGAAGGCACCGTCATGTCACTCGATGGAAAAACTACAGCACAGCTGATGATCCATCTTTTCTGTGTGCCATATAATTACATATATTTGTAATAAAATGCTCACAAAGGAGGCATTTGCTCGTGCTAACTTTAGCTGTTAGCATGATTTGTGCTTTCATGCTAGCCACTTCTAAAAGATGACTAAAAGATTTTCAAGATGTTTTATTTTACAAATTAAAAAAAATCCACCTTCTTTGTGTTTATTGGCACATAACAAACCAGCTTTAGAGGTGCATACCACCACCTACTGTGTCTGAATACGAATCATGGCATTAATTATTTTAAGTCAATACAATACAGTACATGAAAGAATAATATGAAAAATAAAACAATGAAAATGTAAAATAAACCGGTTAATGCTATTAAGAAATGCAAATTTGTTTAATTAAGTAATTATATATATATGAAAATATTTGAGTTGACTTAATGCAACCTTTAGCATGGGCGTTGGCTAAGTGGTTAGTCCGCTTGGTTTCAGAGTGGAAGGTTTCCGGTTCAAACTGCACCCCTGCCACTTTCCTCCATGTAACATGGAGTTGCGTCAAGAAGGGTCTCTGACGTAAAACCTTTGCTAGCTCAAAAGACAGATCCACTTTTACTTAACACTTTAATTGTAATCATGAGGTGCAAGTAGCATATAATCAAACTTTAAAGTTCTGGGAACAATTCACTTTTAGTATTCACAGTGTAATAGCTCTTGATAACTGATGATTTTTATCCATTCCTCACAGTGAATGCAACAAACACTGGAACTTCACAAACACCTGGTTGTCCACGGTGTCTTGACGTGTTCAGTGGGTTTAAACTCACATCAGCTCCTTCGTAGAATGGTGTACTCCCTGCGTTCTTCCAATAAGTCTTGGTATCAAACCAAACTCTATATACTCCTGTTGTGAATGCCTCCTCCGTGACTAAATTATGGACTTCCCCGGTCGTGTCTGTCACTCTGCAGTGAGGAGAGGTGAAATCTTAGAAAGTCCATCTGCAGCCTGTCCTTCAAACCCTCTGTCTACTGTGCGTTGTGTGTTCATACACACCCTTTAGTGATCTGTGTCCATTCACCATCTGCACCTTTCCGAGACACCTTCAGTGCCACTGAAGCAGCTGGTGTCCCTTTGACAGCATCCAGGATTTTCACCGTTAGAGGACAGTGTGTGTCTGGGTCCCCATGTGCGTCCTGCAGAATAAACACATTCCTTTGTTCTCACCATGTCTTTCAAACAGGTCTTTGACTATGCAGGGTACTTTTAGTACTGTTTGCTAATGTAGAACTAATGTTGTGTGTCTAGCTCATTATGTGCTGTTAAAAAAAGAAAAGAAAAGTGCATTTTAAAATATTACGGCTAGCAGTTGCGCTATCATTTGGACTTAAATTATTTATATTTTCACTCGGTGCAAAGTGGTGGACACCCTAACGCAAGTGTCACTGCTAGTTTCCCCCTGACATAGATGTCATTTTTATGCCCAAGTGAGTGAATCCTCTAAATCACAGTGCCACTTGTCATTCTGTGGGCAATTTATGAGGCATGGTTGAGCACAGAGCTGGTGCATTGATATTGTCCGTCAACAGAAACTGTTTGCACCTTAGATCAACAAAAACTAGGTCTAAATTCCAGTGCTGTGTAAACAGCATTACCCTAAGACATCCCTTACATAAGGGGATTCACAATGCATGTACGCTCAATGGTGGGGAGTAACACAATACAGGTGAGCCCCGTTAACACACGCGAGGTGGGGTCCACAAAATCGGGCCATGAGTCATCTGAAACCACGAGTTAAGTTGACCAAAAAAAAAAACCAACAACCTTAAAATCAGCTTACCTTGCCATATTATAATACTTTCCACCATTTGAAGTGTGATTCCTTCCTAGATGGTGATGAGTTCTTCATCTGGAGTGGCTTCGGAGTCTTTTTTTCTTCTTCCGGCTGCAGATCAGTGTTGAAGGCTTCGTCAGTGAGGAAGATTCCTGATGACTCAAAGTTATTGGATGTGATTCTTTAGATCCTTACTGCCTGTTCAGATTGGGCCGAAATTTATACACGCGCCCATCTCACATATGTGGCGGGTGCGTGTATAAAGTCTGTATGCCTTTCCAAATCATTTCCAATCACCTCAATTTACCCCAGGTGGACTCCAATTGGAGCTGTAGAAACATCTAAAAGATGATTAGTGGAAACAGGATGCATTTGTGCTAAATTTTGAGCTTCATGGCAAAGGCTGTGAATACTTACGTACATGTGATTTCTTTTCTTTTTTTTTAAATAAAGCTTCAAAAATCTAAAAAAGAGAAGTTTTTTTTCACATTGTCATCATGGGGTATTGTGTGTCGAATTCTGAGGAAAAATGAATCTCATCCATTGTGGAATAAAGCTGTAACATAACAAAATGTGGAAAAGTGAAGTGCTGTGGATGCACTGTACATCCATTCCTGCATTTAAGGACTGCAACACATTAAAACAAACAAACAAACAAACAAACAAGCTAAACTTTAGATTTGGGCTTTTTAGGGCTAGTAATGAGGTTAAAAATAAATAAATAATGCTTCAAACAAGGGGCATCCACAGGTGATGGTAATCATGATTTAAAGCAGTATCCATAAAAGGCCAAGTCTTTGAGGAACAACAGTGGGCAGATGTTTGCCATTTTGCTAACAAATACATGGCATAATATTCAAGAAGACGTGGCTGTAATTGCTGCCAAATTTACATTGACAAAGTATTGAGCAAAGAGTGTGAATATTTGTGTACATGTGATTTCTCAGTGATTTATTTTGAATAAATTGAGGGGGGGGGGAACAAAACAAAACTTTTTTATGTTGTCATTATGGGTTGTTGTGAGGAGAATTGTGAGGGAAAAATAAATTTACTCCATTTTAGAATAAGGCTGTAACATAACAAAATGTGGAAAAAGTGAATCCCTGTGAATACTTTCTGGATGCACTGAATATTAACAAATAAAATGAAGCTGACCAGACAAAACATGAAATGTCTTGGATTCATATTGTCTGCAATGAAATAGAAGTCAGAGTAAATGTATGGATTGTGTTTTCCATATCTTCTGACTTTTCTTCATTTGGAGGTGCAGAACTGTAATTCCTAGCCAGTGTTGCCACAGTTACTTTGAAAAAGTAATCCAATTACTGATTACTCCTTGAAAAAGTAACTAAGTTACTTTACTGATTACAACCCCTGGCACAAATTATGGAATCACCGGCCTCGGAGGATGTTCATTCAGTTGTTTAATTTTGTAGAAAAAAAGCAGATCACAGACATGACACAAAACTAAAGTCATTTCAAATGGCAACTTTCTGGCTTTAAGAAACACTATAAGAAATCAAGAAAAAAAGATTGTGGCAGTCAGTAACGGTTACTTTTTTAGACCAAGCAGAGGAAAAAAATATGGAATCACTCAATTCTGAGGAAAAAATTATGGAATCACCCTGTAAATTTTCATCCCCAAAACTAACACCTGCATCAAATCAGATCTGCTCGTTAGTCTGCATCTAAAAAGGAGTGAACACACCTTGGAGAGCTGTTGCACCAAGTGGACTTACATGAATCATGGCTCCAACACGAGAGATGTCAATTGAAACAAAGGAGAGGATTATCAAACTCTTAAAAGAGGGTAAATCATCACGCAATGTTGCAAAAGATGTTGGTTGTTCACAGTCAGCTGTGTCTAAACGCTGGACCAAATACAAACAACATGGGAAGGTTGTTAAAGGCAAACATACTGGTAGACCAAGGAAGACAGAAAACTTAAAGCAATATGTCTCAAAAATCAAAAATGCACAACAAAACAAATGAGGAACGAATGGGAGGAAACTGGAGTCAACGTCTGTGACCGAACTGTAAGAAACCGCCTAAAGGAAATGGGATTTACATACAGAAAAGCTAAACAAAAGCCATTATTAACACCTTAACAGAAAAAAAAACAAGGTTACAATGGGCTAAGGAAAAGCAATCGTGGACTGTGGATGACTGGATGAAAGTCATATTCAGTGATGAATCTCGAATCTGCATTGGGCAAGGTGATGATGCTGGAACTTTTGTTTGGTGCCGTTCCAATGAGATTTATAAAGATGACTGCCTGAAGAGAACATGTAAATTTCCACAGTCATTGATGATATGGGGCTGCATGTCAGGTAAAGGCACTGGGGAGATGGCTGTCATTACATCATCAATAAATGCACAAGTTTATGTTGATATTTTGGACAATTGAAAGGATGTTTGGGGATGATGAAATCATTTTTCAAGATGATAATGCATCTTGCCATAGAGCAAAAACTGTGAAAACATTCCTTGCAAAAAGACACATAGGGTCAATGTCATGGCATAGGGTCAATGTCAACGAGCAGATCTGATTTGATGCAGGTGTTAGTTTGGGGGATGAAAATTTACAGGGTGATTCCATAATTTATTCCTCAGAATTGAGTGATTCCATATTTTTTTCCTCTGCTTGGTCTAAAAAAGTAACCGTTACTGACTGTCACAATCTTTTTTTCTTGATTTCTTATAGTGTTTCTTAAAGCCAGAAAGTTGCCATTTGAAATGACTTTAGTTTTGTGTCATGTCTATGATCTGCTTTTTTTCTACAAAATTAAACAATTGAATGAACATCCTCCGAGGCCGGTGATTCCATAATTTTTGCCAGGGGTTGTACTCTTTTTTAAGAGTAACTAAGTTAGATTACTAGTTACTTTCAGTAACTGCCAACAACAACCTGTCTGCCACCTCAACATGAAAATGATAACCAGTTTTGCCAATACTCACCTTTTTGGAAGTGCATTTTTAACAGTAAGGTAAAGTAAAATCCTGGCATTTTAAGTTGAACGTAAAAGCTATTTCCTGAAAAAAAAAAGTTGTAAAACATGAAACAAAGTCAATCTTTCTCGACTTCAATGAACATAAATACTGACAGCACTGTGATGGTAAACCTTACAATTTATAATCTGTATTGTTTATAAATGCCACAATTAAATTATTTCTGCCATTTTCTACCATTTAAATTCTTTCTGAAAATTTTAATTGTTGAAATTATAATTATAATAAAAATAATAATAATTATTATTGTTTTTATAAGTAGTAGTAGTATGAAAAAATGTCTTCAAAAGTGAACCTTTAAGCTAGGGGTGTTGTGGGGGCTGCATCCCTTCACCCCACCCACCCCCTTTCCGTCTGGATTTGCCCCTGGTTTGCCATCTGAGCAGGAAGAATGGATAATGTGTATTTATGCAGAAAACACGGCCAGATTGACAGGTAATAACGTTTTATCTGTGTTTTTTACATCACGTCATCCTTAGAAAGAGACTTTAGGCACATTTGGGTGGAACAGCATCAGTATTTGTTGTTAAGGCATCGCGGGTCTTTCACTGTTTATAGCAAAGACACTCAAAGCGGCACAGAGTTTTAAAGAAAAAAGCATAAACATGTCTTTATAAAGCTCAGTACAAGTGTGCTGCCGTGACCGCTTTTTGAGAAACGGCAACTGTTTTTCAACTCGGAGCTGCTGCACAAAACAGCGGATGAACAGCTCGCAGCATCAAAAGCTAAAAGTGGGTCATGTGTAGGGTTCAGCCGAACTCCCGACCGCTCCCTGCCCACGAGCCAGTTTAAATGCTGCGATCGACCCACACTGTTTCTGCGATCAACCCACACTGTCTGCAACTGACCGGTCGATTGCAATCGATGCACTGGACACCCCTGATTTATACTGTATAAAAATACAAAAATAGTAGTGACGCACAGTGACTAGCAGAAGTAACTTTAATCTGATTACTGATTTGAAAATATTAATGCATTAGATTACTTGTTACTGAAAAAAGCGGCCAGATTAGAGTAGTGTGTTACCGACATCCCTGTTCATAGCAATGCAATCTCTTCACCCTGACTGACAAGAGTATGAAATGCTGACTTAAAGGTAAATATGAGTTGCTGTGCTTATGTCACAGTACATGCAGATAAAAAAGGTTCACCCCATTTGTAAACTGTACTTTGAGCTGGCTTTAGACTGAATGTGGCAACACTACATCTGACTATGTAATTCACATCTTATATGTGGCTTTTAACTTAGGTTGTGTTTTTTAATCTGAAAAAAGTTTGTTTTTCTCATATTTCATCTCAAGCTACTGCTTAAAGTCATTTCTCATTTTTTTTCCAACACTTGTTCAAAGGATGTGACAGACTGGTGTCCTGTCCAGGGTGTACCCCGCCTCGTGCTCTATGACTGCTGGGATAGGCTCCAGCCCCCCGTAACCCTTAATTGAACTAAGCACATTTTCCCAAAGTTTGCTCAAGAAAGGCAATAAAAATGCTTATCTTTGTGTTATTTGAACTGCTGAGTTTATAGTTTGTTATTTGCAACCTGCATCTTCTCTCCTTCACCCCATGGCCGCCTGCTTGTAGAAGCTTGTTCTACATAAGAACTCTGCTGCACAATCAGGCCTACAAATGCACGTATTTGTCAATCTTACTTACGAGGGCTGTCAATAAAGTAACGGTCCTTTTTAGTTTTTTTCAAAAACTATATGGATTTCATTCATATGTTTTTACGTCAGACATGCTTGAACCCTCGTGCGCATGCGTGAGTTTTTCCACGCCTGTCGGTGACGTCATTCGCCTGTGAGCACTCCTTGTGGGAGGAGTCATCCAGCCCCTCGTCGGAATTCCTTTGTCTGAGAAGTTGCTGAGAGACTGGCGCGTTGTTTGATCAAAATTTTTTCTAAACCTGTGAGAGATATCGAAGTGGACACGGTTTGAAAAATTAAGCTGGTTTTCAGTGAAAATTTTAACGGCTGATGAGAGATTTTGAGGTGATTCTGTCGCTTTAAGGACTTTTCACGGTGCGAGACGTCGCTCAGCGCTCTCAGCCGCCATCGTCAGCCTGTTTCAAGCTGAAAACCTCCACATTTCAGGCTCTATTGATCCAGGACGTCGTGAGAGAACAGAGAAGTTTCAGAAGAAGTCGGTTTCAGCATTTTATCCGGATATTCCACTGTTAAAGGAGATTTTTTTTAATGAAAGACGCGCGGACAGGTCCGCGCGTCGGGACGCAGCCGACGCGACGCCCGCCACAGGAAAAACACCTCTGTTGAAAGCCTTAAGGACAAGTTGGAACATGTCCTGCTGTTAAACAATTTCTCATATACTCACTCCACTGAAAGCCATCAAAAGCCGCCTGGATTTTACAAATGGTTATCAACACGGAGGTGTTTTTCCTGTGCCGCCGCACCGCGTCGGCTGCGTCCCGACGCGCGGACCTGTCCGCACGTCTTTCATTAAAAAAATCTCCTTTAACAGTGGAATATCCGGATAAAATGCTGAAACCGACTTCTTCTGAAACTTCTCTGTTCTCTCACGACGTCCTGGATCAATAGAGCCTGAAATGTGGAGGTTTTCAGCTTGAAACAGGCTGACGACGGCGGCTGAGAGCGCTGAGCGACGTCTTGCACCGTGGGAAGTCCTTAAAGCGACAGAATCACCTCAAAATCTCTCATCAGCCGTTAAAATTTTCACTGAAAACCAGCTTAATTTTTCGAACCGTGTCCACTTCGATGTGTCTCACAGGTTTAGAAAAAATTTTGATCAAACAACGCGCCAGTCTCTCAGCAACTTCTCAGACAAAGGAATTCCGACGAGGGGCTGGACGACTCCTCCCACAAGGAGTGCTCACAGGCGGATGACGTCACCGACAGGCGTGGAAAAACTCACGCATGCGCACGAGGGTTCAAGCATGTCTGACGTAAAAACATATGAATGAAATCCATATAGTTTTTGAAAAAATAAAAAGGACCATTGCTTTATTGACAGACCTCGTATACTGGCCTGTTGAAAAATGTCTCCTGTGGATTTAAAAATCGCAATATCATTATATTCATTATTTGATGGCATGTGAATGACTCTTGTGTATTTGTTCATCACAAATACTGAACAATATAATGATAATAATACGTATGTGAAAATCTATATAATTGGCTCAGTACAGCACAGATAATGTATACAGCTTCAACACCAGAGGGCTACTGCTTTCGACACCAGAGGGCAGGCCTCACTGGGCAGTGGCCAGGCACATGGTGCCACAGTGATTCAACAGCAGCAGCAGTAGCCACAGCATAGACATGGTCAATCAAACTGCATTGTTCCCTGATATATTTATGGAATTCATCCTTTCACACTCATATTAAGGAGACTATGAGATACTTTATTCATCTATATCTCTGTATGTTCATGTTCTAGTGTGTTGGTTTGTGTGGACAAGTTCTAATCTTGTGGTATTGTTTTTGTAGTATGATATATTATACTTAGTAGCATTAGATTAGATTTATGTTGTCTCTTGTCTGCTGATTCTCTTTATATACACTGTGTTAGGTTGCCAGTGTCCCTTGTCACTAGATTGATTTGCATATAATCTTGAAAATGTTAGGTAGTAAGATAATATAGTTGAATCTTTGTGTTCTTTAGCATTTAGGTTTAGTTTGCATTCATCACTTCAATTGTGGAGTGACTTCCTCTTGTTAGCACTTTCTCTTGTTGCATACTTCAGTGGTGATCTAAACATTTTGACTGTTCTCAATATTATCTTATTTAGTTAACAATCTCTGTTGTCTTGAATTGAAAAATGGAGGCCTTGGGCAGCATGAAACGAGATTCTTCAGTGGATGGTGATGTCTGCATCATTTGTCAGGACTGCACTAGAAAGAAAATCTTGTTCAGGGTAGTGACAAAGGAAGGGCTACATTGCAGGATAGTGCAAGAGTCCGTCACAAGCTCAAAGATATGGAGAACAAACTCACAACTGAGAGGATATTGAGTTCTGATGAGACTTACTCTCAAATGGCATAGATCCTGTTGCAGTTGGTTCACCAACAAGACAAATATTAGGAGACTAGAGAAAAGGTCAATGTCTCAAGACACAGAGGAACCCATTGCAGGTCCCTCCACTGGTCCAGCTGCAAGACTCAGAAGTGCCTCCAGTACTTTCAAATGGGCTCTTTGCATATTCTGCCAGGAAGTGAAGGCTGACAAGACTCTGCACAATGTTGAGACCTTCAAGATTAATGAAAAAACAGAGGAGGCTGCAGAGTTTGATCGTGAACTGCACATTGCTCTTGCTGCTTGTGGTGATATCATGGCAGCATAAGCAAAGTATTAGAACAGTTTTACCCACATACGAACTTTAAAGACTTGCATATTTATCCAAGAAACGTGTTTCATTTCAAGCTATCATGCTTTTTTACTTCATTTTGCTCATTTGCTTGCCGTGGTCAAATCAAAGATGACTTCCTTTTTTTAGCGGTAACAATACCAGGCAGTCTCTAAATTAATTAATTTTTTTGCTAATTATGGTGTGAAGGAGTAGGGATACAGCTTTCCAACAGCAATATTTAAATTCAGCAGGTCAAATGACATTGAAATATAAGTTGTATTTTCTCATCCAAAGCAAATAGCACCACACTTCTGACAAATTTGATGAAGCGGGCAGCCATTTTGTTTTATGCAAATTAGGAGTGAAGTAGTAAATATACCGCTTGCCAACAACAATAATTGAACTCAGCATGTCAAATTGCATAGAAATAGAAGTTTATTTTTTTCTTCTAATGCAAACACAAGTAGACTTTTGAAAAGCTTCATGAAACGAGCAGCCATTTTGTTTTATGCAAATTAGGGGGAATGGGTAAAGATGGAGCTTGCCAACAACATTTGAATTCAGTGGGTCAAAATACATAGAAAAAGATGTTTAGTTTGCGTTTATAGCACATATACAACCAAAATTGTGCAAATTTTGATGTAATTGGTGGCCATTTTGCTTTATGGAAATTATGGGGTGAAGGGGTAAAGATACAACATGCCAACAGCAATTTTTGTACTTGGCAGGTCAAAATGCATAGGAATCAGTCTGTTGTCTGCTTTTAACAGAAAATGCCTTGGGCATGTTATACAAGCTTTTTTCTGAAAATGTAACCTTACTATTTACTATTGTAAACATTACGGATCTTTGAATATGTTATGGACTTACCCTGCAGATGTGGGCAGTTGTACAGAGATGAACAGTAGATACCAGAAGCAGACAGTGCAGCAGCTGAACCATGTTGGACCCTGAGTGACAAACCATCACACAGACTCAGACCTGTTATGATAGTGGTTGGACTCATCGTCCACTCCCTCACCAATCCAGCTCTGTTGACCAAGTCAATACCTGGATAATGAATAACTAACAGCTGGGAACAAAACAAAGCACAACCAGTCCAAAGGTGTTAACAGGTCTAGGAGTAATGTTTGTTTGTCTGGTAGGCCATGGGCCAGCATGGTCCTGCGTGCACCTACCCCCAACCCCACAACCCTATACATTTGGTGTCATTAGAAAGCTTAGGATGTCTAGATTACAAAAATAATTGTTATATACTGGGCCTCACTATGACATAAGACAACATTGGATTACTACACTGTCATTAACCGCCCTATTATGGAATACAAAACTATCAAAGAATGCCTGCGAGTAGCAAAAGAGGCCACACATGAAGTAGGTCAAGAGTATATCAATACATCCTTCGACATGGGAATTTGTATGAAGGCATACGACACAGGTGATCCAGATCCAGATTGGCGGATGTCAGAAATCTGTGATTGCTCTTGTTTCTTAATGTATGACCTTAAAGTGAAAGCACATACCATGGATTTACTTTAATGCAAAAAAAAAAAAAAAATACAAATACAAATATCAGATCAGGACTTGGTATCAATAGATACTCAATATTAAGTCCCTCAGACTGGGATCAGGCACAAAAACAAACAAACAAAAAAAAAAACACCAAATGACCATGCTTGAAGTCATGGCTAGTGAAGGAATCCAACAAGACACCTATAATAACTCTCACTGAATTGATGTACAATACAGTACCACATTGTTTCTATTTTGGAATGATTGCTTTGTATGAACTCCAAGAGATTTTTTTTTTGTTGTTGTTGGAAATTGTCTCGTTTTCATCCCAACCTGTTCAAGCAAAACGAGCCGTAAAAGTGAGAATATATTTGTGTTATATTAAAAAGTTCATATACTTATACAATCCATTATATTAGCTTTTATATTTTTATTAAAATTAAATCACAGTGGAGAGGTCTGTTTTCACTGAGAGTTTAAACAGTTAAATTTTAGGAACTGTTATTCTACAATGACTGGATTTTATTTTATTTGTCAATGTCAAAATGAAATTACAATTTGTAAAACATCCAACATATTCCCAAACTAAGTTAATGCTCAAGTCTATCTGACAGTTGATACTAGAGGTGGGACGAAGTCACCATCAAATCACTCTCAAGTCATGAATCAGCAAGTTCCAAGTCAAGTCTCAAGTCATAATGACCACCAATTGTTTGCAAGCTGACTTGAGACTTGACTTGGGACTTGCAGATTGATGACTTGAGAATGACTTGACAGTGACTTTGTTCCACCTCTGGTTGATAGTTACACTGTGCAATAGGTTTGACAGGCACCGATAGATCAAAGAGTTTTTCATCAATTAATATGTACAGAACAGAACAGCCGTTAAAAGATCTCTGGGCCTGATAGTGTTCATGATAAACATACCATGTACGTTCCCTGTGTGGACACAAAGCCAGGTGTTGGCGTGACACTATAAGTAAATGCATCTCATGTCTTCAGGCCAAAACAAATTCCTTCAAAGTGCCATGAGAACAAGACACCTCAGACATTCTCAACATTCAGTACATTACGAAAAGAAAATGTCACACACCTGTTTAGTATAAAACAACGAGCCATCTGTTTTCATATCCAGGCATGTGTAAATCACAGTGACACAATTGAATGACATATTTAAAGCCTGCAATTAAAAACTGAAATCAAAAGAAACCCGCCAAACATCACTGATGATCTCCTCATTATTGCCTGATGTTATAGTGCACCTACATTTCAAAGCATCAGGCATATAGAAAAATACTCCCTAACAATAAAATATCTGGAACAAGAGCAAACCGAGATTTCTGATGTCTGCCAAGCTGGATCCAGAACACCTCTAAAATTCAGTGGAGTCTTCCATGCCCTAATATCTATATTTGGTGCAAATTTGGTGAGAATCTGTGAAGTAGTTTTTTAATGTAATCCTTCAAAGCCTATATAAAGTGAAATCGTGATCCAGCATCCAGATCCAGTTCACCTCTAAAATTCAGTGGAGTCTTCCATGGCCTAATATCTATCTTTAGTGCAAATTTGGTGAGAATCCGTGAAGTAGTTTTTTTAATGTAATCCTTCAAAGCCTATATAAAGTGAAATCTTGATCCAGAATCCAGATCCAGATCCGGATCACCTCTAAAATTCAGTGGAGTCTTCCATGCCCTAATATCTATCTTTGGTGCAAATTTGGTGAGAATCTGTGAAGTAGTTTTTTAATGTAATCCTTCAAAGCCTATATAAAGTGAAATCGTGATCCAGCATCCAGATCCAGTTCACCTCTAAAATTCATTGGAGTCTTCCATGGCCTAATATCTATCTTTAGTGCAAATTTGGTGAGAATCCGTGAAGTATTTTTTTTTAATGTAATCCTTCAAAACCTATATAAAGTGAAATCTTGATCCAGAATCCAGATCCAGATCCGGATCACCTCTAAAATTCAGTGGAGTCTTCCATGGCATAATATCTATTTGTGGTGAAAATTTTGTCAAACTCCTTGAAGTAGTTTTCACATAATCTTGCTAACAGACAGACACAAATAAATAATTTTAAAAATAAATAATTTTATTAGGCCCTTGGCAAACATAATACAATCCATAAATTGAGCCCTTTTCCTATTTTAGCACAAGGCTGGAAAAGTTTACCATGACCTCTGACCTTGATGATTGACTAATTTTAACCCAAATGAAATTCCTTATTCCCATCCAAAAGCCCAATGTACCTGCCAAGTTTAGATCAAAATCAGATGTTAATATGATAGTTACATACATAGTTACACCGAGACCAACATGATCACAAGTACAGTGTACACCTACAGGTGGTGTTGCAAGTGAGTCTACATGTTGCAAAAAATTTTTTAAACACTTTCAAAGGTTTCCAGTAATATTTTTAAGTACAAATGCAAACCATCTTGAATATGAGGAAAAGTACAGGGCCCAAAAAACAGAACCCATAAAAATTGTAGTAAATCCTACAGTCTTACTTAATTGATCAAGACATTTGAAATCAATCATGACTTTTATTTAAGGTATCTCAAATTACATTTTGACTTATGTATATCTGAATTAAAGATATGTGAAATTACATTTAGACGAGTACGAATGTCACACTAATTTACATGCATGCAGAAACCAATAACCGATATCTATAAGGGTACTTTAAAAAGTTCTCGGCGTTTACTTAGAAAGTAAAGTATCTGGCGGCTCAGGATGTGACCTTCTTCTGTAAAGGGATAATAAAGCTTGAACCAAGTGCTTTTAGGTTCAGAGAGACTATGTTGAAACATAATGAAAGAACGATGTTCCTCCTGTGACATTTTCTAAGTGAGACCAAGAACTTTTCAAAGTGCTCTTGTACAATTCTGTAAGCCTGAAATTCTGAAAAATAAATCCCAAATGTCTGAATGAACTTGTGGAACTGTGAACTGGGAATATGAGTATGTAGATGTGAAAACGTAATTCTAGATGGCTGCTTTGCGCTCGCTGTCATCAAATCTTAGTGGTTAGCACTGTTGCCTCACAGCGAGAAGGTCATGGGATCGATTCCCATCTGTGGCCTTTCTGTGTGGAGTTTGCATGTTCTCCCCGTCTTTGCGTGGGTTCCCTCCGGGTGCTCCGGCTTCCTTCCACATCCAAAGACATGCAGGTTAGGTGGATTTGAAACTTTAAATTGTCTCCGTAGGTGTGTGTACATGCGGGTGTGAATGTGTTTGTTTGTCTATATGTGGCCCTGTCCATGGGTCAGAGACGCCAGTCAGAGATTGTTTCCAGCAAAACATTTTCTCATAAATACAAACAGTGGAAATGCCTCATGCCTTAAGAGCACTCAACAACTTCAATGGGAAAACAAAACAAAACATGGAATGTTCCAACTATAAATTCACTATATCCAAATCAGAATTTGCAACACACTACCTGATCATACGGCTGTACAAGTAAAAACACAAAAATAAAACATGCATTCCAAAGAATTACAATCTATTACATCATACAACATGCATAAAACCCTCAGTAATTAAATAGTGTCCTGACAAATTTGCTCATTAAAGACACAGATAGATTTCAAATTAAACATTTAACCTGAATAATGATTTAGCCAGTGGGGCAGCATGCTATGGGCACTGCAGTTACTAGATCTCAGTAGAAAAGAACACCTAGAGACATGCTCTCTCCATCAAAATGCCAAATAAAGGAATATCTTTTCATATTTGAGGTGGAGGCGATGGTCTAGTGGTTAAGCCTTGGGCTTGAGACCAGAAGATCATCAGTTCAAATGCCAGCCTGACCGGAAAATCACTAAGGGCCCTTGGGTAAGGTCCTTAATCCTCTAGTTGCTCCTGGTGTGTAGCGCGCGCCTTGCATGGCAGCAGCCTGACACTGAGGTGAATGTGAGGCATTGATGTGTAAAGCGCTTTGAGCATCTGATGCAGATGGAAAAGCACTATATAAATGCAGTCCATTTACTAATTATCATTTTAATGCACTGACTTCTCCATGCACGTGTTGACCCATATGGTTAAAAAATAAAGTAAGTCCCTTTGGCTGCCCTCTTGTATTTCACTCAGGTTCAACACAACAGATGTTGAACTGGCACAAGTTTTACACCGGATGCCCTTCCTTTATGGTATGTTCTCAAACTAAATGTTTTCATTGGCTTATCTTTTGAACCAGTAAAATATGTTCTGTCAGGAAATGACAAGGTACATGGTTAAACGGTTCAATTCCGAGTGTTGATTTAGGTGCCCGATTGGCTCAATAATACGTAGCTTAGTTCCGTCTAAACTTTGAATATATATATATATTTTTTTTTTTTTACAGACCAACCCTTCAAACCATGTTGTTTTTTTTTTCAATTGGCCCTGGCCCTCGAGTCCCACAAAAAAATCTGTAAACCAAAAAATAAACTAACTCTGGCCTTAGAGTCCAAGTCTCACAAGCATACAATCAAAAAGAAAGCACCAGGACCCTAATGACTCTGTCCATCAAACTCCTACAACAGTATTGGCATTGGCAAACACTTCTGTCTAGGGACCTCATGAGTCCATGAGCTCTCTCCAAGCGTCTCTCCACCTCAAAGCTGAGGACCCAGAAACATGAATGTCACTATTGCTTTCAAGGCATTCAGAAACACTTCTCATGGGTCTTCTGACTCCAGGAAGTCACTGAAATCCTGGATCTTAGACTTGACCAAGGACAATCGCAAAATCAGACACTCTGACTAATCACTCAGCTTCATAGATTCAAAAAAGTTCAGGACTGTCTGCAAAATCAAGGTCAGTAAACCTTTCCTCACTAATAGAGGTGCCTTAGCAACTGATCTTCACAACTCTTCCACTCCATGAAAGCACCAAACAGAGCTGATGCCAGAAGACATCCCTGACAACCAAAAAAAAAAAAAAAAAAAAAAAAAATCACTGGCATAAAATCAAAGACTGCCCTAAACCAGTTCTAAGAACTAACCCTGAATGAATGTTAAAAGGAGATTTGCACAGGCAAGACTGTGCCTGCAAAATAAAAGCATGAAACACTTGTTTGTACACCAGCCCTGTTATGAGATTATATATTGCATATATTACAAATCCACCTTGACAGCTCTGACCTTGGAGAGAACTGTGAAGATCACACACATCTAACCTTTTTTAACTGTCTTCTTTTTTTTTAACACATATACTTTGAAATAGCCAGCTTTTAGTCTAGTTTTAATTTTGTACACATTTTTGCTAAGGGCCTGACATGATAGCTACAACCAAAGGTTTGAATACAACTGAAAAGCCATCGCTACGTCGACATCTCCATTGTTTCATTCGGAGTTGCCACAGCAGATCCAAGGTGGAGTTTGCCCTTCCTGACATAACTTCACATTACGTGGAGAATGGGCAGGGGTGGCCTTGAATTGGGAACCTTCCACACTGGAAACAAGACCACTTAACTGCTTGGGCACCCCCCCGCCCCATCAATCTGGTCATTAGTATTATTTGGGATTTCTTTAATACATAGGTACAGTAGTGTTCAGAATAACAGTAGTGCTATGTGACTAAAAAGATTAATCCAGGTTTTGAGTATATTTCGTATTGTTACATGGGAAACAAGGTACCAGCAGATTCAGTAGATTCTCACAAATCCAACAAGACCAAGCATTGATGATATGCACACTCTTAAGGCTATAAAACTTGGCTATTAGTAAAAAAAAGTAGAAAAGGGGGGTGTTCACAATAATACGAGGTCTGTCCAAAAAGTAATGGACCTTTTTATTTTTTTCAAATCTATATGGATTTGAATCACGTGTGATTGCATCAGCCAAGCTTGAACCTTCGTGCGCATGCGTGAGTTTTTTCACGCCTGTCGGTTGCGTCATTCACCTGTGGGCAGGCTTTGAGTGAGCACTGGTCCAGCCCCCTTGTCGTATTTTTATTGTCAGGGAAATGGCAGAGCGACTGCCGCTTTGCTCCATGAAATATTTTTCAGAAACTGTTAGAGACAGCCAGTTGGAAACCATTCGAAAGATTCAGATGGCTTTCGATGGCTTTTCAGTTGAGTGAGTATCCGAGAAATTGTGTAACAGCTGGACATGCCACAACATGTCCTGTGAGACTTCCAACACGGAGGTGTTTTTTTGTTGTGCGCCATGAGCGGCTCCGTGCCGACGCGTGAAATCCTCCACACGTCTTTCATTACAAAATCTCCTGTAACAGTGGAATGTGCTGCAAAAGTGCTATGTCCAGCTCTCTTGCCATTTCTGTGGTAGTCACACGATGTCCCGGATCAACACAGCATTCAGTTTGGAAATGATCTGGTCGTTCCAGCCTGTCGATGGCCGCTCGGTGCGCCGCGTGCCCTCCGCCGCTGTGGGCCGTCTTTAATCCGGTTGTAATAATCCTTAATCTGTGTGACGCTGACAGAATCTTCACCGAAAGCCATCTGAATCTTTCGAATGGTTTCCAGCTGGCTGTCTCTAACAGTTTCTGAAAAAAATTTCATGGAGCAAAGCGGCAGTCGCTCTGCCATTTCCCTGACAATAAAAATCCGATGAGGGGGTTGGACCAGTGCTCACTCAAAGCCTGCCCACAGGCGAATGACGCAACCGACAGGTGTGAAAAAACTCACGCATGTGCACGAAGGTTCAAGCTTGGCTGATGCAATCACACATGTAGTTTTTGAAAAAAATAAAAAGGTCCGTTACTTTTTGGACAGACCTCTTAGTAGTGTGGCATTCGGTCAGTGAGTTCGTCAATTTTGTGGAACAAACAGATGTGAATCAGGTGTCCCCTATTTAAGGATGAAACCAGCACCTGTTGAACATGCTTTTCTCTTTGAAAGCCTGAGGAAAATGGGACGTTCAAGACATTGTTCAGAAGAACAGCATAGTTTGATTAAAAAGTTGATTGGAGAGGGGAAAACTTATACGCAGGTGCAAAAAATTATAGGCTGTTCATCTACAATGATCTCCAATGCTTTAAAATGGACAAAAAAAAAAAAAAAAACAAAAAAAAAAAACCCAAAACAAAACAGAGACGCGTGGAAGAAAACGGAAAACAACCATCAAAATGGATAGAAGAATAAGCAGAATGGCAAAGGCTCACCCATTTGTCAGCTCCAGGATGATCAAAGACAGTCTGGAGTTACCTGTAAGTGCTGTGACAGTTAGAAGACACCTGTGTGAAGCTAATTTATTTGCAAGAATCCCCCACAAAGTCCCTCTGTTAAATAAAAGATGTGCAGAAGAGGTTCCAATTTGCCAAAGAACACCTTAACTGGCCTAAAGAGAAATGGAGGAATATTTTGTGGACTGATGAGAGTAAAACTGTTCTTTTTGGGTCCAAGGGCCACAGACAGTTAGTGAGACGACCCCCAAACTCTGAATTCAAGCCATGTGCATATCATGAATGCTTGTGTTATGTGTCGGACGCAGCCCGGAGAACCGACCAGCGTTTGAAGGACCCAGTATGAAATAAGCAGAGCACGGTACAAAGGATAACTAAATTTAATTACATAACAGTGATGTGGAAAAATACAACAAATGAGTGCGCGGTCTGGCATGGTGGAATGCCGGTGTGCTCCCAGCAGCACTAACGGTCCGGAGCCAGAAACAGTTCGGACCCAAGGACCCCGCCAACACCCCCCAGGTGGCTGCGACACCCATGGAACACCCTGTTCACATACTCAAACTGCAGTGGAAGCTGATTAAATGACTAACATAACAGCTCAATACCATAAGGTGTGAGGGACACCACATATACTGACTGTACAAATGTTAGTCACAAAATCTAACGTACCTCAGGAAGTGTGCTGACGAGCGTGAGACCTCACCCCCTCCTCTTTCACAGACCATGGTGTCAAACCTGGTACAGTCTCTGCATCCACTGATGATGAGATGGCTCTAGAGACGACGATCTCACCCGTCTGGTCACAAGATCGAGTCTCTGGCAAATACACACTGTGTACTCCAGACTTAAATGCCACCATGCTCCAATCCGTGTAGATGCACCACAGCTGTGAGTCCTGACGAGCTGCACATGATCAGCCTCAGGTGATCAGGGTGAGGTCCTGATGACTCAGCCACACAGCCACTCAGTCCTAAACGCGCGCCACCTGGAAGGAAAAACAAGAGACAGCACAGAAGACAGAAACAAAAGGCAGCCAGGCCCCCCCAGCCATACAACAGCTTGGTCTTGTTGGATTTGTGAGAATCTACTGAATCTACTGGTACCTTGTTTCCCATGTAACAATAAGAAATATACTCAAAACCTGGATTAATCTTTTTAGTCACATAGCACTACTATTATTCTAAACACTGCTGTCCCTGCTGCAGGAACAGTCCATCGAGTGGCTCGATGACCCCCCCCCCCCCCCCGATGGTGAACTGGATGTCTGCATGGACTCTCGTCAGTTGTTGTTGTGTTGTATTCTGTATTGTAAACCTTACTGGTAGAATGGCCCAAGCAGAGAGTCACCCCTTTGAGTCTGGTCTGCTTGAGGTTTCTTCCTCAAATCATCAGAGGGAGTTTTTCCTTACCACTGTTGCTCTGGGGGTTGGTAAGGTTAGACCTTACTTGTGTGAAGCACCTTGAGGCAGCTTTGTTGTGATTTGGCGCTATATAAACTAAATAAAAATAAAATTAAATTGCACCATTTTATGCCATTTTATAACCTTTGTTTCATAAACACTTTACCAATGGCAAATCTGCAAATATTAAGACATTAGTTCCTCCCCAACACTGTAACATGTCTTTTGATCTTTCATTATTAGTTGATAACCCAGCCGCACACTTGGAGTCTTATCTTTAGTGTCTGGCATTAATGTTCACGTTTGCACATTTTACAGCTTAAGTCTTCATAATAAGCAGCTACCAAAAAATCCTAAAGTTGCCAATGTGGCTTCAAATTGTGATGTAATGCATGAAATATTACTGTTGCTTACACTTCCCAGATGGGCTTTTTGGGCTTGGGGAACTGCTGCCTGAGCTCCTTTTTTTACTCTTTCTGGATTTGTTGCATGGGGTTTGTTGAATGACTTGCTGAAGCTGCACAGAACTCACAGGACTAGAAGTTGCCTCTGTTGCGTGGATGTCACCAGTAGGCTGAGAGACCTCAGTTGTATCACTTTGCCTGGGGTCTATCCCTGCTGCTCCTCCAGAGATAATTAGACTCTCATCTTGAATATACCCGGGGTAATTAGACCTCCTGGAACCTTTGCCCACTTCAGTAAAGCTTGTAGGTCCAGTCTCTTCTGAACCTGGATCTGCTTCCAAAACTGAAGAGACAGTTTTTTCCACAAGTCCATCCTCTGAAAAAGATATAGATGATGTCTGACCTGTTACACTGGAGAAATTATACAATTCTCCTTCAATCTCCTGGTCAAAACTGAGTTCTTTTCTTGTTCTCAAAGGTAATTCTCCATGGTCACTCCCAACTTCATTTTTAATATTAATTGTGTTTTTGACATCTTTTACTTTGGTATTCTGGTTTGAAAAATTAAATTCCTCACCTTCAGATACTTGTCCATACATTGCCGACTGATCACCAATGGCCTCTTTATTTTCATTAAACAGTAAAACCTGTCCAGTGGCCACCTTGGATGATTGCACTTCCTTTGAAGTTGTGTCTATGTCATCTGAATACTTCATATTTGCAGTACTCAGACACTCTTGAGCTTGTATTCCAGTAGGATCTGGAGTCAATCCTTGGCTAACTTCATGGGTTGTGGACACAGAAGGCAAAGGCATTTCTTGACATTCACTCTCATGTTCTCCCACCTGCTCCATCTCTGTAGAAGAAACTGTCAAAGGAGGACCATTTGCAGGTTCAGTCTCCACAGAGCAAGAATCCTGATTTTTTATTGTGTAAGGCTTAACAGATTCTTCTTCTTGTTTTCCACTGTCTTCATCTTCACCTGAGATGCTGCTCATTTGCTGTACAGGTGATGAAATGTTCTCCATATTATCCTTCTCTTTTACTTTTTCTGTGTTGTCTAAGCTGGACTGATTCTCAAATTGGGAAACAGTTCCTGCTCCATCATTCATATCTGGCAAAATAATATTTCTCAGGACTGGCAAGGTATCTTTCTCCAGACTGACATGTTCTTTTGCTGTGTTATCCATGTTGCCTGAGTTTAGCTGATCCTCTGACTGAGAACCTGTTTCTGATATAACATGTCTTTCAGACTCTTCAACATTATCCTCTGAGATAATAATATGTTGCTGTGTGGATAATGCTACCACATTATCTGCATAATCTGAGTTGCTCTGATCTTCATATTGGGCAATTCCTGATGCAAGTTCTGTTTTATCCTGGTCATTCGAGTACTTATTTTGCTGCATAGACAACTCAGCTTCCTCCATGGAATAATTATCTTTCATTCTATCATCTATGATATTGAGTTGAACTTTAATTTTAGAACCTGCTTCGTATTTATCTTCTCTTGCAAACTCTTTAGTTTCATCATCTGGGAAGTTAATGTGTTCATGTGTAGGTGGTGTTACTTCTTCTTCAACAACATATTTTTTTCCATTGCTTATGTTGATATCTGGGACTTCGATGTGACAATCTGCCCCTGATGCAACTTCTCTTTCAACGTCCTCATCTTGGTCATCTATGAAAGTAATATGTTCATGTGCAGGTGATGTTACTCCTTCTCCAGCAATGTCCCCTTTCTCTCCATCACTTCTGTAGACATCTGGGTCTTCAAAGTGACAATCTGCCCCTGATGCAACTTCTCCTTCAACCTCCTCATTTTGGTCATCCATAAAGGTAATTTGTTCATGTGTGGTTGGTGGCACTTCTTCTCCACTAATGCCCACTTTCTCCCCATCATATATGTTGACCTCTGGGTCTTTCAAGTGAGAATCTGACCCTGATGCAACTTCTCTTTCAACATTCTCATCTTGGTCATCTATGAAGGCAATGTGTTCATGAGTGGGCGAAGGCAGTTCTTGTCCAATAATGTCCTCTTTCCTGTTGTCTCCATCACTTATGTTGACATCTGGGTCTTCAAAGTGACAGTCTGCCCCTGATGTAACTTCTCTTTCAACGTCCTCATGTTGGCCGTCTATGAAAGTAATATGTCCATGTGCAGGTGGTGTTACTTCTTCCCCAGTAATATCCTCTTTCTCTCCATCATGTATGTTGACCTCTGGGTCTTCAAACTGAGAATCTGCCCCTGATGCAACTTCTCTTTCAACATTCTTATCTTGGTCATCTATAAAGGCAATGTGTTCATGCGTGGGTAATGTTACTTCTTCTCCACTAATGTCCACTTTCTTTCCATCATGTATGTTGACATCTGGGTCTTCTAAGTGAAAATCTACCCCTGATGCAACTTCTATTTCAATGTCCTCATCTTGGTGGTCTGTGAAAGTAATATGTTCATGTGCAGGTGGTGTTAGTTCTTCCCCGGCAATATCTTCTTTCTCTCCATCACTTATGTAGACATCTGGGTCTTCAAAGTGACAATATGCCCAGGATGCAACTTCTCTTTCAATCTCCTCATCTTGGTCATCTATAAAGGTAATGCATTCATGTGTGGTTGGTGGCACTTCTTCTCCACTAATGTCCACTTTCTCGCCATCATGTATGTTGACGTCTGGGTCTTCTAATTGAGAATCTGCCCCTGATGCAACTTCTCTTTCAACCTCTGCTTCTTGGTCATCTGAGAAGGCATTATTTTCATGTGTGGGTGGTGCTACCTCTCCAATAATCTCCTCTTTCTCTCCATCACTTATGTTGGCATCTGGGTCATCAAAATGACAATGTGCCCCTGATGCATTTTCTCTGTCAACATTCTCATTTTGGTCATCCATGAAGGTAATATCTTTTTGTGTGGTTGGTGGCACGTCTTGTCCAATAATGTCCTCTTTCTCTCCATTACTTATGTTGACATCTAGGTCTTCAATTTGCAAATATGCCCCTGCTGCTTCTTTCCTTTTGACATCATCATCTCGATTACCTGCGAAGTCAATATGTACATGAGTGGGCGGTAATACTTCCCTAATAATGTCCCCTTTCTTTCCATCACTTATGTTGACCTCTGGGTCTTCTAAGAGAGAATCTCCCCCTGAACCATTGTCTCTTTCACCGTCTTCATCTTGATCATCTGAGAAGTTAATATGTTCTTCTGTGGGTCGTGCTACTTATTCTCCAAAACCTTCCTCATTCTCTCCATCTGTTATGTCAACATCCAGGTCTTCTACGTGAGAATCTACCTCTGATATGTTGTGTTTTTCAGTGTCTTCATCTTGATCATCTAAAAAGTTGATTTGTTTATGCGTGGGTGGTGCTACCTCTTCTCCAATAATACTATTTTTCTCTCCGTCACTTATGTTGACATCTAGGTTGTCTAAATGACAATGTGACCCTGATGCAGTTTCTCTTTCAATGTTCTCATCTTGGTCATTTATGAAGGTAACTTGTTCTTGTGTTGGTGGTGGTACTTTTTGTCCAATAATGTTCTCTCTCTCTTTCTCTCCATCACTTATGTTGACATCCAGGTCTTCTAAGTGAGAATCTGCCCCTGATGCATCTTCTCTGTCTACATCGTCATGTCGATCAGCTGAGAAGGTAACATGTTCATGTGTAAGTGGTGCTGCTTGTTCTCCAATAATGTCATCTTTATCACTTTTACCAATATTGACATCTGGGTCATCTAACTGAAAATCTGTCCTTGATACTTCTTCTCTTTCAAAATCCTCATCTTGGTCATCTGAGAAGGTAATGTTTTGCTGTGCAGAGAACCCCGCATTGTCCACAATATCCTTATTTATATTTTTATCATTTGTTTTACTTGAATTATGCTGAGAACCTGGGCTTGGTGATGTTTCCCTTTCAGTCTTGTCGCCATTGTCATCAGACTCGATAATATTTTGCTTTACCATCTCTCTCACAATGTCTTCCTCTATGTCTCCACTGATTATATCATCATCTGAGATAAACCTATCCTCAAACTGAGAACTTGTGGTCGATGCATCTTCTCTTTGAATTTCTTCAACTTGGTCATCAAAGGGGCTTGAGCCATGCGTAGATTCCACTCTCTCATCATCACTTATACTTTGATCTGGATCTACATCAACCTGATCATGGTCTTTTACTGATAAGTCACAGCTGGATTCTGCTGCTGAAGTGGCTTGAACATCAGAGTTTTCACCTTTCTCTGTTGCAGATTCATTAAGCGTGTCATGTGTTAAGTGCCTCTCGGATTCAGAGAACATATTCTCATCCCGCTGTCCTTCGAGGTTAGCTGTAACTATTTTTACTGCTGTTGTCTGTAATGATGGCTTTTCTTCTGCAGCTACTATATCTTCATTTACTTGATCTGTATTGGTCTCATCCTGGACATGGTCATCCACACGATCTTCTTGCATTGCATCCTCATCAAGAATAGTCCTTTCCTTACAGGCATAAACACTGGCTCTTGTACTCTTTGTTGGGCTTGTCCTTAATAATTCATCACACAATTTGTTTACTTTCACAGTAGACTCCAATGGTTGTCTCTGCTCAGCCTTTACCTCTTCTGTGAAAACAGCTATTTTCTTCTTTTTCTCATAAATGTGGATAGAACCAGGAACAGCAATATCCAGACTTGCTTTTGCAGGGTGTTGCTGTGTTTGTCTAACATCTCCCTCCTGCTCACTTCCACTCTGGTCTGCAACTTCATCTGACCGTAAACCTGAGTCAGCTGGACTGTACTGTTTTGTCTGATCTTCCACGTATGTAAATCCATTTTCTGGAGCTTGACGCATTTTGTCACTGTTTGTGTGTTCTGCTATGTTGGACTGGTCAAATGTTCTCAGTGGTACGACTGACTGTGGGAAGGATTTCAAACTCCCTTCATCAACTTTCAGAGTCTTTTCTGGTACTGCTTTTAGATCATCTCGCTCATTTATCATTGTGGTTCCACTATCTTTGAATACAGCTTGGATATCTTCAGTGTACAGGGATGCCCCCTGCGCCGTTGTGGAAGTGAACATTTCTGAAAGCTCATTGTCGGGTTTGTGTTGAGGTAATTTGTTAGTTATATCACTCTCTGCTTTCAACAAGTCTTTCATCACCCCTTTTTTTGATGGCAGTGTAGGTTGAGTGGTTTTAGAATTAGTAAAGGCATTGATAACATCAATGGTCCTTTCTCTCCTTGGATAATCTGCTCTACATGTTCTTGAAACCCTGCTGTTGTGGTTTATTTCTTGTAATGGTGGGAATCCTTGAACTTGGCTTACACTAACATGTCTAACTCCAGCTGGCAAAAGTCCAGTGTGACTCATCTCTGGATTCACTGCAATTAAATTTTCCATCTGTGGCTGCCCAACACCAACCCCTACAACAGTGACTGGCCCAAAACTATGATACCCTGTTTGTCCAACCCGTGTTTGGCCCAAATTATTCGTTACTGCAACAACATTCCTTTTATTTCTCACAATGTGTCTTGGCAAAATGCTGTACACACTGCCCTGGGCTGCTAGGCCTAAAACCCCCTGAGGAGGAGCAGCCTCGTTTATCAGGATATCACCTCTGGGCAAAGTGCCCTGAGGTGAACCTGGGATTGACCTGTGTGCCTCACTTGGCCTTCTCTTATCCTTTACTAGCATGTAATTGCCGTCAGGGTCTGGCCCAACCATTTTCCATCCATCCGCAGGGATTGAACCCTGGGACACAAATGGACTCCGAGGAAGCAACAAGACAGGACTGACTGGACTAGTAGGGCTGCCTGTGCTTGTGGAACGTCTACGGCTCTCAATACCTTGTAAAAATAAAGGGGAACTCTGGGCTCCACTAACTAAAATGCCCGAAGTAGAACTGTGGAGCCCACTGACTGCAAGACCCGTGGAGGAAATCTGATTCCCACTGACTACAAGTCCTGAAGAGGGGCTTTGACCACTGACTACATATAGGCCCTGCGCATTGACTCCATCAGCCATCAGAACAGTGTTCTGGAGCTGTGGCTGAACTACATAGCGCATGGGCTGTAGTACAGTGTTGGTAGTGTAGTACAGTGGCTGCTGCTGTAGTACGACTGTCTGAGGAGGGTGGGGCAGAGTGGTTGAACGAGTAATATTTGAGGAATGACCAATATTAGTAACCTTAGAGTGAGGCAGTGTCATTATTGAAGGGTCACTGCTTATTTTGGTTACCGATGATTTGGAAATGTTGGCAGAAGACACCATATTATCCCTTATCACATCAGTTTGCATTGAGTCAGTGATGCGCTCGTTTCTTGGTTTGACAACTGTCTCACCAATGTCAGTTGTGGCTTTTAAAGAACTTCCAGTATTGTGTGTCATGGATGGTTGATGTGTTGGAGGAGATGGAGGGCAGCATATTTCAGCCAGGGTCTTGAACTTTGGACCCAAGTCATTGAGGAACTGAAGACCATCATCAGGATCAACTAGGCTGCAGCAGCCCACTGAGCCTGCAGGGGAGCCCTGACCATCATAATCATATGTCAACAGATAGTCCTTCGCTGGCACAGCAAATGCTGCTTTCTGTTTAGGACAAAGAAACATCATGAAATGAGCATGTCAATAAACTGTAATTTGGGTAAAAACAAAAAACAAATCAGACATACAAAATTAATACTCTACCTGTGAGAAGTAATCATCAAGGAATATGTCAGGTAAGGCGATGTCTTCATACAGAGCCGCCTTGCGAGAATTATGGATGCCAAATGAATTCTGCAACAATGTAGTACTAGCAGTGCCACGGCTGAATGTATCCCTTGGATACATCCCAGTGGGATTGTCGACTTCTAGCAAACTCTGGCTATTTTCGTTAAAGTTCTGCATAAATGCACCATAACTTGTAGTCGTCTCTTGAGTGCCCCTCATTTGTGACTGCTTGGTGTTGCTGTTTGCTCCCTCAACTTTCTTTTGGGCCCCAAGCACTAGAGGGATACTTTGGAGTGGCACTTCCTAAAAAGAACAGAACAAAATATTAAGTATCTAAAATGTACTTGCATGAAGATATAAGTGAAACTGAAAGGCACGAAGCATGTTTAAGAGCACAGAAACAAACAATAAATACAAGACTTAAACTACTTCAATACAAATGGCTAACAAGGACATATATAACTCCTGAAATACTTCACCATATCTCTAATAATATTCCCGACACTTGTAATAAATGTGGTAACTTTAAAGGAACTCTTGTACACTGTCTTTGGGAATGCGCGACAATTCAATTTTTTTGGAAAAATGTAATTCAATGCTTAATGGAAATATTTAATATAAACATTCCACTTTGTGCAAAATTATGTATATTAGGAATATATCCCGATGGCCTACTGCAAAAAAAAAAAAAAACTTACTGCCCCCTGCTGGAATGGCGTGTGAGTTGAGAATGTAATTATCAATGTCGATTGTTCACTCTTGTTACATAATATCCATAATTTCTCTAAAACCATTAGTCCTATCAACGTTCTGTTTTGGCACCGTTCATCCTTGACTGAAAATGCATAAGCAAACTAAACTGTAAATGTCAGCTCTACCAGCCCAGTCTCATATTTTTTTTGCTCCCGTGACGAAATGAGTCAAATTTTCGTGCCGGGTTTTTTTTAACTCACGATTCCTAACCCTACTCCTACCCCCGATCCTAATCTTAACCATAACCTAATCTTACTCTTTCCCCCCACCCTAACCATAACCACCCTGACCCCCCGCTTCACTTTTAATGTCGTGCAGCCATCACGGAATGAATTACAATGAGTTTGTGCTGCTGTGACAAAAATGAGGCACTTTTTGTCACAATATCACAAACCAATAGGTTAATGTATATTTCGTGCTGCAGAATCACGACTTGCCATGAGACCAGGTTGGCTCTACACAGTTTCTCCGTGACTGACGTTATATACATGCACACACGTACACACGCATTCACGTATACAGACGCCACTTGGCTTTTAATATATAGATGATTTACCGCCCCCTGCTGGAATGGCATGTGAGTCCAGAATGTAATTATCAGCATCCAATGTTCATAGTTGTTAACTAATATCTGTTTCTCCAAATATATTCATCCTATCAGCTGACTGTTTTTCACAGTGTTCATCCTTGACACAAAATACATAAACATACCAAACGGCCAATGTCAGCTCTCCCCAGTTTCTCCGTGATCAAACACACAGATACACGTACACAGAGGCCACTTGGCTTTTAATACATATACTAGTGTGGTCCACCTTCATGTTTTCTATTATCCCCATGAAAAAAACATATAAACTCTCTTCTCAGATTCATGTTTTGATCTCAAATCCAAATGTACATTCACATATAGTAATGTAGTGGGCAGTAAAAATCTACTGAATTGGCCTCGTCATTACAATATATTCAGTAATGACTGCTTGCAGCATCTGTATTTTCAATATGCACACTCATATTGTAAAACAGGAGTGTCATACTTTAAAAAAAAAAAAAACACACACTCACTGGAAAAATACAAGTTGGTGAAATTAACTGAAGTCTTGAAAAATAACAGCCTCTTTTAAAAAGATGAAGATCAGGGGTGGGCAACTTGTTCCAGAAAGGGCCAAGAGGGTGCAGGTTTTCTTTGCAGCCACTGACTCCACCAGGTGATTTCACTGATTAATATCACTGTGAGCAGATGGAATCAGTTAATCAGTGAAATCACCTGGTGGAGTCAGTGGCTGCAAAGAAAACCTGCACCCTCTTGGCCCTTTCTGGAACAAGTTGCCCACCCCTGATGTAGATGCACAGTATTCCATTGCTTTTCTTGCCAACACTGAAATTTGGTTTCTATTAAACACTCACTCTGAAGCTGGGGTTATGTCTAAAAATGAACTAACATTTAAATGGTAAGGTATCTGTCAAAAAAGACAACAAGCATGTGACCTCACCTTGTCCTCCCCTTTGCATTCAGTGTGGTAAGATATGAGATGCTCTTTTGTCTCAAAGGGGATATCACTGAACTGATCAGGAAAGATGTTGTTTTTTCCTCCACAGTCACAGAATAGCAGCAGAAGAGGAACGACTGCAGAAAAAACCCCAATGAGTTTATATGTATTCAACCCACTCTTGGGATAGTTGGAATTTTTTTTAAACAAAAGAACAATGTTGAGCACCAATATGCACCATTGTAAATAAGTAAAGTTTAGAAGTAAAATATAAATAATGAAAAATGATGTGATGATTGCTGTGGAAATGTGCATTATGTGTGCTTGACATCATACAAAACTGAGTGTGAACAAGTTTTTTTCCCCCCCAAACACTCACACAGCAGGAGGCACAGTGCAGAGAGAATGAGGCCGATGGCTGGAGCACCGAACTCGGTTGTAGTTTTCTTGGCACCCAAGCGTGCGAATGACTCACAGCTCTTTACGTATTCACATGTACAGACGTGAATACTAAAAACCTCACTGGATGGGCAGGACAAACCCTGAGCATCTGCCACCTCCACCTGCAGCTCATGTAAACCTGGCCACAAGGCTTCAGTGGAGTGAAACGCTGCAGTGGTCGCTGCAGAGACAGAGGAAAGGAGCATACTGTGTGTTATTACCAGGGTAGTAACAGTAAGAGTGATCTGGCTCAACTACATTCCAAAATTCATCTGTTTACATCCATTTCCTGCAGTGGGTTCCACTTGTGATCTTGCAAGGGTAGTGGAGCCTGTTTCAGTATGTGTGTGTATATATATATATATATATATATATATATATATATATATATACACACACACACACACGAGGTCTGTTAGAAAAGTATCCGACCTTTTTATTTTTTTCAAAAACCTGATGGATTTGAATCACGTGTGCTTGCATGAGCAAACCTTGAACCTTTGTGCGCATGCGTGAACTTTTTCACGCCTGTCGATTGCATCATTCTCTGGTAAGCACCACCAACAACAAACAAACAAACAAACAAAACGTGAGACTGGGTTGTAGTTAACTATGAGATAATGGAGGAACAGGACCGCCTGCCCAATGAAACTGCTTTCCAGTTGTTTGTCTTGTTGCTTATGACCCCTGAAATGGAATTATTGTGTATAAAAATGGTGCTAATTCCAGAATGGTGAATACACTATTTTTGTTTAAATCCAGAGAATTAAAGCTGAAAATCTGGACTATACGGACATCTTCTCTGTGGCATTTCAAATCTATTGTGATGGTGTACATAGGAAAATTTATAAAAATTGTGTCGCCAGCAAAAAACATGGATTTGATGGTCAGCATTGGGCCAAAACTTTGACCTTGGCTTTTGATCTTGACCTTTAACCAATATTTCTCAAAATCAATTCACTTTATTCATGCTTGAACCTCAATCAGCTCACTAAGTTTGATCAAAATCAAATAAAAACTCTGAGTTATACTGATCACATCCATACAGGCACAAGGGGACACTGCAACAAAAAACATTAACCCTTTTTGTTATACCAGTGCTGCTGTGTGTAACAAAGACCTTCCAAAATTAAAAGTTGCAATCTCTCACTTCAATTTTCAGTGTGGCAGATTGTCCTACCATTGATGATTTCTACTTCCCAGTTTCCCGTGGTCCCATCAGGAATGATTCTGAAGGTAAATGGATCAGCAAAGGGAGGCATGTCCTCGTCAAATGCGGTGACATATACAGTTTTCTCATCAGAGCACAAACTGCTGTTGGCAGTGGTCAGGGTGGGACAGTTGTCATTGTGGTCAGTAACGTGAATGGCTATCGTCCCTGTGGCCGTCTTATGTGTTGCGTCTGAAGATTAAAAGAATTAAAACAGCTGAAACAGCATGCAAATTACAAAAATCACCATGGAGATCCATTCTGTGCTATAAAGCTCTGGCCAGTAATGTAAAACCTGTTTCATACAATCCTGGGCCCTGAACAGTGCATAGAAAAGTTTCCACAGTGCAGCTAGAAAGTATTCACAGCACTTTACTTTTTCCACATTTTGTTTTGTTGCAGACTTTTTCCAAAATGGATGAAATTAATTTTTTCTTCAAAATTCTACCCACAGTACCTCATAATGACAATGTGAAAAAAGTTTTGTTTTTAATGTTTGTAAATCGATATATATAGAAAAAAAAAAACAAGAAATCACATGCTGAAAATAATTGGCAAAAAACCAAAACAAAACAAAAACAAACTGGAACAAGGCTGTAACATTACAAAATGTAGAAAAAGTGAAGTGCTGTGAATACTTTTTAAATGCACTGTAAATGCTGTTGCACCAACAAAAATTACTATGTGTGTAAATACAAATAAATAAATTAATTAATAAATAAATAAAATGGGATTCTGGTCATACATATAGCACTACGTTTTAGCTGTTGATTAATCTGACATGTTCTAAACCACATGCCTGTGCACATTCATGGGCATTTGTGTATATATATATATATATATATATATAAAACTCTAAATTAACTATATGATAAAAAAATCCGCTTGTTGCCTGGGTTCTTTACTGGAATAATGGGTAAGAGAGTGAAGAAAATCAACTTTTGTGAGATGGACATCGAGGTGTTTGTGTGTGGGCATAGCAGAGAGACAACAACAACAACATTATTATTATTATTAATAATAATAATAATAATAATAATAATAATAATAATAATAATAATAATAATGGTAATGACAATAATAATAATTATTATTATTATTGGTTTCAGTGTGGAAGGTTTCTGGTTCACCCCCCCCACCTGCCATGTGAAGTTGCATCAGGAAGGGCATCCAACACAAAACTTCTGCCAATTCAACATGCAGATCCACCTGGAATTTGCTGTGGCGACCCTGAGTGAAAACAAGGGAACAGCTGAAGGGACTTACTAGAAAGAAGACTCTTCAGTGAAGCACCTAAATTTGGACATCATTGAACCATCACCGAGGGGTTCTGACATTGCACTCTAAGAAATTGAATGCAATATTAACTTACTCTAGTTATGTCAGCCAGTTCCACATAACTTGAATGTTTAAATGGAAGCAGAATATACAATTAATTGTAAAAATATTTACAATTAATTGTATATTTAGAATTCACACACACACACACACACAATTCTGGCAAAGGTTTTCTGTACAGTGCAAAACATTATGTAACTGTACACTGTCATACTTTGCACCTGGGTGTGTTCAAGCTGTCAGATTTACACCAGGCTGTTATGATGATATGGTTGACACATCCTGAGTCACAAACTGGGTTGACTGGTTCTCTCAAAGTGCACTTTGTCTCATTTCATTATGTATATTTAGTACTTTGAGTATGAGCTGCTAACCTATGGCAAGTGTCATCATGATTAGGAAGTAAATCAGGAATTTTTTTTTTTTTTTTTCAGCTTCTCCCATTTTGCACAAGGCAATCACAGCAGATCTGCTGTGGCTCTGCATTGCTTGGTATAAGCTTTAATCTAGATCCCCTTCTTGTTGCAACTCCAAATGTACTGTGGGACAAGAGCGTTCTTGAACCCACACCTGCCAGGTGCATGCACCGCATGCTGTAGGTACCAACCCAATCTCATGCCATTTCATGATGTCATGTATTGCTATTTATCCCCATTTAGAACATGGAAATTAAATGCTGTTCTACATGTTAAAGTGACAGAACATGTAGGTAATATTACCTTGGCTTATGGCAAGAATCTTGGCAATGTATGTCCCATTTACCAAGAATGGTGACTCTCGATCTGGTAGCTTGTTGATCTTAATTTCTGCAGTTTTGTCATCAATGGTAATCCAGTTGTCTGGGTCATAGGCTTTAGCATAGCTGAAGAACAACAAATGCAACATAAACAGATTTTTTTTTTTTTTTTTGGTGATTCAGTGAATGCTTCATTGTTGGCTTACCATCCTATCTCTTAAGGGTTGATTTACCTGACATTTTCAGCCATTGTTCCTGTGTCTGGGTCAATAGCAGCAAATGTTGTGATTATACCATCTTTGGGCACATCTTTTGGATCTTCTGGCACAGCAACATTCTTTGTGGTGGGCTTGAATACCGGACCCTCTGGTAAATTATTTACTGCAATCTTGATTGGATATGTTTTTCCTGGTGCACCTTGCTTTGGCTTTGTTTTGGGCTGTTTTGGTTTAAGACCACCGCTTAATCCAGGCTTAAGACCAACTCCAGGGCCAAGACCAATTTCAGGTTTAAGTCCAGCATCCAGACCAGCATCCAGACCGGCATCCAGACCTGCATCCACACCTACATCCAATCCTAGATCCAGACCCATGCCTGCACCCTGGTCCACACCAACTCCAATCCCTGCTTCTGCTGCACCACCAACTGCAACCCCACCCTCTCCAACAATAACATCCACATACATTTTAATAGCATCACCTTCATAAAAAGGAGCTTCATTTGTTATCATCAGGTCAAGATCAAGATTCTGCACTTCTTCAAAGTCCACAGCCTGGTGGAATGAGGAACAAGAAGTACAGTACAAAGGTTGAGGAATTCTCAGTCTGGTGAATTGCAGTATGAGTAATAATTCACAATAATGACTAAAAACAACCAAAATTAAAAAATGTTAAATCATTATTAATACCTTGATCAGCTTTAGGATGCCCTCATTTTTTTGTTTGTCTGTCTCAATGGAGAAGAGTCCATCCTCATTTCCTTTGGTGATGTTAAACACTGCCAGCCAATTGGGTGAGCATTCAAGGTCTTTATCCAAAGCTTTAATTATCAACACAATGACATCAGCAGTATTTTCATCCACTGCCCCAGTGTACTGCAAAAAATAGCAGGTATCTTAAAGTGAAAATAATATATTTATGAGCACGCACAGTCTTGAAGAAAAATACTGCATTTTGCAAAGCAGTATGATCCCAAAATATTTCATATTTGTGTGGCCAACTTCATATCTTTTGTTAATATACATCTATGCCTGTATTTACAGCCTGCAACACCTTCTAAAAATTTTTGGGACAGGGTTGCTGTGCTGTCATGTTGAGCAGCTACATATCTCTGATCCTCCTGCTGGAATGGCAGACATTTCTGGCATCAGGGTTCTTGTAGCCGATTCGCCAGTAAACTGTGACCCACCAAGTGTTTGTGAGATCTCAAAGGCTGTCAAACAGCTGAGGGCAAGGAAAGCTACCTTTTTGGTAGAAGGGCCTAAGCAGTGGGTCACCCCTTTGAGTCTGGTCTGCTTGAGGTTTCTTCCTCAGTATCAGAGGGAGTTTTTCCAAGGGGAGGTGATGGTCTAGTGCAGGGGTGGGCAATTAATTTTTACAAGGGGCCATATAGGGAACCTGAATTATGTCCGAGGGCCACACCATTGATAACTTGGCTGTCTCCCATTACAAATTTTACAAAAAAATTACTTGTTTAATAGATTTTATAGGTAATTTTTATTATTGTAATAATATGTAGATATTTAAATATACCTAAATAAACCTCTCTAATGATTTGCAACACACAAGCTTGACATTTTTAATATATGTAATAATAATCACAGACCTCATGTGGGCCGGACAGAGACATGCAAAGGGCCGCATGTGGCCCTCTGGCCGCAGTTTGCCCAGGTCTGGTCTAGTGGTTAAGTGTTGGGATTGAGACCAGAGGATCCTTGGTTCAAATCCCAGCCTGACCGGAAAATCACTAAGGGCACTCAGACAAGGTCCTTAATCCCCTAGTTGCTCCTGGTGTGTAGTGAGCATCTTGTATGGTAGCACCCTCACATCAGGGTGAATGTGAGGCATTATTATAAAGCTATGGAAAGTGCTATATAAATGCAGTCCATTTATCATTTACCACTGTCACCTGTGTGCTTGCTCTAGGGGTTGGTAAAGTTAGACCTTACTTGTGTGAAGCAACTTGAGGCAGATTTGTTATGATTCGGCACTGTATAAACAAAATAAATTGACAAAAAAAAAAGAAAGAAAATCCGCACAGCGGTAAAGCTCCCAAAATCTTTAATTGACCAAAAGCAACGTTTCAACCCTGAGGTCTTCTTTAGGCAACTGAAGACCTTCAGTTGTTCAGAAGAAGATAGTTGCCTGAAGAAGACCTCAGGGTCGAAACGCTGCTATTGGTCAATTATAGATTTTGGGAGCTTTACCGCTGTGCGGTTTTTCTTTCTTTTTTTGTCTACTATTCTTGATTATCCTGCACTTGGGCTAATTAGGATTGGATGTGTGCACAACTACTATTTTTATTTTAAAGTAAATAAATTGAAATTGAATTGAAAGCTCCAGGGATCTGGAGCTGAGGTCCTCCAGGAGGGTGGAGAAGCTGCTCTCCTGCTATTGCAAACAATCTTTATTTCAGTCATGTATCATCCCTACAGATCAGGAGAAAGGACTTGTGCCAATCTGGAAAGGAAAGGGTGATCACATGGATTGGAACAACTATAGGGGTATCGCGCTGCTCTCTGTGCTGGAGAAGGTGCTTGCAAGGATTATTCTTAATATGCTTCCATTCTGGCTACTTGCTGCACAGTGACCGGAAGAGTTTGATTTTACATGCAAGATGTCAACCATCAAAGGCATTCTAGCCCTGTGTCTACTCACAGAATGCAATCATGAATATTGGTAGTGCTTCTTCACTGCCTATGTTGCTTTTTGAAAAGTGTTTGATTCAAGTGATTAGACAGCTCTTTGGGACATCCTAAGAATATTGTGGGATCCCCAGGACATTACCGGACATCAAAGCCACCCGATATACAGATACTGTAAGCGCTACATCTGCATTTTTCCCAGTCAAAACTGGTGTTTGTCAGAGATGTGTTCTGGCTCCGACACTGTTGAAGGTGATGCCTTAATATGTTTGGTACTAGGTCCCTTTGAAGGTTCCTTGGCTACTGCTGGAATGACTGTGACAAACGTGTGGTTATTTGGAGAGACTAAGATAAGAAGTATCACTTGCATTGTAAGGGAGTGTCAGCTTTGACATTTTGGCCATGTGGTCCATTTCTCTGTGCATGAGCCAGCGTGCAGGTGTCTGAGTGTTGAGGACCCCAGTAGCTGGAGAAGGCCAAGAGGACACGTACGTTTTGCCTAACTGTGGTATACAGATGGCTGTTTTAGAGATGTCGGGATGGACCAGTTATCTAACTGTGTGGTTGCCCATGTAGTGAAGCGCATGCTTCCAGACTTGACTTGAGTGCCGAAGCACCCGGCGGGAACCCACACAAATACAGGGAGAACATCCAAACTAGACACAGAAAGGACCAGGTGGAAAGTGATCCCAGGACCTCCTTGCTGTGATGCAACCGCAAGGCACCCATATCACTAACTGATGAGTTATTAAAAAAGATCTCTGAAGAATTTTTGTGAAGGGGGAAACTAGCTACAGAGTCCAAGACCATTTTCTACCAAGATGTAAACATGTTTATTTCAGATGTAAAGTTTAATATGGAGAGCTATGAGGAGTGACTTGCTTTTGGATCCTGCCTCAAGCAGCTATTCCAGGAATTGCATGGCCCCATTTTTCTCCACCGCAGAGCAGAAATGAATGTAGCTGTCCTGGTGGCTGTATGTGTGTGTGTGTGTGTGTGTGTGTGTGTGTGTGTGTGTGTGTGTGTGTGTGTGTGTGTGTGTTTGCTCACCGCAGAATCTTTCAGAGTGGGCACATTGTCATTGATGTCCAAGACTTTGATCTCTACAGTCCCTGTGCCTGTCAGTCCTCCCGGTGCTCCTCCCATATCAACTCCTTGTACAATGAGTTTGTAGCTGTCATGAGTCTGTCAGATGAAAACCATGAAAGTAATTACTCATTATCTGCACATCCTTGGGGAATTTATTTGTTTCTGACCGCCAACCTGACTCCCCATGTTCACTGAGAGTCCCATCAGATGAGATGCTCAAAGAGGTTAACATAGCTGTGGTCATTCTCCACAGTACCAACATCACAGAGCCCAGTGTGTCCTGACATAAAAGGCGCTGCAGACTGCCCGGGGTGTGTGTGTGTGTGTGTGTGTGTGTGTGTGTGTGTGTGTGTGTGTGTGTGTGTGTGTGTGTGTGTGTGTGTGTGTGTGTGTGTGTGTGTGTGTGTGTGTATGTGTGTGTGTTGGATGTAGGTGTTGGCATTATTATACGTGACACTGCAGGTCATACCTGCAGACATACCATGCCAGATTCATCCCGAGGTTCCCTCATATGTGCTCAAATCCTTTTGGATCCCGTTTTTCCGCCATTGGAATATGTAAATTGTGGTCCTCAGATAACACATGGACCGCCGTCGGATAGGTGTCCCATCTCGATGGCGCCCAGAGAATTCTGAACATGTGCGTCACACTCGGGGCTGCCGGCTGATCTTGACCAACTGTGTCGACTTCCACAGATGGCTGTCAGAATGTTTTGGAACTGAAATCCGACACTCTTCGGATGTGCGCCAATTCATAACTCCGACGGCACTCTGCGTGATTCCAGCTATGTGTGACGGGGGGTATAAAAGATGCCAGGCAAGGTGTCCGTCAGCTAACCAAGGTGCAAATATATACACTCAACAAAAATATAAACGCAACACTTTTGGTTTTGCTCCCATTTTGTATGAGATTAACTCAAAGAGCTAAAAGTTTTTCCACATACACAATATCACCATTTCCCTCAAATATTGTTCACAAACCAGTCTAAATCTGTGAGAGTGAGCACTTCTTTGCTGAGATAATCCATCCCACCTCACAGGTGTGCCATATCAAGATGCTGATTAGACACCATGATTAGTGCACAGGTGTGCCTTAGACTGCCCACAATAAAAGGCCACTCTGAAAGGTGCAGTTTTATCACACAGGACAATGCCACAGATATCGCAAGATTTGAGGGAGCGTGCAATTGGCATGCTGACAGCAGGAATGTCAACCAGAGCTGTTGCTCGTGTATTGAATGTTCATTTCTCTATCATAATCCGTCTCCAAAGGTGTTTCAGAGAATTTGGCAGTACATCCAACCAGCAACACAACCGCAGACCACGTGTAACCACACCAGCCCAGGACCTCCACATCCAGCATGTTCACCTCCAAGATCGTCTGAGACCAGCCACTTGGACAGCTGCTGAAACAATCGGTTTGCATAACCAAAGAATTTCTGCACAAACTGTCAGAAACCGTCTCAGGGAAGCTCATCTGCATGCTCGTCGTCCTCATCGGGGTCTCGACCTGACTCCAGTTCATCATCGTAACCGACTTGAGTGGGCAAATGTTCATATTCGCTGGCGTTTGGCACGTTGGAGAGGTGTTCTCTTCACGGATGAATCCCGGTTCACACTGTTCAGGGCAGATGGCAGACAGCGTGTGTGGCGTCGTGTGGGTGAGTGGTTTTCTGATGTCAATGTTGTGGATCGAGTGGCCCATGGTGGCGGTGGGGTTATGGTATAGGCAGGCGTCTGTTATGGATAAAGAATCAATCAATCAATTCAATCAATTTTATTTATATAGCGCCAAATCACAACAAACAGTTGCCCCAAGGTGCTTTATATTGTAAGGCAAGGCCATACAATAATTACGTAAAAACCCCAACGGTCAAAACGACCCCCTGTGGGCAAGCACTTGGCGACAGTGGGAAGGAAAAACTCCCTTTTAACAGGAAGAAACCTCCAGCAGAACCAGGCTCAGGGAGAGGCAGTCTTCTGCTGGGACTGGTTGGGGCTGAGGGAGAGAACCAGGAAAAAGACATGCTGTGGAGGCGAGCAGAGATCAATCACTAATGATTAAATGCAGAGTGGTGCATACAGAGCAAAAAGAGAAAGAAACACTCAGTGCATCATGGGAACCCCCCAGCAGTCTAAGTCTATAGCAGTATAACTAAGGGATGGTTCAGGGTCACCTGATCCAGCCCTAACTATAAGCTTTAGCAAAAAGGAACGTTTTAAGCCTAATCTTAAAAGTAGAGAGGGTGTCTGTCTCCCTGATCTGAATTGGGAGCTGGTTCCTCAGGAGAGGAGCCTGAAAGCTGAAGGCTCTGCCTCCCATTCTACTCTTACAAACCCTAGTAACTACAAGTAAGCCTGCAGTCTGAGAGCGAAGCACTCTATTGGGGTGATATGGTACTATGAGGTCCCTAAGATAAGATGGGACCTAATTATTCAAAACCTTATAAGTAAGAAGAAGAATTTTAAATTCTATTCTAGAATTAACAGGAAGCCAATGAAGAGAGGCCAATATGGGTGAGATATGCTCTCTCCTTCTAGTCCCCGTTAGTACTCTAGGTGCAGCATTTTGAATTAACGGAAGGCTTTTCAGGGAACTTTTAGGACAACCTGATAATAATGAATTACAATAGTTCAGCCTAGAGGAAATAAATGCATGAATTAGTTTTTCAGCATCACTCTGAGACAAGACCTTTCTAATTTTAGAGATATTGCGTAAATGCAAAATACATATTTGTTTAATATGCGCATTGAATGACATATCCTGATCAAAAATGACTCCAAGATTTCTCACAGTATTACTAGTGGTCAGGGTAATGCCATCCAGAGTAAGGATCTGGTTAGACACCATGTTTCTAAGATTTGTGGGGCCAAGTACAATAACTTCAGTTTTATCTGAGTTTAAAAGCAGGAAATTATAGGTCATCCATGTCTTTATGTCTGTAAGACAATCCTGCAGTTTAGCTAATTGGTGTGTGTCCTCTGGCTTCATGGATAGATAAAGCTGGGTATCTGCGTAACAATGAAAATTTAAGCAATGCCGTCTAATAATACTGCCTAAGGGAAGCATGTATAAAGTGAATAAAATTGGTCCTAGCACAGAACCTTGTGGAACTCCATAATTAACCTTAGTTTGTGAAGAAGATTCCCCATTTACATGAACAAATTGTAATCTATTAGATAAATATGATTCAAACCACCGCAGCGCAGTGCCTTTAATACCTATGGCATGCTCTAATCTCTGTAATAAAATTTTATGGTCAACAGTATCAAAAGCAGCACTGAGGTCTAACAGAACAAGCACAGAGATGAGTCCACTGTCTGAGGCCATAAGAAGATCATTTGTAACCTTCACTAATGCTGTTTCTGTACTATGATGAATTCTAAAGCCTGACTGAAACTCTTCAAATAGACCATTCCTCAGTTAGCTGTTTTACAACTACCCTTTCAAGAATTTTTGAGAGAAAAGGAAGGTTGGAGATTGGCCTATAATTAGCTAAGATAGCTGGGTCAAGTGATGGCTTTTTAAGTAATGGTTTAATTACTGCCACCTTAAAAGCCTGTGGTACATAGCCAACTAATAAAGATAGATTGATCATATTTAAGATCGAAGCATTAAATAATGGTAGGGCTTCCTTGAGCAGCCTGGTAGGAATGGGGTCTAATAGACATGTTGATGGTTTGGATGAAGTAACTAATGAAAATAACTCAGACAGAACAATTGGAGAGAAAGAGTCTAACCAAATACCGGCATCACTGAAAGCAGCCAAAGATAACGATACGTCTTTGGGATTAGCAAAGAAAGTCATGAAGTCATTACTAGTTAAAGTTAGAGGAATACTCGGCTCAATAGAGCTCTGACTCTTTGTCAGCCTGGCTACCGTGCTGAAAAGAAACCTGGGGTTGTTCTTATTTTCTTCAATTAGTGATGAGTAGTAAGATGTCCTAGCTTTACGGAGGGCTTTTTTATAGAGCAACAGACTCTTTTTCCAAGCTAAGTGAAGATCTTCTAAATTAGTGAGACGCCATTTCCTCTCCAACTTATGGGTTATCTGCTTTAAGCTGCGAGTTTGTGAGTTATACCACGGAGTCAGGCACTTCTGATTTAAAGCTCTCTTTCAGAGGAGCTACAGCATCCAAAGTTGTCTTCAATGAGGATGTAAAACTATTGAAAAGATACTCTATCTCACTTACAGAGTTTAGGTAGCTACTCTGCACTGTGTTGGTATATGGCATTAGAGAACATAAAGAAGGAATCATATCCTTAAACCTAGTTACAGCGCTTTCTGAAAGACTTCTAGTGTAATGAAACTTATTCCCCACTGCTGGGTAGTCCATCAGAGTAAATGTAAATGTTATTAAGAAATGATCAGACAGAAGGGAGTTTTCAGGGAATACTGTTAAGTCTTCAATTTCCATACCATAAGTCAGAACAAGATCTAAGATATGCTTAAAGTGGTGGGTGGACTCATTTACATTTTGAGCAAAGCCAATTGAGTCTAATAATAGATTAAATGCAGTGTTGAGGCTGTCATTCTCAGCATCTGTGTGGATGTTAAAATCGCCCACTATAATTATCTTATCTGAGCTAAGCACTATGTCAGACAAAAGGTCTGAAAATTCACAGAGAAACTCACAGTAACGACCAGGTGGACGATAGGTAATAAATAAACTGGTTTTTGGGACTTCCAATTTGGATGGACAAGACTAAGAGTCAAGCTTTCAAATGAATTAAAGCTCTGTCTGGGTTTTTGATTAATTAATAAGCTGGAATGGAAGATTGCTGCTAATCCTCCGCCTCGGCCCGTGCTACGAGCATTCTGGCAGTTAGTGTGACTCGGGGGTGTTGACTCATTTAAACTGACATATTCATCCTGCTGTAACCAGGTTTCTGTAAGGCAGAATAAATCAATATGTTGATCAATTATTATATCATTTACTAACAGGGACTTAGAAGAGAGAGACCTAATGTTTAATAGACCACATTTAACTGTTTTAGTCTGTGGTGCAGTTGAAGGTGCTATATTATTTTTTCTTTTTGAATTTTTATGCTTAAATAGATTTTTGCTGGTTATTGGTGGTCTGGGAGCAGGCACCGTCTCTACGGGGATGGGGTAATGAGGGGATGGCAGGGGGAGAGAAGCTGCAGAGAGATGTGTAAGACTACAACTCTGCTTCCTGGTCCCAACCCTGGATAGTCACTGTTTGGAGGATTTAAGAAAATTGGCCAGATTTTTAGAAATGAGAGCTGCTCCATCCAAAGTGGGATGGATGCCGTCTCTCCTAACAAGACCAGGTTTTCCCCAGAAGCTTTGCCAATTATCTATGAAGCCCACCTCATTTTTTGGACACCACTCAGACAGCCAGCAATTCAGGGAGAACATGCGGCTAAACATGTCACTCCCGGTCCAATTGGGGAGGGGCCCAGAGAAAACTACAGAGTCCGACATTGTTTTTGCAAAGTTACACACCGATTCAATGTTAATTTTAGTGACCTCCGATTGGCGTAACCGGATGTCATTACTGTCGACGTGAATTACAATCTTACCAAATTTACGCTTAGCCTTAGCCAGCAGTTTAAAATTTCCTTCAATGTCGCCTGCTCTGGCCCCCGGAAGACAATTGACTATGATTGCTGGTGTCGCTAACTTCACATTTCTCAAAACAGAGTCGCCAGTAACCAGAGTTTGATCCTCGGCGGGTGTGTTGTAGAGTGGGGAAAAACGGTTAGAAATGTGAACGGGTTGGCGGTGTACACGGGGCTTGTGTTTAGAACTACGCTTCCTCCTCATAGTCACCCAGTCGGCCTGCTTTCCCGGCTGCTCGTGATCTGCCAGAGGGAAACTAACGGCGGCTAAGCTACCTTGGTCCGCACCGACTACAGGGGCCTGGCTAGCTGTAGGATTTTACAAGGTGCGGAGCCGAGTCTCCAATTCGCCCAGCCTGGCCTCCAAAGCTACGAATAAGCTACACTTATTACAAGTACCATTACTGCTAAAGGAGGCCAAGGAATAACTAAACATTTCACACCCAGAGCAGAAAAGTGCAGGAGAGACAGGAGAAGCTGCCATGCTAAACCGGCTAAGAGCTAGTAGCTGCGCTAAGCTAGTGGATTCTTAAAAAACACACAAAGTGAATAATGTGTAAATAATTTAGAGGTGATTCAGCAGAGGGAGTGCTTTAGTTAAGGCACGTGAAGATTACACTGTGAAACAAATCGTTAACTAGATCAATCTAACTGCACAGATTAAACAGCTAACAGATACAGCAAAACACCGCTGTGCTCCGGAACAGGAAGTGATACAATACCGCAGTGAGAGCCAACCACCAGTAGAGGCAAGCAAGAGCTCGCAATCAATCAACACAGGTGCATTTTATTGATGGCATTTTTAATGCACAGAGATACCGTGACAAGATCCTGAGGCCCATTGTTGTGCCATACATCCAAGAACATCGCCTCATGTTGCAAGGATCTGTACATAATTCTTGGAAGCTGAAAATGTCCCAGTTCTTGCATGGCCGGCATACTCACCGGACATGTCACCCATTGAGCATGTTTGGGATGCTCTGGACCGACGTATACGACAGCGTGTACCAGTTCCTGCCAATATCCAGCAACTTCGCACAGCCATTGAAGAGGAGTGGACCAACATTCCACAGGCCACAATTGACAACCTGATCAACTCTATGCGAAGGAGATGTGTTGGACTGCATGAGGCAAATGGTGGTCACACCAGATACTGACTGGTATCCCCCCCAAATAAAACAAAACTGCACCTTTCAGAGTGGCCTTTTATTGTGGACAGTCTAAAGCACACCTGTGTACTAATCATGGTGTCTAATCAGCATCTTGATATGGCACACCTGTGAGGTGGGATGGATTATCTCAGCAAAGGAGATGTGCTCACTATCACAGATTTAGACTGGTTTGTGAACTATATTTGAGGGAAATGGTGATATTGTGTATGTGGAAAAAGTTTTAGATCTTTGAGTTCATCTCATACAAAATGGGAGCAAAACCAAAAGTGTTGCGTTTATATTTTTTTTTAGTGTATATACGTATATAGGAAGTGATAGTCTAGTGGTTAAATGTTGGGCTTTGGAACAGAGGATCCTTGGTTCAAATCCCAGCCTGACTTGGAAAATCACTAAGGGCCCTTGGGCAAGGTCCTTAATCCCCTAGTTGCTCCCGGTGTGTTGTGGGCACCTTGCCACAGTTTGCCCCCTTGCATGGCAGCAACCTCACATTGGGTGAATGTGAGGCATCGATATGTAAAGCACTTTGAGCATCTGATGCAGATGGAAAATATGATTTTTTTTGTTTCATTTAAAAGGAGGAGGAGTAACAGGAAGACAGAGGACGGGAAGTAGAGGAACAGTAGTAGCCAGTAAACCAGTATTGATCAGTATGCCTGGTATTTATATTTGTGTATTTATATTTACGTATATTTGCAAACTGCTTTTTTTTTTCTTACTTTCACTTTTGATTCTCTGTGTGCTTCTTACCCTGTGTGCTCCTATATAGTGCTGGAACTTCAATTTCCTGAGGGAGTATTCTAATCTAACATAGGCTATTAACAGTGTAACATTTGAATGACATTTTTCAAAAATTTACAGCAACGTATTGGCAAAAAGTTTGTGATTTGCACTGACTGTTTTTTAAAACGATGATTTGTTGAGGGATTACCTCTCTGTCCAGTGTGGGCTCTTTAACCATCAGTTCCCCTGTCTTTGCATTTATGCTAAACATTTCTCCAGTTCCTGCTGGCTCTTGACTAATGATGGAGTAGGAGATCTCTGAATTAATTGTTCCTTCTTGATCCTTATCTTTCCCTACAATGTGCATAACATGGGTTCCTGCAGAGGATCACAACACAAAACCACAGTAAGTGGAAATGATTAAGTTAATGTGTAATTTGAAAATACAAATCTTTGGAACAATCTAATCAGCTCATCTACTCTTCATAGAGTATTCTTACTATTCTATATTATAATAACCAAGTAGCCTCTGTGTGCGTGTATGCGTGTGTATGGCTTTGATCACTGAGAAACTGGGGAGAGCTGACATTTGCTGTTTGGCATGCTTGTGTATTTTGGGTCAAGGATGAATGCTGCAAAAATGGAAAGTTGACAGGACTAATATCTTTGGAAAAATTTGCAATAATAGCTAACAACAATGAACAATGGATGTAGTGTTGCAATGCACCATGGCAGTTTGGGGTTTTAATGTTGTTATTGTGGTTCATGTTAGTTTAACAGTGTTGTTAGTGTTACTGATTTATTGTGTTTTGTAGTTCAACTGGTTTAGTCAGTTTAGTTAATTGTCATGTTGCAGTTACCATGAGTGAAAAGCGTAGTGCTTTGATGTGCATGCATGCATGTGTATAACTTCGATCATGGACAAACTGGGGAGAGTTGACATTTGCTGTCTGGTATGCGTATGTATTTTGGGTCAAAGATGAATGCTGCCAAAACAGAAAGTTGATAGAACTAATATTTTTTGGAAAAACTACAGATATTAGCAAACAACACTGAACAATGTTATGATTACATTCTGGACTTACACACCATTCCAGCAGGGAATCATCTATATATTAAAAGCGGCCGCGCATGTGTGATTTTATTTAGTAAGTTCAAGTTTACTGTTCATTTGAGACAACACCATTACATTGGTACCCATCTCATGACACCCCGTGTAAAATGTAAACAGGACAAACAACTTCTAAACTTTTTAAAATAGTGAAATCTGTAACTGTTGCTGTTCAAGTACCTGGTTTGCTGACTTCTGTGACGCTTCCAACATGCAGCTCAAAATAAGGAGCGTTGTCATTAATATCCACAATATAGACCATTAGTGGAATATTTTCCTCTGCTGGAGTCCCATTTCGGTACCTAGCACATCCTGTTAGCTATGTGAATGATATAAGGAATAGATACACAATTAGGTACAGGTATGCAGAAGCTAATATTTGTATTTTTTTTAAACTTCATCTATGACAATAAACAAACAAACAAACAAACCAAAAAAAAAAACAGAATGGAACATCCATCCATCCATCTTCTATACCCAATTAAGGGTCATGGAGGGCTGGAGCCTACCCCAGCAGTCATAGGGCATGAGCTGGGGTACACTATGGACATGCTACATCTCACAAAGCAAAGCTTTAGAGTACCCTGCTGAGTTTTGTCCATTCGGTACTTTAACATTTCTCATAATCCCCCTACACTTCCCAGAATGCACCGTGGTGCCAGCAGAGTTCTGGTGTTTCAAAGCCATGTAAACAATTCCTAGCAAGGATGTGGATGGCGCTGATTCAGCGACTTCACAAGCGATTATAATAATGACACGTTCTCTCAAATTGAGAGGGTTATCTAGAGGAGGTGTAGCACCTGTGATGACCTTCTGCTGTGCCTCGATGTTGTCTTGTTGTCTATACTTGTGGTGTGTTTACATTGTGCCCTAAACCGGAACTCTGCTGAAACCGACCTCTTGAGTGAGTCACGGACTGCCAGATGGTGTGAGATTCACAACTGTGAATACTTAAATCAACAAGAGCGACAACGACAACAACAAAAACTTCTCTGTTAGTTCTCGGTGCAACGGTGATGTCTAAAATATGCCAATAGTCATCTTGAACCAAATACTGGTATCCCGACTTAAAATGTTGTAATTCTTCAGCAGTGATTCTGCCTTTCTCTTTTATGTTTCTACCTCTTCACACCTTGGGGCCAATGCTTAACTGGCTGATCAACGATCTGTTGATTGCAGTCATGGTAAACCTGCTTGGTCAAAAATTATAAATAGTGGCATGTTATGGGGACAGACTAGGCAAGTCAGACCTGTCCAATGGGTAGTCTAAAACTGAGGTGGTTTAAGTGTGTTAGTCCTGGCCTAATTCTGTGCTTCTGTGCTTCAATACATGGTCAGGAGGTGACGCTTGCATCAAGAGAATGTCTTTCCAGGCTATCAAGCTTGAGCAAAGGGCAAAAACATTCAGGCTATTTTCACGGCAAGTACTTTGTACCCAATGTTAGTGTAGATGGTATGCTATGGGAGCAGACTAGGCAAGTGAGTTACAACAGATCTTATTTGACATATTTTCAGCCTGCAGGTTTAAAGATTAGTGTAAACCTTTCTGTCAGTCAGATGACATCCAAACTACTGTACACATAATCTGAATGTGACTTGACCGTCTTCTCAAATGGTTTGCAACATACTATCAATGTGACATCTGCAATTTGTGGGTGTCAAGAGTGTAATGTAGTATGGAACAATCAGCTATTACAGTTATGATATAGTAAATGAAATAAAAAAAATTGTCAAGTACGTTGGTTTTACAACTGCTTCATCACTATTATATTGTTTTGAAGAAATCATACAAAATCTCCACCTTATTTGATCCAGATATTGAATCTGAAGGCAAAAATTTAAAAAACATTTGATCCCCAAAACAGTAAAAATCAACCACGGGTGTGTTTTCTGTTGCTCCACATGCATAGAAAACATTCTGACTGAAATTACTGAGAGGACTTACGTTGAAATACGGATATTGCTCACGGTCCACGACTGCAGTGACAGTTACGAAGCCAGTGTCAGGGTTCACCTTAAAGAGGTTAACTGGTGGCTTGTCGGCTCCTGGTCCAGTAAGACAATACTCCACGGAAGCCAGTTTATCATGATCTGAGCGTATCTAACAACAAAACACAGAGAAATAAAGCATTTCAAATGACCATAAGTATCAATGATTATAAATGGGAAATGTTTCTTAAATAATGAAATGTTTCAGCAACATTCTCAAAATCACACACTGTTTATCTTTACAGATAGATAGATAGATAGATAGATAGATAGATAAAGAGAGAGAGATAGACAGAAATGTGCCTACACTCCAGACAGATTTGAATGAATGAATGAATGAATTTATTCAAGCACACACAGTCAAAAACAACAACAAAAAAACTTACAACAAAGAAAGAAAATGGATTTACAATGCATGGGGGGTAAAAAACCCCATCTATTCCCACTCCATCTTCAACCACTTCAATCTCTTCAACTTAAGGGACACAATCCGGATGCTACCAAACAAATTTACATTTACAATGGGCAACACACAAAACTCATCCTTCTTCAGCAGATACATATCTTGAAAACATCATGTCTTTATACTGATTTTTAAACTGAGTGATATTTGGACATCGTTTGAGTCCCTCCGTCAGGTTTTCCATATTCTAGGGCTACACATGGAGACACAGAAACCTTTCCTGGTCGTCCGAGCACCAGCAATTTCAAATTATACAAGCCCTGTAAATTATATTTTCCCTCTCTCTCAGTAAACAGTTCTTAAATTCGAAAGGGCACTTGTTTATTTTTCACTTTGTACATTAATTGAACAGTCTTGAACAAAATCATATTGTGTAGTTTTAATATTTGAGATTTAATGAACAATGGGTTGGTGTGGTCACGATAACCTGCATTATGAATTGTTCTTAATGCTGTTTTTTCAAATCAAATCAAATCAAATCAATTTTATTTATATAGCGCCAAATCACAACAAACAGTTGCCCCAAGGTGCTTTATATTGTAAGGCAAAGCCATACAATAATTACGTAAAAACCCCAACGGTCAAAACGACCCCCTGTGAGCAAGCACTTGGCGACAGTGGGAAGGAAAAACTCCCTTTTAACAGGAAGAAACCTCCAGCAGAACCAGGCTCAGGGAGGGGCAGTCTTCTGCTGGGACTGGTTGGGGCTGAGGGAGAGAACCAGGAAAAAGACATGCTGTGGAGGGGAGCAGAGATCAATCACTAATGATTCAATGCAGAGTGGTGCATACAGAGCAAAAAGAGAAAGAAACACTCAGTGCATCATGGGAACCCCCCAGCATTCTAAGTCTATAGCAACATAACTAAGGGATGGTTCAGGGTCACCTGATCCAGCCCTAACTATAAGCTTTAGCAAAAAGGAAAGTTTTAAGCCTAATCTTAAAAGTAGAGAGGGTGTCTTCTCCCTGATCCGAATTGGGAGCTGGTTCCAGAGGAGAGGAGCCTGAAAGCTGAAGGCTCTGCCTCCCATTCTACTCTTACAAACCCTAGGAACTACAAGTAAGCCTGCAGTTTGAGAGCGAAGTGCTCTATTGGGGTGATATGGTACTATGAGGTCCCTAAGATAAGATGGGACCTGATTATTCAAAACCTTATAAGTAAGAAGAAGAATTTTAAATTCTATTCTAGAATTAACAGGAAGCCAATGAAGAGAGGCCAATATGGGTGAAATATGTTCTCTCCTTCTAGTCCCTGTCAGTACTCTAGCTGCAGCATTTTGAATTAACTGAAGGCTTTTCAGGGAAGTTTTAGGACAACCTGATAATAATGAATTACAATAGTCCAGCCTAGAGGAAATAAATGCATGAATTAGTTTTTCAGCATCACTCTGAGACAAGACCTTGCTAATTTTAGAGATATTGCGCAAATGCAAAAAAGCAGTCCTACATATTTGTTTAATATGCGCATTGAATGACATATCCTGATCAAAAATGACTCCAAGATTTCTCACAGTATTACTAGAGGTCAGGGTAATGCCATCCAGAGTAAGGATCTGGTTAGACACCATGTTTCTAAGATTTGTGGGGCCAAGTACAATAACTTCAGTTTTATCTGAGTTGGCTTCATGGATAGATAAAGCTGGGTATCATCTGCGTAACAATGAAAAATTAAGCAATGCTGTCTAATAATACTGCCTAAGGGAAGCATGTATAAAGTGAATGAAATTGGTCCTAGCACAGAACCTTGTGGAACTCCACAGTTAACCTTAGTCTGTGAAGAAGATTCCCCATTTACATGAACAAATTGTAATCTATTAGATAAATATGATTCAAACCACCACAGCGCAGTGCCTTTAATACCTATGGCATGCTCTAATCTCTGTAATAAAATTTTATGGTCAACAGTATCAAAAGCAGCACTGAGGTCTAACAGAACAAGCACAGAGATGAGTCCACTGTCTGAGGTCATAAGAAAATCATTTGTAACCTTCACTAATGCTGTTTCTGTACTATGATGAATTCTAAAACCTGACTGAAACTCTTCAAATAGACCATTCCTCTGCAGATGATCAGTTAGCTGTTTTACAACTACCCTTTCAAGAATTTTTGAGAGAAAAGGAAGGTTGGAGATTGGCCTATAATTAGCTAAGATAGCTGGGTCAAGTGATGGCTTTTTAAGTAATGGTTTAATTACTAATTAATAATTAATTAATAACTAATTAATTAAGGTGCCAGCTTCACTGCGGATACAGCCGGTATTCCACGTCTCCAGACTCAAACCCTGCCACACCTCTCCCCTCTGTGCCCCTGGACCGGCGCCGCTGCCTGCCTGGATCATCGACGGGGAGCCGGCTTGGACTGTGCGCCGGCTCCTGGACGTTCGTCAAAAGGGCTGGGGATTCCAGTATTTGGTGGACTGGGAAGGATACTGACCCGAAGAACGCTCCTGGGTGAAGAGGAGCTTCATCCATTTCTACGCCCGGCACCCGGACAAGCCTGGTCGGGGGCCAGGAGGCGCCCGTTGAGGGGGGGGGTCCTGTTGTGTGGGCCGCTGAAGAGGAGGTACTGCTGGCCCACCACCACCAGATGGCACCCTGCTTGAAGTGCGGGCTTCAAGCATGAGAGGGTGTCATAGCAACCGGGAGTGACAGCTGTCACTCGTTATCAGCACCAGCTGTCACTCATCCACATCACATCACCACCACCATAAAAGCCGGACTGCAACTCCACCTCCCCGCCGAGAAATCAGCTATCAGAAAAGGTAATTTCTCTGCTAAACGTGAACCTGCATTATAGTCTGGACTCTTTTTGCAGCCGTATTCCTGTGGTGTTCCTTATCCGTTGGATTGGCGTTAGGTGTGATCAGCGACGGCTTCGCTCCACACTCCATCCAGATAAGTGGTTAGACAGGAGCTGCACGAGTGTGTGATTGGAGGTGGAGGTGCTCCCTCCCAAAAGAATACAGACTGTGGGATTACTGATTGTGCGAATTCACACTCATCACTAGTTTTTCTGTTCTCTGCCAGCAGTACCAGGTCTGACAGCTGGAGACGGTGACCACCTGGGGACCCAGGACTTGGCGGCTCCGGTGTTCTTCAGATCTGTTGGCGGTGAAGGCCGTGTGGGATCCGGCTTGGCTCAGGACGGATGTCTCCTATCCTCAAGCCTGCCCACACGTCACTCAAATCTGTAATTCGGTGGTACCTAAACTGTGATTGTCTGTATTTCGTTGTGCACTACAACATTAAATTGTTACTGTTTGGCTTATCCATTGCCCGTTCATTTAACGCCCCCTGTTGTGGGTCTGTGTTCCTACACCTTCACAACAGTAAAGAAGGAATCATATCCTTAAACCTAGTTACAGCGCTTTCTGAAAGACTTCTACTGTAATGAAACTTATTCCCCACTGCTGGGTAGTCCATCAGAGAAAATGTAAATGTTATTAAGAAATGATCAGACAGAAGGGGGTTTTCACGGAATACTGTTAAGTCTTCAATTTCCATACCATAAGTCAGAACAAGATCTAAGGTATGATTAAAGTGGTGGGTGGACTCATTTACATTTTGAGCAAAGCCAATTGAGTCTAATAATAGATTAAATGCAGTGTTGAGGCTGTCATTCTCAGCATCTGTGTGGATGTTAAAATCGCCCACTATAATTATCTTATCTGAGCTAAGCACTAAGTCAGACAAAAGGTCCGAAAATTCACAGAGAAACTCACAGTAACGACCAGGTGGACGATAGATAACAACAAATAAAACTGGATTTTTTTGACTTCCAATTTGGATGGACAAGACTAAGAGTTAAGCTTTCAAATGAATTAAAGCTCTGTCTGGGTTTTTGATTAATTAATAAGCTGGAGTGGAAGATTTCTGCTAATCCTCCGCCTTGGCCTGTGCTACGAGCGTTCTGGCAGTTAGTGTGACTCGGGGGTGTTGACTCATTTAAACTAACATATTCATCCTGCTGTAACAAGGTTTCTGTAAGGCAGAATAAATCAATATGTTGATCAGTTATTATATCATTTACTAACAGGGACTTTGAAGAGAGAGATCTAATGTTTAATAGACCACATTTAACTGTTTTAGTCTGTGGTGCAGTTGAAGGTGCTATATTATTTTTTCTTTTTGAATTTTTATGCTTAAATAGATTTTTGCTGGTTATTGGTGGTCTGGGAGGAGGCACCGTCTCTACGGGGATGGGGTAATGAGGGGTTGGCAGGGGGAGAGAAGCTGCAGAGAGGTGTGTAAGACTACAACTCTGCTTCCTGGTCCCAACCCTGGATAGTCACTGTTTGGAGGATTTAAGAAAATTGGCCAGATTTCTAGAAATGAGAGCTGCTCCATCCAAAGTGGGATGGATGCCGTCTCTCCTAACAAGACCAAGTTTTCCCCAGAAGCTTTGCCAATTATCTATGAAGCCCACCTCATTTTTTGGACACCACTCAGACAGCCAGCAATTCAGGGAGAACATGCGGCTAAACATGTCACTCCCGGTCCGATTGGGGAGGGGCCCAGAGAAAACTACGGAGTCCGACATTGTTTTTGCAAAGTTACATACCGATTCCATGTTAATTTTAGTGACCTCCGATTGGCGTAACCGGGTGTCATTACTGCCGACGTGAATTACAATCTTACCAAATTTACGCTTAGCCTTAGCCAGCAGTTTCAAATTTCCTTCAGTGTCGCCTGCTCTGGCCCCAGGAAGACAATTGACTATGGTTGCTGGTGTCGCTAACTTCACATTTCTCAAAACATAGTCGCCAATAACCAGAGTTTGTTCCTCGGCGGGTGTGTCGCCGAGTGGGGAAAAACAGTTAGAGATGTGAACGGGTTGGAGGTGTACAGGGGGCTTGTGTTTAGGACTACGCTTCCTCCTCACAGTCACCCAGTTGGCCTGCTTTCCTGGCTGGTCAGGATCTGCTGGAGGGGAACTAACGGTGGCTAAGCTACCTTGGTCCGCACCGACTACAGGGGCCTGGCTAGCTGTAGGATTTTCCACGGTGCGGAGCCGAGTCTCCAATTCGCCCAGCCTGGCCTCCAAAGCTACGAATAAGCTACAGTTATTACAAGTACCATTACTGCTAAACGAGGTCGAGGAATAACTAAACATTTCACACCCAGAGCAGAAAAGTGCGGGAGAGACAGGAGAAGCCGCCATGCTAAACCGGCTAAGAGCTAGTAGCTGCGCTAACCTAGCGGATTCCTAAAAACACACAAAGTGAATAATGTGTAAATAATTTAGAGGTGATTCAGCAGAGGGAGTGCTTTAGTTAAAGCACGTGAAGATTACACTGGGAAACAAATCGTTATCTAGTTAACTAGATCAATCTAACTGCACAGATTTAACAGCTAACAGATACAGAAAAACACCGCTGTGCTGCGGAACAGGAAGTGATACAATACCGCAGTGAGAGCCAACCACCAGTAGAGTCAATGCCAAAAGTCTTTTTTGAAGAATGAATAATGGTTGCACTGTAGTTATAATTGTTGCTCCACTGTAGTAATAACTGTTGCCCCAAACTTCAGCACAGTAAGTCAGGTAGGGTGAAATCAGTGAACAATACAAAGTATGTAGTGCTTTGCAATCAAGAACATGCTTTGTGTTATTTAATACTGCAATACCCTTTGATGCTTCCTTTTGAACATGTTGAATATGAGCTTTCCAATTTTTTCATCAATAATGACACCTAAAAATGTATTTTCTTTGACAAATTCTATGTTTACCTCTTGTATATTTAGCTGAATTTGTATGTCTTTTTTATAATTTCCAAATAACATTAATTTAGTTTTTGACAAATTTAATGATAATTTGTTAATATCAAACCATCTCTTTATTATTACAGTTCCTAAATTCCTAAATTTCAGGTCCCAATGACCCTGTGAAATGCTGATGCTGTAATCACTCCTATGTGTGTTTGTGTCTGTGTGAACAAAATAACTAGAAAAAAAAGAAGGGGGGGGGGGGGGAGCACCCATCAGGATGAATTTTCACCAAATTTGGGAGAAACATTACTTGTGTCAGTGTTTCCAAATTATTGTTTTGAACAGATCAAGGTGAAGCAAAATCCCCCCCCCAAACACACTCAATTACCATAAGCTCTCTGCAACCAGAGTGGCAAGAGATTTGATGAAAAGCTGACACTGATCAGTAAAATGTTTAAGCTGCAAAGAAGTCGTAATATGAAATCATATACGGTAAAACAAACAAACAATAAAACCCCACCTTACTGAACTGTGTGTGATCCCTTGAAGATGCTAACAATAAGCATGAAAAACATATACAGTAATTCAATATGAGGGGAACGTGAAGAGTATGTGTTAGCCCTCTGATGCTTTTGATTTCTCTGTGTGATGTCATCCAACTCATTTCTAATGACGTCCACCAAAGATGGAATAAAATCGTTTATTTATTTTCTGTCTTCTTTTAGCAGGATTACATCAAAACTACTGCACGGATTTTGATGAAATTTTCACCACAGATAGATATTAGGGTATGGAAGGGTCCAAGAAATTTTGGAGGTGATCCGGATTCTGGATTAAGATTTCACTTTAGATAAGATAAGATAAAACTTTATTGATCTCACAGAGGAGAAATTCACATGTTACGTCAGCTCTTAAAAAAACACACAAGATGGGTGCAAGTAGAGGAAAATGTTCATCAAACAGTGTGTGCAAGGATAAGCAATAATAATAATACTTGTAACAGTACAATAAAATAAGAAAATTAGGTTTTATATATATATATATATATATATATATATATATATATATATATATATATATATATATATATATATATATATATATATATACACATACATACACATACATATACATACATACATGCACATATACACATATGCACACACGTACACACATACCTATACGCATACACATATACATATGCATATATATGTGTATGTACATATATAAGTACATATGCATATATATAAACATGATTGGGATTGAAAAAGAGATAGGAGCATCTTATTTACAATATGTGAAGTGGAATTTAGATGTGATAAGGTGACATTAGTGCTGGGATTTGTAAACGAGTTGTTATTGCACATGATTTGTGGACATATTATTGCATGTGGTTATTTCACAGTGTTATTGTACAGTCTTTATGTAGGCTTTGAAGTATTATGTCAAAACTACTTCATGAATTCTCACTAAATTTGCACTACAGATAAATATTAGGGCATGGAAGACTCCACTGAATTTTGGAGGTGATCCGGGTATAGATTGGCAGACGTCAGAAATCTCCATTTTCTCTTTTTATCTGATGAAACAGCTGCTGTTTCTGCACTCGAAGCACAGCTGTCCATCTCTGACCAGTCTTTGGGATCCAGTTTGTCCTTCTAGTTGTGGAAAGCAGTAAACTGTAGTTTGCATGTGCCGTTATAGCAAGCATTAAATTTTCCATGTTCCTCCCATTGAAATTACCAAAAAATCTGATTGGCAAAGTATCTCACACCTCCAACAGGTGAATGCAGCTTTTCAGATCCAAAATCTCACCCACATCACTCAGTAGGAGGAAATAGTCCTTCATGCGTGCCATGTTCGCATTTGTCATGTTTGCACAACACCCAAAACAAATGTCGTGCACTGATGCAATTAGGAATGCTTTGTTACACGTGGCACCATAGAGAATGGTCTTCCAGGCACTGGAGCTTTTCTTCAGAAATCTGAACAAAAGTAGAGCTCCACTATTTGACCGTCTAACTTGCGTTTATCATTGCTATCAACCGAATCCAACTGCTGAGCATTCAAACAAGTTGTTTCACTGCAGGGTTGGTGAGATAACAGCTGCCAGGAGTGTGACAGGAACCAGTTCAGAGCTTAATGCTTCTGACATTTCTGGAAGTCATCCATCAATTCATCATGTTGCTTTAACCCTCAAGCGACCAAGCTATTGTAGCAACTAATATGACCGATTGACCCATTTGACTTTATATTGGAAAACGTCTACAGGCCCCTTCACACATAACACAAAAGATGCAGAAACCGAAAGAAAATCTGCAAATCAAACACGAAATGGGGAACCACAAACCATCGTGCATGTGCAAGAACACAGTGCGAGCAGCTGGAGGTGTTGCACCATATTGCGCTGCTTGATGTGGAGAAAAATAAAATGAAAACCAGCTGTATAATTAGTGAATATCACTGAGTTGATAGAAATAATAAATAAAAGGGGACGCAATACAGAACCCCGCTGTTAAATAACCCTGTTAAATAAAAAAATTAATGCCACTCACGGGATTCGAACCTGCAGTTTACAAAAGCTCTGTTTAATAGACAGAAACTTTACCACTGCACTAAAATCACTGTTTCATAACAAGAGCATAAAATGGGTAAAATCAACAAGGAGATGAATGTATTTTTTTTTAAAAAAAAAAGAGAAAAACAGTGCCATAATAACTGACAAAACAATGTTTGGTTACGGTGTATTTTTGGTGATACGTGACTGAAAGTGGTGTATTTGTGGCACTGTTGGCTTGTCATATTGTCATAGTCCTGCGGTGCGCATGTTACGCGTGACATTCAGATCGCCTGCTGCATGATCTGATGGTCTGTTTCACATGGAGTAGTCTGCCAAGGTGCACTGTGTGCGGCTGCTGCAGCCCGGCTGTGTGCGCTCAGATGTGGCTGTCCGGCCCCCATGTGATCATGTCTGGAAATTCGTATCAGCATGTCATGACAGCATGACAAGTGCGCACTCCCCCTGCACGCCACATGTATGTGTGTGTGTGTGTGTGTGTGTGTGGGGGGGGGGGGGGGGCATGACACATGTGCACGCCATGTGTGTTGCTTTTGCAATGCCACACTCGTGGGGGCACTTAGACAAATTTCACTGCCAGCTCGAAAGTGATTTTCTGCTCACTATTTTTGTTCTGCCAGCGCGAACAGCACCACGTTTTTTATGTGGCCAGCGAGTGGTGTTGGATGTTCGTGTGTGACACCAGGAATTTGGTCGACACCTGCTGTGAGAGGCATCAAATGGGCTCTCACAGGGCACATTCTGTCTTTCGGCTGCTGGTGTGTGCAAATAGTTGTAGCAACAGGTGTACGAGGCAATTCCTTCTCCGTGCGCTTGTCAGCTTCAATCGTGTTATATGTGAAGGGGCCCTACATAAATGGCTGTTTTAGGGTTCTTCATATTTATTTCACTCTCGAATATATTTGTCCATCATCCTTTTAATCCTCACTCTGGGCATCAAGAATCAGTCGCAATGCTTGTGCAGCTGTAAATCTTGCTATTCTTGGTCTGTTAGCCATGCTTCCTTGCAAAACAGTAAAATAAAATGATTACAGTTGGCAAATACCATCTGAAGCTATAATGTCGACATCTTCCTGGTGGGTCATAAGTGACCCCACACACGTTTGGATTATACATGCTACACGGCGCGGTCGATCCTTGCAAAATTCTATGAACAAATGCAGGACAAATAGATTGACAAATTCATGGTAGGAAACTTTTTTCCAATAAAAATGAGAAAAATGTTGGACAAAAATGTATGCCCGGGGTCATAAAAGACCCCAATCAGTTGCTTGAGGGTAAAAGTAAATAAATAAATTCCACCACACCTTTTACCCAGTTATTTTGGTACATTGTGATACCACATCTGAAAAGGGTGATGAATCTGATATTGATTAAGATAATTCAAATTACCTTGGCAATAAATGGATACCGTGTGTAGTCTTTGTGCTCCACCATTCTGGCAGGTGGACTAATCCACTCTCTCTTCTGCCTCCTATGCAGGTTTTTCTGCCGTGTTCTTGACTCTGTAGTGAGCACCTACAAATATAAACCAGATACAAACTGTAAATTAAATGCCACTGAGCAAAAAAGATTACAATGTTGACAGCAAATTGTACAGTTGTGTGTAACACTGGCTCGCTGCAGTGTGAAGTCGAATAGAGGAGGATTTTAGTATTAAAAAGAAGACTGAAAGTTCAGCTACAATTTGCCAGTAGGTACACCTGAGATGTAAGCCTAGATTTGATGTTTTGGTGAAAGAAAGCCCTCCTCTGTACCACTTCATCATGAACCTGTATAACTGGGGATACAAAATCCAAAACATGCACAGTGCACAATGTCGCCAATCACAGCAGCAGAAGCCTGTAACTTCTTCTGGGTTGTCTGGGTGTCTTGGTGGCTTTCCTCACTCTTCTCTTTCTTGCACAGTCACTCAGTTTTTGAGAACTGTCTACTCCACACAGATTTACCATAGAGTGTCATACTGTTTGTTTTCTTCATAACGGATGTAAATAAAGTGTAAGACATATTCAGTGACTTGGAAATGTTCATGTATCCATCCCCTGACTTGTCTGAAGAAAACTGGCAATTAAACTGATTATTTACAGGTATTATACCAAAGCGGCTGATTACTTATGCAACCCACCATCTTGGCTTTTATGTTTTTACTTAATTTATATCAACTTGTAGAGATGTACTTTCAGTTTGAGTAAGGAAGATAATTTTAGAATTTTTTATATTGAGAAGCCTGATTTACTTTTTGTATCTGAAATGCCATAAACAAATGAAAATGCGTGAAATACAAAGGGGCTGAATACTTTATATATATATATATATATATATATATATATATATATATATATATATATATATATATATATATATATATATATATATATATATATATTACCAAATCCCACTAAAATGTAGATATAACATGAAAATGTGGAGTTTTGTGTTTATGCATTCATAATAAACAGTGCCATATCCACTTTCAGATAAAGCAGAAAGAGTAAGATTAAGATAAAATAACTCCCAAAGTCAGTAAATTCTGTGAAATACAACTGAATGTAAACTGTACAAATCTGTGTGACAGGCAAAAAGGGATGGGAATGTCCATGAATTTGGAAATGCAGAAATGTTAATTAATGGGTGTGTACAGTTTTTTTGTACAGTTTTTATTTTTTGGAAGGTGAACCCTGCTGTTCCTGCTAAGTGCACATGGAAGCTCAGTGCTAAGGACCTGTTTAAAACAATTATTCTTGAACTTATTTGTTTAAATAAATACACAACAGCACTTAGTTACTTTGCTATAAATAAACAGCCAAATTAAGAATGAATAAAAATCCAAAGCTTAATATAATATCAACAACAACATCAGTAATAATAATAATAATAATAATAATAATAATAATAATAATAGTGGTTACCAGTACACAGTCACAATCATAAAAAAAAGAAAACATCCAAAATGATTAGTACTAATGTTACCAATAATAATAACACTTCAACCCTACTTTATAATGATTATAATACTGTATCTGATGTATTTTTGAAGTAAAATAACATTATGAATTGGGGAGGTGATCTTCTAGTGGTTAAGCGTTGGGCTTGAGACCAGAGGATACTCGGTTCAAACCCCAACCTGACTGGAAAATCACTAAGGGTCCTTGTACAAGGTCCTGAATCCCCAAGTCGCACCCAGTGTGTAGTAAGCACTTTGCATGGCAGCACCCTGACGTGAGTGCATTTGTGTGAATGTGAGGCATCATTGTAAAGCACTTTGTACTTCTGATGCAGATGGAAAAGTGCTATATACATGCAGTCCATTTACCAATTTACCATAACATTAAATACTAGAAAATTAAACAGCAAGAACATCAACAATCTTTTGTTGCATGCAAAACAATTACAGCACAATAAATGTAATCAAAATATTATAAATAGTTACTGTTTAATAAGGTATTATAAAAAAATATATTTTTTAACTGACAGAATTTAACACTATGGCACATGAGTAATATCCATTGAAGGGGAACTGTAGATCATCCACTACACTCTACGGGCAATGCATCAAGAGAGCTGTTGTGAAGTGAATCCAATGAAGCATGTTGTAATATCATCTGCACTAATTGAGATTAAGTGGAAACCAATCCATTTGAAGTGCAACTGGCTTTCATGTATCAACAAGCACATTTAATAATGTTTCACAATGTGTCAATACTAAAAGCAGGCACAGCTTGAGGGTGAACATACTCACCAAGGCCAATATTAACACCATCAGCATTCCAACTGCAACCGAGAGCCTAGCCATGGTTGCAAAACCATGTGCCAACCTTCCCTTTTTTCCTTCTCTCTTTCGTTTTTCTGAGGTGAGTCCACGGCAGGATTTTAGAGGCAGGTGATCCAAACAGAACGAACACCTGTGCCTTAAATTAATTCTCTGACAGACACACCTACTGTATATCAACCTTAACATCTTCCGTTTACAACTAAAGCCACTCCTTTATGTACATCCCCCCTCTTTCCTTCAACTTTCCCTCCCCTTACTTAAATGTTACATTGCATGTTTTTGTAGGCGTGTCTGCTTCTGTATTTGAAAGATTGCCGTGAGGCCTCAGCTTGCCTGTTGCTTATTTAAACAGACTAACAAAGATGGGCAGCAACAGTGTAAAAAATGTCAAGCCCAAATTGAAATGATCAATGTTTTCAATGCATATTTATTATGAAGAGGAACAGCTCCAGCCCTCAAATTTGGAAAGTCCACAAAGTTCACCACTATTCTTGAGGGAGCTGCAACAGAGACTGTCGTTGATTGTCTGAAATCGCCAACAGTCATTGTTTCTGTGTTTATTACTTCAAAGCAATGGTATTATGCTAAATTAGATTTTATCTATATTTTACAGTTAATTGTATGCAGGGACTGCCATTTTATACACAAAATTTAGGTGTGACACATCTTTTCCTGCTTTAGTGACACATCAGCATTTTTCTCAGTAAATATATTTCTGAAGGCGCTATTGATGTGGAATTTTCACCAACTTTTGGTAACAATCCAGCTAATCCACACATACAAAGAAATCAAACCATAGATGTCCATAAATTAAGTTATGTGCAATAATGTGAAATGACTGAGACAGGGAAAAAGTATTGAACACCTGAAGAAAGGGAGGTTCAAAAAGACATGGGAAGCCAAGACACCAGCTGAAATCTATCAGTAATTAGAAAGCAATCCTGCTCCTTGTCAGTGCAAATTAGTATCAGCTAGTTCAGTCCTAAAGTGATGGCCTATATAGAGCTGTCTCATTACCAAGGTGTCACCCAAGAAACATCTTATGCTTTGGTAAAAGCAAAGAGCTCTCTTAAGATCTTTGCAACCTTATTGCTTAAAAACATATTAATAGCATTGGTTACTGAAGGATTTCTAAACTTCTGAATGTTCCAGTGATCACTATTGGGGCCATAATCTGGCAGTGGAAAGAACATTATTTCATCATACACCGGCCACGACCAGGTGCACATCACAAGATTTCTGACAGAGGATGGAAAAGAACTGTTGTGGAAAGCTTCAGAAAGAATAGGAAGTAGCAGGTACAATTGTTTCAAAGAAAAAATATGTAATGCACTCAACCACCATGACCTTATGCAAGGTCACATCACAAGATCTCATTGATGATGACAAAGCATGTTGAAGCTTGGCAATTAAGCTTGGCAACGTCGCCAGGTGGCCTAACTCTTGGGTGCTGCTGGGGCTGCCCATACATGTCTTCTACTGGAATAGGCTGCGAAAGGAGGTATGGGTTCCAGCTGAGGATGGTGGGTGACAAGCAGGGAATCTAATTCCCTATATGAGCTGTACTGTATTGATGATGACAAAGCATGTTGAAGCTTGTTTAAAATTTGCTGCACAACATTTAGACAAGCCTGTGATATACTGGAAGAATATAGTCTGGTCAGATGAGACCAACATTGAACACTTGGGATGCCATAATCCACACCATAAATTGCACTACACATCACTACAAAAACACCATGCTGATAGTAAAGTTTGGAGGTGGGAGCATCATGGTGTGGGGCTGTTTTCAGGATCTGGCAATGGCAAATTTTATATAATTGAAGGATGAATGGAAGGATGGAAGGATGAATGGAAAAATGTACCGAGATATTCTTGATAAAAATGTACCAGGATGATGAAGATGAAACCAGGGTAGACATTTCAACAAGACAAGGAAACTCTGAACTGGTTTCAGAGAATGAAAAAAGAACCCCTGCTAGAATGACCAAGCCAATCACTTGACTCAAATGTAATAAAAAAAACCTATGGAAAGAACTAAAGATCAGAGTTCATAGAAGAGCAGCACAGAACCTTCAAGATTTGAAGACTGTCTATGTGGAAGAACAGGCCAGCTCTGAGGTGGATCTGCATATACCTTTGGCACAAGACTTTAGTGGATGCCCTTCCTGACACAACTGCATATTCAACCCAATCTCATGCCATTTTGCGATGACATCATGAAAAGTAAATCAATTTTTTGGTTAGTGCACAAATTCATTTTGTGATGGTATCACAGGGGGTCTATGGGGGTTATGGTTAGGGTTAGGGAGAGGGTTAGAAACAATAAAATTAAGTTAAAAAAAAAAGAAAAAAACTACATCCATAAAAATGTGATTCATTTCGTAAGGAAAACATGGAAAAAAAAAAAAGACTGGGCTGCCATATTACATGGAGAACGGGCTTTGAAATGGGAACTTTCCGAAGTAGAAACAAGTGGTTTTAGCCACTTCGCCCCCACCCCTGCTTTGTGCTTATGGCTATTAATATGCTCAAAATCCTCATTTACATAATGCTGTCTACAGTGCCCTCCAAAAGTATTGGCACGCTTGATATTTCACACATTTTACTTTGTTTATGCCATTTCAAATACAAAAAGTAAATCAGGCTTCTCAATGTAAAATGTTTCTAAAATGATCTTTGTTAAACTCAAACTCAAAGCAGAGCTCTACAACTTGATATAAATTAATTAAAAATATAAAAGTCAAGAAGGAAGGTTGCATAAATAATGGAACACTTTGGTATAATACCTGTAAATATTCAGTTTTATTGCCAGTTTTCTTCAGACAAGTCAGGGGATGGATACATAAACATTTCCCATATGTCTTGGAGTTTATTTATCAATTATGAAGAAATACAAACAATATGACACTCTATGGTAAATCTGTGTGGCGTAGACAGTTCTCAAAACCTGAGTGACTGTGCAAGAAGGAGAAGAGTGAGGAAAGCCACCAAGACACCCCAGAAGAAGTTATAGGCTTCTGTAGCTGTGATTGGAGAAAGTGTGCATAGTGCATGTTTTGTCTTTTGTATCCCCAATTATACAGCTTCACGATGAAGTGGTATAGAGGAGTATTTTCTTAAAAAGAATACCTGAAAGTTCAGCTACAATTTGCCAGAGGTACATCTAAGATACAAGCCTAGATTTGATGTTCTGGTAAAAGAAAAACCTTTTATTGTGTAAGAGTTGGCCAGGCACTCCAAATCATATTTTATTAATTTAAAGTAGTTGCACCCCAAATGTAGCATGGCACATCACAAATAAGTCTGTTAAAGAAAAAGGCAAAGACAAATATTTTAAAATATGGATATATTGGAATATGCTTTGCAATATATTAATCAATGAATGTAGAAATCAACAATACAAAGAAAAAAAAATTAAACTTGAACAAAGGTTACGGGCATTGAGGGCATTCAATCAAATTATAATGATATTCTGAGAAAGCCAAATACATTTAGTCGGAAGAAATGAAGGTACATTTTTTTTTAAGTTTGTCCAAGTTTTGCTTTTCCCATATATCTTGAATTTCATTTATGCTGTTTCACAGTGACTAGTGTACAACTTGGATGTGCTGAATGTTTAAACATTACTTTTCAGCATATGAAATTGTATTTTTTCAAAACAAACTATAATACTGCGCTGTATGGCTTGACTTTTTGTGGTTGACTTTATTTATTTAGTGGTGCATATACAGGAGAGATACTCCTTATCATTCAAACAAATTAGCTCACTTTGATTTATTTGCTGTGACACATTCCCAGTAAATTCTCCAAAGTAATTATGACTCACAAAGCAAAATTCTTTCTTGAGATCTACTTGGCAACACAGCTGGGTGAAAACTGGAATTCATGTCACGAGAGTGAGTCACGACTCCAACAAATTTAAAGTGAAAACACTATTTCGAACTCATCACCCCTCATTCTAAATCTCCATGGATGTGTTTTAAATTCAGTTAGATTAAAATAAATACCTGAAAAACTCTATTCATTTTGATTGTGCTCTTTGGTTGTGACCTTTGTCGTGGTTTAGGTGTGGCTCATGTTAAATGATAGACAAGTTCATCTTTAAGGTTTAGCAGCTAAAGCTTTCGAAAACATGATTATCCTCCGACAGCTTCCTGAAAGACAGGAATGATCTTGCATAACAACAAACCTGCTGGGGTGTATAACCTCTTGAGACAACCATCTGATTCTTTTTAGTTCACATATTTTGTTTTTGGTGATATAAAGTGATGTAGATGTGCAGAATAGACAGAAAGCCTCAGGTAGGGTGACCAGATGCCCCGAATTGAGATGGTTTCCGGCATTGTTACTGACAGTCAGGCTTCAGTCTTGAAATGCATGTTTGGAACACACCATTTTTAAAACACGTATTTCAAAACTGAAGCCTGACTGTCAATAGCAATGCCGGTGTCGCCGACCGAACGCTCCCCCCTAAAAGTTGGTCTGGCCTACCTTCACTGCGCATGCGTCATTTTGGACCACAGCAGCATCATTTGTGAGCATCAGCAGCGTTTCACTGATCATCACCTCGTTTCTGCTTCAAACTGCACTCCAGTCGTCATCTATCTCAGCAACAGATATCTGAAGCTTTTGTACAACAATCATTTCCACAACAATTCAGCATTATTTTATAATAAAAGATGGGGAAGCGATCAGAGCACCACAGCTGATGTGCTGCTGCTGCGCCTATGTCATTTCAGAGCGTCAGTAGCGACTCACCAATTAGCGCCTTGTTTCTGCTTAAAACAGCCTCATTTTTGCTTAAAACTGACTTTAGAATGATTTAAGAGGTTTTATTTTGTCTTCTGGTGGTTAATAATCACATTATTCCCTTTGATCTCTTTGGCTGTAGAGCCAGACTCAGAGTAAGTCTCAGACATGCTGCTGTTGTCCAAAATGATGGATGCGCAGTGAAGGCAGGGCGGACCAATTTTTAGGGGCGGACTGTTCAGCTGGGAACACCGGAAACCATCTCACTTTGTGGCATAAAGTGGGACATCTGGGCACTCTAGGCCACGGGCAAGAAAAATGGTATTTTCCAGAAAACAGCAGAGAAAACATTGAGGATTTGTCAGAAGATTTGGTAAAAATCATGAAGGCAGTGTGGCCAAGGTGGCCAAGTGGTTAATGCGCTTGGTTTCAGTGCAGAAGGTTCCGGGTTCAAATCCCACCCCTGCCACATTTCTCCATGTAATGTGGAGTTGCGTCAGAAAGGGCATCCGGCATAAAACCTGTGCCAATTCAACATGCAGATCCACCTTGGATTTGCTGTGGCGACCCCGAGTGCAAACAAGGGAGCAGCTGAAGGGACTTACCTTACATGAAGGTAGTATAAAAAATGTGAAAATCACATGTGAAGTGTTGTGTGGGCCGCTGAAGAGGAGGTACTGCTGGCCCACCACCACCAGAGGGCGCCCTGCCTGGAGTGCGGGCTCCAGGCACCAGAGGGCGCCGCCGCCCCACAGGAGCAGCCTCGGTAACAGCTGTCACCCATCACCTGAGACAGCTGACGGCAATTATCACTGGGGTATATCAGCAGGACGGCATCTCCACCTCATCGCCGAGATATCGTTTCTACCGGAGAGGTAACATATCAAAGCATACTGAGTACACAGTTTTGACTGAGCTAGTTATTGGATTACTGTTCCAACGAGAGGTGGAGGGACCTTTCCTGCCGTTCGGAGTTCTGGGTGCAAACGCGCCCCCATCTAACTGTTCTTTTTCCCTCGCCAGCAGTACCAGGTCCGACACGCGGAGGCAGTGGCCACCTGGGAGTTCGGGACTTGGCGGCTCCAGTATTCCCGGGGTCCTGTGGCGGAGGAAGCCGTGTGGTTCCGGTCTTACCTTGGAGAGGCGTCTCCTATCTTCGAGCCTGCCCACACGACACCTTTGTGTATTGACTGTTGTCCATTTCTGTAATTGGTTGTATTCGTTGTGCACATTCACAACAGTAAAGCGTTGTTATTTTGACTTACTCCATTGTCCGTTCATTTGCGCCCCCTGTTGTGGGTCCGTGTTCCTACACTTTCCCAACAGGATATCTCGGCCAGCGTCATGGATCCCGAGGGGCGTCAACCGGCTGTTGAACGGCCAATGGAAGAACAAGGCGCACAGGCGTCCGCAGGAGGGGTAATCGGTGAGTTGCAGCGGATCCTCACCGCTTTCACGACTCGGTTAGACTTGATGGCCGAGCAGAACGCCCTCCTGAACCGCAGGGTGGAGGCTCTCGCCGCGCAGGTGGAAGCGCGCCCTCTGGGCGCCGCTGCGGCTCTCCCTCCCGTAGACCCTGTACGTGACAGCGACGTTCCACTGGTTGTCCAACGACCCCCCCCACCATCCCCTGAAGCATACATAAGCCCCCCAGAGCCGTACGGAGGCTGTGTGGAGACGTGCGCGGATTTCCTTATGCAGTGTTCGCTCGTCTTCGCACAGCGTCCCGTCATGTACGCGACCGACGCTAGCAAAGTAGCTTATGTGATAAATCTGCTTCGTGGTGAGGCACGCGCTTGGGCTACCGCGCTCTGGGAGCAAAGTTCACGGCTCCTTCTGACATATGATGGGTTTGTGAGGGAGCTCAGAACAGTGTTCGATCACCCTAATAGAGGAGAGACCGCTTCAGCCGTGCTGCTGTCAATGAGACAGGGGCGCCAGAGCGCAGCTGCTTATGCAGTCGACTTCCGCATCGCGGCTGCGAGGTCCGGCTGGAATAACACTGCCCTCCGCGCCGCCTTCGTAAACGGACTGTCATTGGTCCTCAAGGAGCACCTGGTGGCTAAGGACGAACCGCGGGATTTGGATGGGCTTATCGATCTTGTCATACGATTAGACAATCGGTTAAATGAGCGCCGTCGGGAACGAGACGAAGGGCGTGGCCAGGCACACGTCGTCCCTCTCCCTTCCGGTTCCAACCGCGTTCCGCCCTCCCCACGCTCCACGGCCCCTGCGCTCCGTGCGATCACAGCTCCCCCTGCTGACGAAGCTATGGACACGAGTAGGGCAACATTTAGGGCACCGGCCACACAGAGGAGGCTGGCCCGCGGAGCGTGTTTGTTTGTGGCTCGATTGAGCATCAGGTACGAGACTGCCCGAGCGGTTAAACACCAACGCCCGCCCCTAGACACTGGGCTAGGGGGGGGCCGAGACGTTCACGTGGGACACACCCACATCGCCACACGACTCCCAGTTACAATCCTTTTTGAGGATTTAACCCTGAAGGCCCCAGCACTGGTGGACACGGGCTCAGAAGGGAATTTGCTTGATAGCAAATGGGCCAGGGAGATAGGGTTCCCTCTGGTGGCACTTACCTCGCCTGTGCAGGTACGGGCACTAGATGGCTCCCTACTCCCTCCAATCACTCACAAGACACCACCAGTAACTCTGGTGGTGTCGGGGAATCACCGGGAGGAGATCGAGTTTTTTGTAACTCCGGCCACCTCCCGTGTGATTTTAGGTTTTCCCTGGATGTTGAAACACAATCCCCGGATCGATTGGCCGTCCGGGGTAGTGGTCCAGTGGAGCGAGACCTGCCATCGGGTATGTTTAGGTTCCTCGGTTCCTCCCGGTTCCCAGGCCAGGGAGGAGGTCAGAGCCCCGCCCAATCTAGGGACGGTGCCGGTGCAGTACCATGACCTTGCGGAGGTGTTCAGCAAGGATCTGGCACTCACCCTTCCCCCGCACCGCCGGTATGATTGTGCCATTGATTTGGTTCCAGGCGTTGAGTTCCCGTCCAGCAGGCTGTACAACCTCTCACGACCTGAACGCGAATCAATGGAGACCTACATCCGGGACTCTTTGGCTGCCGGGTTGATCCGGAATTCCACCTCCCCGATGGGTGCGGGTTTCTTTTTTGTGGGGAAAAAGGATGGCGGATTACGTCCATGCATTGATTACAGGGGGCTGAACGAAATCACGGTTCGTAACCGATACCCCTTACCATTGTTGGATTCGGTGTTCACGCCCCTGCATGGAGCTAAGATATTCACCAAGCTTGATCTTAGGAATGCGTATCACCTGGTTCGGATCCGGAAGGGAGACGAGTGGAAGACGGCATTTAACACCCCGTTGGGTCATTTTGAGTACCTGGTCATGCCGTTCGGTCTTACAAATGCTCCCGCGACGTTCCAAGCATTGGTTAATGATGTCTTGCGGGACTTCCTGCACCAATTCGTCTTCGTATATCTAGACGACATACTCATCTTTTCTCCGGATCCTGAGACTCATGTCCGACATGTACGTCAGGTCCTGCAGCGGTTATTGGAGAACCGGCTGTTTGTGAAGGGCGAGAAGTGTGAGTTTCACCGCACCTCTTTGTCCTTCCTGGGGTTCATCATCTCCCCCAACTCCGTCGCTCCTGATCCGGCCAAGGTTGCAGCGGTGAGAGACTGGCCCCAACCCACAAGCCGTAGGAAGCTGCAACAGTTCCTCGGCTTTGCAAATTTCTACAGGAGGTTCATCAAGGGCTACAGCCAGGTTGTTAGCCCCCTGACAGCCCTGACCTCACCAAAAGTCCCCTTCACCTGGTCGGATCGTTGCGAGGCCGCGTTCAAGGAGTTGAAACGGCGCTTCTCGTCTGCACCCGTTCTGGTGCAGCCCGATCCTAGTCGCCAGTTAGTGGTTGAAGTGGACGCCTCGGACTCAGGGATAGGAGCCGTACTGTCCCAGAGTGGGAAGACCGATAAGGTCCTTCATCCGTGTGCCTATTTTTCCCGCAGGTTGGCCCCGGCTGAACGGAACTATGACGTCGGCAACCGAGAACTCCTTGCGGTGAAAGAGGCTCTTGAAGAGTGGAGACACCTGTTGGAGGGAACGTCCGTGCCATTCACGGTTTTCACTGACCACCGGAACCTGGAATATATCAGGACCGCCAAGCGGCTGAATCCCAGGCAAGCCCGCTGGTCACTGTTCTTCGGCCGTTTTGACTTCCGCATCACCTACCGGCCCGGGACCAAGAACCAGAAGTCGGATGCCTTGTCCCGGGTACACGAAGACGAGGTCAAGGCGGAGTTGTCGGATCCACCGGAACCCATCATCCCGGAGTCCACTATCGTGGCCGCCCTCACCTGGGACGTAGAGAGAACCGTCCGGGAGGCCCTGGCACGAAGCCCGGACCCCGGGGCTGGACCAAAGAACAGACTTTACGTCCCACCAGAGGCAAGGGCTGCAGTCCTGGACTTCTGTCACGGCTCTAAGCTCTCCTGTCATCCAGGGGTGCGAAGAACCGTGGCAGTTGTCCGGCAGCGCTTCTGGTGGGCGTCCCTGGAGGCCGACGTCCGGGATTATATCCAGGCCTGTACCACCTGTGCCAGGGGCAAGGCCGACCATCGCAAGGCTCCGGGACTGCTACAGCCGCTGCCCGTGCCTCATCGCCCCTGGTCCCACATCGGCCTGGATTTTGTCACGGGCCTCCCGCCGTCCCAGGGAAACACCGTGATCCTCACGATAGTGGACCGATTCTCCAAGGCGGCCCACTTCGTGGCCCTCCCGAAGCTCCCAACGGCCCAGGAGACAGCGGACCTCCTGGTCCACCACGTCGTCCGCCTGCATGGGATACCATCAGACATCGTCTCCGATCGCGGTCCCCAGTTCTCCTCGCATGTCTGGAGGAGCTTTTGCCGGGAACTGGGGGCCACGGTCAGTCTCTCGTCCGGGTATCACCCCCCAGACCAACGGGCAAGCAGAGCGGGCCAATCAAGAAATGGAGCAAACACTGTGTTGTGTGACAGCCGCGCACCCGGCGGCCTGGAGTACTCATCTGGCCTGGATCGAGTACGCCCACAACAGTCAAGTGTCATCAGCCACCGGCCTCTCCCCCTTTGAGGTGTGTTTGGGGTATCAGCCCCCGTTGTTCCCGGTGGTTGAGGGAGAGGTCGGTGTGCCCTCGGTCCAGGCCCACCTGCGGAAGTGCCGTCGGGTGTGGCGTGCTGCCCGTTCTGCTTTGTTGAAGGCCCGGATGAGGGCGAAGACCCATGCAGACCGGCGGCGGACCCCGGCCCCTGCGTATCGTCCCGGGCAGGAAGTGTGGTTGTCCACAAAGGACATCCCACTACAAGTGGCCTCCCCTAAACTACAGGACAGGTACATAGGACCGTTTAAAATCCTCAAGGTCATCAACCCCGCCGCAGTGAGGCTTCAGCTTCCAGCCTCACTGCGGATCCATCCTGTATTTCATGTGTCGAAGCTCAAGCCCCATCACACCTCGCCCCTCTGTACACCCAGTCCGGCACCACCACCTGCCCGGATCATCGATGGCGAGCCGGCTTGGACCGTGCGCCGGTTGTTGGACGTCCGTCGGATGGGTTGGGGCTTTCAATATCTGGTGGACTGGGAGGGGTATGGTCCCGAAGAACGCTCCTGGGTGAAGAAGAGCTTCATCCTGGACCCGGCCCTCCTGGCCGACTTCTACCGTCGCCACCCGGACAAGCCCGGTCGGGCGCCAGGAGGCGCCCGTTGAGGGGGGGGTCCTGTTGTGTGGGCCGCTGAAGAGGAGGTACTGCTGACCCACCACCACCAGAGGGCGCCCTGCCTGGAGTGCGGGCTCCAGGCACCAGAGGGCGCCGCCGCCCCACAGGAGCAGCCTCGGTAACAGCTGTCACCCATCACCTGAGACAGCTGACGGCAATTATCACTGGGGTATATCAGCAGGACGGCATCTCCACCTCATCGCCGAGATATCGTTTCTACCGGAGAGGTAACATATCAAAGCATACTGAGTACACAGTTTTGACTGAGCTAGTTATTGGATTACTGTTCCAACGAGAGGTGGAGGGACCTTTCCTGCCGTTCGGAGTTCTGGGTGCAAACGCGCCCCCATCTAACTGTTCTTTTTCCCTCGCCAGCAGTACCAAGTCCGACACGCGGAGGCAGTGGCCACCTGGGAGTTCGGGACTTGGCGGCTCCAGTATTCCCGGGGTCCTGTGGCGGAGGAAGCCGTGTGGTTCCGGTCTTACCTTGGAGAGGCGTCTCCTATCTTCGAGCCTGCCCACACGACACCTTTGTGTATTGACTGTTGTCCATTTCTGTAATTGGTTGTATTCGTTGTGCACATTCACAACAGTAAAGCGTTGTTATTTTGACTTACTCCATTGTCCGTTCATTTGCGCCCCCTGTTGTGGGTCCGTGTTCCTACACTTTCCCAACATGAAGAGTCTGTTATGCAACTGTGAATCAGGCATGTATCTGTAGCGTTATTTATTATAACCAGAGAATTGAGACTCATAAGGGAACAGAAATATGACCTTAAATCTATGATGCACTCAAAACATTTTATAGACTTCTAAGCTATTGGAACTGTTTCTTTGAGGCAGGAGACTTTACATATACAATTTCATGACATTGTGTGTAGATGTTTCGCAAGAAAACTCAACATGTTTAACCAGAAATATGACCCCTTTAACTTTTGGTCTGTTGGGCATAACCAGTAAAATACTCTATAAAGCAATACAGTTACTGATTGGATTGTTATTCTGTTGTTCAAGTGCATGTCTTTCTAAGCAAGTTGAAAGTTAGCCAGTTGGCAGAGAAATCAAAGGAAATGCTGCAACATGATTTCATTTAAACATTGATCTTGTCCCAGTTTCAGTTACAGGTCTCTTTACAAATTGAATATTCACTGTGGAAAAAATAAACAATTCAATGAACTGTATTTATAAGGAACTTTTGTACTCAAAGTGATTGACATACATGCCTCACCTTCACATTCTGATGTCAAGGTGCTGCCATGCAAGGTGCTCAGCTGCATACCAGGGCAAGGTCCTTAATCCCTAATGATGGATAAATGGAAAATAGATATTGTGTGTGTGCAAAACACCAAGTGAAAGGGAAGTGAGGCCAGGCACATTGGAGGTGTGTTCAAGTTGTTCTATAAAATCTTCTTCTTCACAGACTAAGGTTAATTATGGAGTTCCACAAGGTTCTGTGCTAGGACCAATTTTATTCACTTTATACATGCTTCCCTTAGGCAGTATTATTAGATGGCATTGCTTAAATTTTCATTGTTACGCAGATGATACCCAGCTTTATCTATCCATGAAGCCAGAGGACACACACCAATTAGCTAAACTGCAGGATTGTCTTACAGACATAAAGACATGGATGACCTCTAATTTCCTGCTTTTAAACTCAGATAAAACTGAAGTTATTGTACTTGGCTCCACAAATCTTAGAAACATGGTGTCTAACCAGAGCCTTACTCTGGATGGCATTACCCTGACCTCTAGTAATACTGTGAGAAATGTTGGAGTCATTTTTGATCAGGATATGTCATTCAAAGCGCATATTAAACAAATATGTAGGACTGCTTTTTTGCATTTACGCAATATCTCTAAAATTAGAAAGGTCTTGTCTCAGAGTGATGCTGAAAAACTAATTCATGCATTTATTTCCTCTAGGCTGGACTATTGTAATTCATTATTATCAGGTTGTCCTAAAACTTCCCTGAAAAGCCTTCAGTTAATTCAAAATGCTGCAGCTACAGTACTAACGGGGACTAGAAGGAGAGAGCATATCTCACCCATATTGGCCTCTCTTCATTGGCTTCCTGTTAATTCTAGAATAGAATTTAAAATTCTTCTTCTTACTTATAAGGTTTTGAATAATCAGGTCCCATCTTATCTTAGGGACCTCATAGTACCATATCACCCCAATAGAGCGCTTCGCTCTCAGACTGCAGGCTTACTTGTAGTTCCTAGGGTTTGTAAGAGTAGAATGGGAGGCAGAGCCTTCAGCTTTCAGGCTCCTCTCCTGTGGAACCAGCTCCCAATTCGGATCAGGGAGACAGACACCCTCTCTACTTTTAAGATTAGGCTTAAAACTTTCCTTTTTGCTAAAGCTTATAGTTAGGGCTGGATCAGGTGACCCTGAACCATCCCTTAGTTATGCTGCTATAGACTTAGACTGCTGGGGGGTTCCCATGATGCACTGTTTCTTTCTCTTTTTGCTCTGTATGCACCACTCTGCATTTAATCATTAGTGATTGATCTCTGCTCCCCTCCACAGCATGTCTTTTTCCTGGTTCTCTCCCTCAGCCCCAACCAGTCCCAGCAGAAGACTGCCCCTCCCTGAGCCTGGTTCTGCTGGAGGTTTCTTCCTGTTAAAAGGGAGTTTTTCCTTCCCACTGTTGCCAAGTGCTTGCTCAGAGGGGGTCGTTTTGACCATTGGGGTTTTTACTTAATTATTGTATGGCCTTGCCTTACAATATAAAGCGCCTTGGGGCAACTGTTTGTTGTGATTTGGCACTATATAAATAAAATTGATTGAATTGATTATTATGGTATGAATGGGATGAGAAATGCTGGTGGGCTTATTCTAAAGTAAATGTATATTAAATGGATATTAGAGGGTGATGAGTGTGAAGTTGGAAGTTGATGGGGTGGTGATGAATGTCATCAGTGCATATGTCTCACAAGTAGGTTGTGAAATAAAGGAAAGAAGATTTCTGGAGTGAATTAGAAGAGATGGTACAGAATATATCCACACATGAAAGACTGATGAGTGCAGCAGACCTCAGTGGACATGTTGAAGAAGTGAACAGTGGCAGTGAGGAAGTAATGGGCAGATATGGTATCAAGGATAGGAATACAAAAGGGCAGATGGTGGTGGATTTTGCAAAAAGAATGGAAATGTCTGTCATGCATACTTATTTTAAGAAGAAGTAGGAGGAGCACTGGGTGATGTGTAAGAGTGGAGGAAGGTGCACACAAATGGACTACATTCTTTGAAGGAAATGCAACAAAAAGGTAGAGACTGTAAGGTGACGGCAGGAGAAAGATTTTTTTTTCCGCTATCCACAAGGTCGTTATTGTAAATAAGAATTTTTTTCTTAATAACTTACCTGGTTAAATAAAGGTTAAATCAAAAATCAAAAGACAGGCACTGGATGGAGGTGAAGTGAATTTGGGCAATTGGAAAAGCACAGTGATGAGGGAGACAACTTGGAAGGTGCTGGTGTGACATCTGGAGAGTGGACAAAAGACAAAGACGTAGTGGAATGTATAAGAAGAAAGAGGTTGAAGAAAAGATTTTGGGTAGTTGAAGAGATGATGAAAGCTACTGTAACTGTTTCTTTGAGACAGGAGAATTTCTATATAAACTGTTATGGGATTGTGTGTCTTTAGTGAGGGCGAGACACACACACACACACACACACACACACACACACACACACACACACACACACACACACACACGTATATGTGTGTCTATGTATATGTCCGTCCCCTGTCCTAATGTCACCTTGGAATTGAGCCAAGGCACACATATACTTATACACATATACCTGCACATATACTTTGACATATGGAGAGTGACAGAGGCTATTGAGCATTTTAGTAGCAGTAGTAGTACAGCACACAGAGATTCGATGGTGGGCTAACCTTGTACCACTTAAAACTTTACTCTTACAGAGGCAGCTCAAATGGGTTGGACATACAATACGCATGCCGCCTAATTGCCTACCAAGACAGGTATTGTATGGAGAACTCTCCAAAGGCAAGCATTCTGTAGGAGGTCAGCACAAGTGAACAAAGACCAACTGACGACTAACTTGAAGGACTGTGACACTGAGCCAAGAAGGCTGGAAGAACTAGCTGAGAACAGGTGCATCTGGAGACAGCTGTGCTCATCAAGAACTTGCACCTTCATTACCAGCTATACTCAGAAGGCAGAAGCGAGAAGGGAAAAACGCCACCAACCAACTCAGCATTAGGGCCAATACGTCTGCGATATGTGTGGATGTGTGCTTGCTGCCCGAATTGGCTTGGTCAGCCATAGAGGAACACACCACAAGTGAAAAAAGCATGGAGTGACATCATCATCAACAACAATGGACTGCCTTAAGCAAGTAAGCAAGCAGTAGTAGTAGTAGTAGTAGTAGTAGAAGTAGTTATGGGCCCTTTCACACATAATACAATTGAGGCAGAATGGCGCATGAAGGAGGAGTCAAATGGCACTTGTGGGAAATTGGAGCCGCACTCGAATGCCTCGTACAGCAGTCGCACACATTCATTTGGGCACAGCACTCTATATTCACTGGAAACGCATTCGAACAGTGGCCAAGATGAGGTCGCACTGCCATCTGATTGTGTTTGCAGCATTTGAACGGCATGTCGTACTCAACAAAAATATAAACGCAACACTTTTGGTTTTGCTCCCATTTTGTATGAGATGAACTCAAAGATCTAAAACTTTTTCCACATACACAATATCACCATTTCCCTCAAATATTGTTCACAAACCAGTCTAAATCTGTGATAGTGAGCACTTCTCCTTTGCTGAGATAATTCATCCCACCTCACAGGTGTGCCATATCAGGATGCTGATTAGACACCATGATTAGTGCACAGGTGTGCCTTAGACTGCCCACAATAAAATGCCACTCTGAAAGGTGCAGTTTTATCACACAGGACAATGCCACAGATGTCGCAAGATTTGAGGGAGCGTGCAATTGGCATGCTGACAGCAGGAATGTCAACCAGAGCTGTTGCTCGTGTATTGAATGTTCATGTCTCTACCATAAGCTGTCTCCAAAGGCGTTTCAGAGAATTTGGCAGTACATCCAACCAGCCTCACAACCGCAGACCATGTGTAACCACACCAGCCCAGGACCTCCACATCCAGCATGTTCACCTCCAAGATCGTCTGAGACCAGCCACTTGGACAGCTGCTGGAACAATCGGTTTGCATAACCAAAGAATTTCTGCACAAACTGTCAGAAACCGTCTCAGGGAAGCTCATCTGCATGCTCGTCATCCTCATCGGGGTCTGACCTGACTCCAGTTCGTCGTCGTAACCGACTTGAGTGGGCAAATGCTCACATTCGCTGGCGTTTGGCACGTTGGAGAGGTGTTCTCTTCACAGATGATGCGAAGGAGATGTGTTGCACTGCATGAGGCAAATGGTGGTCCCACCAGATACTGCTGGTATCCCCCCCCAATAAAACAAAACTGCACCTTTCAGAGTGGCCTTTTATTGTGGACAGTCTAAGGCACACCTGTGCACTAATCATGGTGTCTAATCAGCATCTTGGTATGCACACCTGTGAGGTGGGATGGATTATCTCAGCAAAGGAGAAGTGCTCACTATCACAGATTTCAACTGGTTTGTGAACAATATTTGAGGGAAATGGTGATATTGTGTATGTGGAAAAAGTTTTAGATCTTTGAGTTCATCTCATACAAAATGGGAGCAAAACCAAAAGTGTTGCGTTTATATTTTTGTTGAGTATATGTAGGCTGGACATATTGTGTTGTGGCCGAGCAGCTGCACAAAATCATCGGCCATGTCAAACCATGACTGAATGATGTAATCAAGTTGTTGAAGGAAGGTGAAGGAAGTTGTTGAATGCCGGATGAATGGCCAGTCGACCCACTCATGGCCAGAGTCAGCTGGAGTCCAGGTGCCACCCACGAACATCCAACACCACTTGTGGGGCACTTAGAAAAGGCGGGGCCATTCGCGCTCCCAGCACGAGAGTAGAGAGCAGGTGGCATGCGAGTGTGTTGCAACCCCCCCGCAACACAGATTTCATGAGGAATGTGTTGTCCCCCCATGCCATGATCGAACATTGTCAGATGCGGCTGAGATGGCTGGAGTTGCAGGCACTCATGCTCTCGTCAGTTCCAGCAGACAGTGGCTCAGTGCAGATGACGTGTTAAATTAAAAACACAGAGAACAGGAGAATTAAATAAATATATACAACAATAACTACATACATAATTACATAACACATATGTAAAATAAATAATCACATAAAGGAATAGAGTGTAAATTTTTCTTTGAGCTAAGTTCGTTTGGTAAGGTGGGTGTGTCCGCACCAGCCACTGCTGTTGGGATCTGTAGACTTGCGAGTCATAGCTGGAGAACACATACCATTCCATGAAGGCTTTGACCTGACAACACTGCACCGTGAGGCGTGTGTTTGAGCATGCTGTCATCATGTGGAAATACATAAAAACATCAGCACCCACAACATCAGGCTGTCCCATGTGAAACGAATTGTCTGATCATGTGTACAGTCAGCTGGTGATCTGACTGTGACATCACCCACATCAGCTATGGTCCAGTGGTGTCCTTCATCGCACTGCTCACTGGACACACGATGCCAGCAGATTTGGACATAATAAGACCACACTGCTTCATTCATGTCATTTCATGACTGTACGTTTTCACCATGGGTCATATACAGAGGAACAGAAGGATCATACTTGTATTGTCCGTTCAATAAAAGGGATTAAATATAAGAAATTACTGTGTTTTTTGTTGGTGTGTGGTCCCCCCCCCAAGTAGCGGCACGATGTGGTGTCACACATTCCAGGTGTTCACACTGTGTTCGTGCGCAAGCACGAACGTGCACAAAACCATTGCCGTGGTATTGTGCACGGCTGTCGGACCGTGTGTCCTTCCTGACAGCAGGTGGAATGTTTTGTGATCCCTATTTGGTTTTTTGTTTGCGGTTGTTCGGCCGCTTCCTGCTTCTTTCACTCAACTTTTTGTTGTGTGTGATGGGGCCATAAGGAGAGAGACACTTTTGTGCTGTAGAATTGAGCCAATTCTGCCACACATATACTTTGACATATGAGGGCTGACCATATGTTTTCAGAAATTAGGCAGCATATCAGTATACTTTGACATATGGGGACTTGTCCTTATGCTGTATAGACTCCATTGACTCTTAAAAAGCAGCTGAAGACATTTTTATTCAGACAAGCTTTTAATTATTTTGTTGTTTTATGCTGTATTCTGTTGTTTTATATAGTTGTGATATGTTATATTTTTATTGTGAAGCACTTTGTGATTTTTATCTGTGAAAAGTGCTATATAAATAAAATTTACTTACTTACTGAGAGCATCTCAGTACTACTATAACTACTAGTAGTTAAGGGGAGATACACTTTCATGCTGCATCATCATTGGAAAGTGTGCTAAAAGGTTGGTGTCACTTTTCTATTCTCTTCTTTTTCCTTTGGACTTTTTATCTCTTCATTTTTGCAAGTAGCAGTAGCATAGTAGTAGTATGATTAGTAGCAGCTGTCTCTTCATCAGTTCGCTTTAGTTGCATCCAGTACTCTGAAATCCAGGATAGGTAGGAGGTGACAGCTTTGTTGGTGAAAGTGAAGTTTTCATTTCAGTCTCTGAATCACACCTACCCTGGGGCGGGTAATCAGCAAGTAATAATTATAAAGTCCTACAAATGACTGAGGCTCCTTAAACATCAACACCATTGCTGATAACTGATCTACAGTGGGGTAAAAAAAAGTATTTAGTCAGCCCCTGATTGTGCAGGTTCTCCTACTTAGAAAGATGAGAGAGGTCTGTAATTTTCATCATAGGTACACTTCAACTGTGAGACAAAATGAGAAAAAAAAAATCCAGGAAATCACATTGTAGGATTTTTAAAGAATTTAATTGTAAATTATGGTGGAAAATAAGCATTTGGTCAACCACAAACAAGCAAGATTTCTGGCTCTCACAGACCTGTAACTTCTTCTTTAAGAAGCTCTTCTGTCCTCCACATGTTACCTGTATTAATGGAACCTGTTGGAACTCGTTATCTGTATAAAAGACACCTATCCACAGCATCAGCCAGACTCCAAACTCAACCATGGCCAAGACCAAAGAGCTGTCAAAGGACACCAGGAAGAAAATTGTAGATGTGCACCAGGCTGGGAGAGTGAATCTACAATAGTCAAGCAGGTTGGTGTGAATAAATCAACTGTGGGAGCAATTGCAAGAAAATGGAAGACATACAAGACCATTCATAATCTCCCTCGATCTGGGGCTGCACGCAAGATCTCATCCTGTGGGGTCAAAATGATCATGAGAATGGTGAACAAAAATCCCAGAGCTACACAAAGGGACCTGATGAATGACCTCCAGAGAGCTGGGACCAAAGTAACAAAGGCTACACACTATGCAGAGAGGGACACAAATCCAGTGCCAGGCGTGTCCCACTGCTTAAGCCAGTACATGTCCAGGCCTGTCTGAAGTTTGCCAGAGAGCATATAGATGATCCAGAAGAGGACTGGGAGAATAGCATGTGGTCAGATAAAACCAAAATAGAACCTTCTGGCAAAAACTCAACTCATCGTGTTTGGAGGAAGAAGAATGCTGAGTTGCATTCCAAGAACACCATACCTACTGTGAAGCATAGGGGTGGAAACATCATGTTTGGGGCTGTTTTCTGCAAAGGGGACAGAGCGACTGATCTGTGTGAAGGGAAGAATGGACGGGGCCATGTATCGTGAGATTTTAAGACAAAACCTCCTTCCATCAGTGAGATCATTGAAGATGCAACGTGGCTGGGTCTTCCAGCATGACAATGATCCTAAACACACCACTCGGGCAACGAAGGAGTGACTCTGTAAAATGCATTTCAAGGTCCTGGAGTGGCCTAGCCAGTCTCCATACCTCAACCCCATAGAAAATTTGTGGAGGGAGTTGAAAGACTGTGTTGCCCAGCGACAGCCCCAAAACATCACTGCGCTAGAGGAGATCTGCATGGAGGAATGGGCCAAAATACCAGCTACAGTGTGTGCAAACCTGGTGAAGACTTACAGGAAATGTTTGACCTCTGTCATTGCCAACAAAGATTATGTTACAAAGTATTGAGTTGAAGGGCAGCACAGGGGTTAGTGGTTAGCACTATTGCCTCACAGCGAGAAGGTCATGGGTTCAATTCCTGCCTGTGGCCTTTCTGTGTGGAGTTTGCATGTTCTCCCCGTGTTTGTGTGGGATTCCTCCGGGTGCTCCGGTTTCCTCCCACATCTAAAGACATGCTGGTTGGGTGGATTGGAAACTTTAAATTGTCCATAGGTGTGCGAGTGGGTGTGGATGTGTTTGTCTGTCTGTGGCCCTGCGACAGACTGGCGTCCTGTGTTGGGTGTACTCCGCCTCACGCTCTATGACTGCTGGGATAGGCTCTAGCCCCCATGACCCTTGATTGGACGAAGCGGTTGAAGAAGAGTGTGTGTGTGAGTATTGAATTGAACTTTTGTTATTGACCAAATACTTATTTTCCACCATAACATAAAAATCCAAAATCCAACAATGTGATTTCCTGGATTTTTTTTCTTATTTTGTCTCTCATAGTTGAAGTGTACCTGTGATGAAAATTACAGACCTCTCTCATCTTTCTAAGTAGGAGAACTTGCACAATCAGGGACTGACTAAATACCTTTTGGCCCCACTGTAATTAAATCTTCTATTATGTAGAAGATAGAATTGTGTTACAGAAAATCTGTTTTAATGTATTGTAGAAATGGGGTAGGGTTATATAAGTTTATACTTTTGCTTACTCCTTTTCAAACATGGAAATATGAAGATGTAAATATTATGAATGTGGTTGACTTTTGTAATGACATAAGTGACATAAAGAAAGGCAGAGATGTGGCTTTAATTCATAAATCTGGGGTTATCTTAACAGCTCTTGGTGGTCCAAAATATAACTCATTTGAAAACTTGGCTCTCTGCTCTGCTCGCAATGCCATGTGCAGTCATGATCATAAGAATAAATAAGAGTGAAATAAGTGTTTTCACTTTCTTGTGCCATTCTTGTATTTTTAACGTATTTACAATTATATTATGCACTTAGATTGAACTTAAAATCACTCATGCTTTTAATATAAAAATGATTTATTGCCCCCTCCTGGAATGGCGTGAGTCCAGAAAGCAGTTAACAACATGCACGCACATCTGTTGTAAGCAAGTGGTTTTAATTTAACAAACAAAGACAATGGCTGAAGACATTAAAACCACTAAACATTTCACTCATGGTACCAATGTGAAAGTTAAGTCACTCATGGTAATAGCAACATGAGACTTATCTAAACTGACTAAAGCAATTGAGCTACAAAAACAATAAATTGATAACACTAACACTGTTTAACATAAACCACAATAACAGCATTTAAAACCTCAAAACCCCAAACTCCCATGGTGCATTGCAGCACAGCATCCATTGTTCATTGGTTAGTTAAAATTGTTAATTTCCCTCAAAATATTTGTCCTATCAACTTTCCGTTTTTGCCGTTTTGTATTGCATGCCAAACAGCAAATGTCAGCTCTCCCCAGTTTTTGCGTGATGAATGCCAAACACATGCATGCACACAGACGCCACTTGGCTCTTGTAATATAGATCTTAACTAATCGGCCACCATGTAATGTAATTTAGCGCAGTTCTGTTCTTAAACATACAGTTAACACAAAATTTTGGGCTTTTCAGTTCCTAGTTTGTAAGAAAAATGTTTAATTTTCTGTAGGCTGGTGTCCACATCTTTACAGATCTATGCTCAAACCCAGAACAGGATGACCCACAGAGATGGAGGAGACAAACAAAACTAGGGTACATTCCAATCCAAAGTGATTTATTTACAGGTACAATCCCAGTAGTAAAAAGCGTGTTATGGTTAGAGGTCCGAATGGGACCGGTTCAGGCGATGGACTCAAATGCTGGGAGCAATGATGAGAGCAGGTGTGAACAAAAGGAGATTTATTTACAATAATGAATAACAAAGGATTAAATATGCTGAAGCTGGAGATGGTGCCTGCAGAGCTGAGACAGGGCCTGCTTGTTGTGGTGGGTGGAGCTGCAGTGAAACAGGACCCAAGCTTGGGAAGTAGGGAGTGGTCTGAAATCCAGGACAGATGGGACAGGAACTGGATCCAGGTGGAACGCACAGAGCTGAGGATGGAGGAATGTTCTGAGAAGACAAGGAGAACAAATGTGAGTGAATGCATTCATAACACGGGCAGCCTTTAACAGACTGTTCAAAGGAGGCTTAAAGCAAGAACGTTCACAGAGGTCAGAGGTCAGCCACAGCGCGTCTTATGCCGCAGTTCAATTAAGCTTGAATTGGCTTCAGACATGATTTGGAAGTGCTTAGTAGTTCTGCATAACAACAACTTGGTAATGCACAGTCACTGACAGGAGCAGAATGAGAGGTGGAATCTCACAAACTCAGAGACGGCAGAAACTTAGCTGAACATGCAGAGAAGCACGTTCTGAGGCTGAGTGCAAATGAGCAGCAGCCCAGTTGCGAGTTCTAAAGTGCCGTTGTAGTGCAGGTAGTGGCGTGGAGGCCAAGAGACATTGCAGCATGGATGTTGCGCAGGAAGTCATCTGGAAACACCAAAGAACAAAGTACTCTATTGCAGAAAATAGAGAGGCCACATTACCTTTGAGAGGAGCTGTGGAAAGCTCAGAAGTCACATTCAGGGCCAGAAGTCAGAGCACATGGAAGCAGCAGCAATAATAATAAAAAAAGCAATAATCGCACAAAATACTCATGAAACCTGGAGACACAGAGATCACAGGGCAAAAATGAGAATCAGATGGCAAGGAACCGAGCACAGGTGATGACTTAAATAACAAACAAGACACTTAATGCAGGTGCAGTAACTAAGGAGGCCGAGGAAGGACAAAAAGCATGTGAACACTGAACATAAGGTGACTGAAAATAAAACCTGACTCAGGGCAAGAACACCTGGAAAGGAAACTAAATGACCAATGGGATACAGAACTAAGTGGAATCGTGATCACACAATAATGGATAATCAAAGGTGCAAGGGACACATATAGCAAAGCCCCAAAAACATAACCACCAAAAGAAAAACCAACCACATGAAATCAGAATAACACAAGCAAGAAGTACCAAGAAAGCAATAACCCAGATGATCAAATCCACATACAATTAATACAATAATAAAGACAACTCAAAAACCCAGCCAAACGGGCTGATGGGGCAGAATCACAACAATCCAGCATTAACATCTGCAAATCATCAGACACAAGGGGGTTATTCCCATTCTATTCCAATTCCATTGTTTGCACGGTTTATTTTTCTGTAAGTAATGCGGTTGGTGAATTTTACCGTAGCAACAGCGTCTTCATGCCAACCTGGAAATTCTGTGAGCAGACCCACATAGTTCTCCATCTCGTCAACTGCACTGAGTAATTCCGTATCAGAATCCACATCAATACTTTCGTATGATTGATTAAATTCACCCATTTTGGTATCGCCGTCGCTGCACTAGTTTCTCTCGCTCTCAGCTGACAGCGCCATTATTGACATCTGCATAGCAACGCGGTCGGAGCACGGAGAAATACATCAAATGTGAAAGGGTTGAATATTTTGCCACTGTCAACGCTATATTTTATGGTCTGAAATCTCACACGATTTGCAAAACGAATGTAATAGGATTAGAATATCGCGTTCGATACCTCTCAATGATGAGCTTCTTTCTCTGCTGTTTTCCATGATGAGCACAATTTCACGTGAGGCTTTCTTGAGAGCAGTCTTTTTGAACAGAATTCATTCCTTATGCCACTGATGAAGTGATCTCACAGTAAGGAGTGAAATTTTGCACTGAATTCATACTCATGCTAAGGACTTAGCTGTTTGGTTGCACTGATTGAACTGGAATTGTTCCACTACCTATGGATTTAGTTCAAAATGCCTCTTGAAAATGGCTAATGTTTCATCAAATGTTTTGCCTTTTGGATTATTGGACTGCACCAAATTCCTCACGCGTTCTTACCAGCACCGGCGACCATTACACTTCGCAATGTAACTACTTGCCTTTCCTCAGCTCTGTCATTTGCCTTGAAGAACTCTTCCAGTCATTCCAAATACACCGACCATTGTTCACTTTCGGACTTGAACTCGTCGATTCTCCCAAACAGAGCCCCTCTACTCACACGTATGACACCAAGTGTTTCACATTCCCCGTATACAAAAATACATATTTTGATTCCTTTTTATCCCCAGTGGCAGTTGTAGCATACTGAGGAGAGCGAGGCCTGGATCCAGAGTGAAAATCTGACAGATGCATTTTTGCCCAATGATAAAATAAAAATCGTACGTGTCTTATTATTCAATAATCTTCATTCTTTTATTCGGCTTTTTCTTATCATGCACCCACTCTGTGGAACAGTCTTCCTGCGACCATGAGACAGTCGGAGTCCATGGACATTTTTAAGTCAAGACTTAAAGCCTATTTTTATTCTCTTTCTTATGAATAGTTTTATTTTTTATCTGTTTTATTCTTTTACTTCTGTTTTTAATTATGTATTTGAATTTTTTAATTTTTATTTATTTATTTTAATTTCTTATGTTGAACTGTTCTATGTGAGGTGCCTTGAGATGGATTTTGTTGTGATTTGGTGCTTTATAAGTTGATTAAATTGAAACTGAACAACATTTTATTGAGTCTTAAAGTAAATATATATGAAATTGGTCACTGGATCCTTAAACTTTGGACATAATAAACTCTACATGGTGGTTCCTTGATCTCGGGACATAAAAAGGAATAAACAAATCTGCAGTTTTTGTCAAAAGCATTTCTTTTCAGACATTATTGGCATGAATATATATAATTTTGACCCCTGTATAAACTGAACTTGACCTTTGTCACCATTTTTGCTGTTTTGACCCCATAACTCCAGAACATTCCGTCATAGATAGTCCAAACTATACCTTTTTGGAATCGCTATGATCAGACAAGCAATGTGATATAGTTTTCAACATGACTGGAGTATTTCTAAAGTTTGATCTCTGTGTAATTCTTCATTGATCCCTACATGGCTACAGCTACCACCCTGGGATGGATATCATACATTTTTGTGTAGGCCATGATACACTGAGGCTGGATTCTAAGTGTTGTTTCTTCCCCTAAAGTGGTACTGAAAATCTGCTTGGCCCATGGACTAACAAACATCCAAGAATTTTGGGGAAAAAAAATGAATTAGGTTATCAGCATAAAAAATGAATCTGTTCCTATGAGCTCAGCCAATGGGGATTCTCTTTTGCCCACCTTGATGAAGTGTTGCCTCATGAGCTAGGAGTCTGATGAATGGAAACCACAAAAATGTATCATTTGATTAAAAATCTGGGTTCTTGGCAGCATGTGGCAGTTGACCACATTCTGAGTAACAGGTGAAGGTTTTTAAAGGTGAAATTTTAAAGGTGAAGGTGAAATCCCTAGTGAAATATGTTCCGACGACATCAGCTAGTTGGAATTCCTCTTTGGCTGACCTAGTAGAGTGTTGGCTTCATGAGGAAGGAGGCTGGTGTTTGAATGCCATCGGAAGATGCAAGGATATGTCACATATGCTTTTAAATATTCAACATTTTGCCTCTAACTTTTGAACATTGATTTAGGACCATATGTGTTGAGTAAGAGTTGGCAAAAATGGTTGATCATAAGTAGAAAGGTTGGTGAACAAGTAAATCAGTAAATAAACTTTCTCTGCCGCTGACCAAGGCAGAGTCTCTAGTCCTAGTGGTTGGGTTGTGTCTAACTGTAACTAGGATGGGTTAAATGCAGAGGACAAATTTCATTGTATGTATATGTACAATGCCAATAAAGGCTCTATTCTATTCTATTCTATTCTATTCTATTCTATTCTATTCTATTCTATTCTATTCTATACACCCATGTGACCCTTAACTGGAGTAAGTGGGCATAGAGAATGAATGAATGAATGAATGAATGAATGAATGAATGAATGAATGAATGAATTACAACTAAAAATCACGTCACAATTTTTATAATGAGTTTTTAAAGGCAATTACAAACAACTTATACTAATTACTACTTAAAGACAGCATGTCAGTAATAAACAAAGCAAAGTAATGTAATGTCCCCCCACAACACACACACAATAAAAAAATGTGCACAAACCCAATCACCAAAAATAGGCCTTGATCAGCACTCAATATGTTGTAGCAGTGATAAAAGATCAACACAATAGTTAATGATAGCTACAGAAAAAAAATTGGGTACAATAACATTCATGTTCTACCCAACCATGTGAACATCACCACCCCTTTGCTTTAATTCTTGTTTAATTTGTATCTGTCTTGATGGCTTTACATATTTTACATATTTACCCTCCACCAATATATACAAGTTAACAAAGTGCTCATGTAAACAACAAGCAAAAAAACTTTAATCGGCCTCACTGTTTTTTTTCCTCTAACAATAGATCCAAATTCCAAAGCCCCGTTATGCTGTTGTCTACCATTCTGATCTTTAGTCTGTTTCTGATCTGGGATCAGATTGAACTGTTTATTGTTTTAGTGTTTGTATAATTACAATTCAGTGTTTCAACATTTGATATGAGAACAAGGGTTGATTAGATTAGATTACATTAGATAGAAGTTTATTGATCCCTTGGGAAGACTCCCTCATGGAAATTAAGGTTCCAGCATCATTGTATAGCAGCACACAGGGTAAGAAGTACACAGAATATCAAAAGTAGAAGTAAAAAACAATGTAAATATAAATACACAAATATGAATTCCAGACATACTGATACTGGATTGGGATGACTAGTCATAATAGTTGACTATGATTAGCTCGTATCCAGCTAGTCAACTAGTTTTCCACTAGTTGACTAGTTGGATATTAGGATGATTTTCTTTCAAATTTAGGGCATATTATTAAGAAAAATAATCTGATTCAATAACTCTATAGATGATGTATGTCTATGATTTCCATGTTTGTTTCATGCACTTCTATTGTGGGATTGATTTGCAATGCCTCCCGCCTTGAAAGTGATTGCTTTTATTTTGAAGAATCCTGAAATCTCCAAGACTTAATACCATGTTCTCTTGTTCCATTTGCAAATTTTTGTTTCTGTACCTTAAATGAAGTCAGTTTGTGAGTTTCACTGGTTAAACTTGCTTATTTAATATCAGAATTAGTAATGACTAATAGGCACCCATCAAGTAGACTAATGATTTTCATTAGTCGTCTCAACCCTAATGAGACCTACTGTTCTTGCTCTAAATTGTGTCCAAAATTCATGAAGGTTAATCAAGTTAGGTTTAGATAGTTAGACCAAATATGAAAGATTTTTCAACCTGTAGAGCCTCCTCCTTGAAATAGTTTTATCACATATGGAAAAGCACCCATTACCTTCAAAGGGAAGCAAATAGAGACAGGCTGACTCTGTGCCAATTGGCAATGATAAAAATTATTTTCAATCAAACATGACGGTGTTTAACGATTGTCATATATCCCAGTTATGAACAACCTGACTGACCTTCTCTTATAAGGTTTAGGTGGCACAGGGATTGACAGAAAATGTGAAGCACTATGAATCACAGGTTCAACAGCATTTAACAAGTTTTGTTGATGTGTCATGCACGTTGAAGGCTTCTCCACTACAGGGCACTGTTGCATACTCTGTTTACACAGTGCATCTGGAAAGTATTCACATCACTCCACTTTTTCCACATTTTGTTATATTACAGCCTTATTCCAAAATGGAGTAAATTCATTTGTTTCCTCAAAATTCTACTCACAACACCCCATAATGACAACATGAAAAAAGTTTTAATTTTTGCAAATCATTAAAAAAACAAAAACAAAACAAAACAAGAAATTGCATGTACATGAGTATTCACACCCTTTGCTCAATACCTTGTTGATACACCTTTAACAGCAATTACAGCCTCAAGTGTTCTTGAATATGATGCCACAAGCTTGGTGCACCTATCTTTGGGCAATTTGGCCATTTCTCTTGGCAGCACCTCTTAAACTCCATCAGGTTGGATGGGGAGTGTCAGTGCACAGCCATTTTCAGATCTCTCCAGAGATGTTCAATCACATTCAGGTCTGGCTCTGGCTGGGCCACTTGAGGACATTCACAGAGTTGTCCTGAAGTCACTCCTTTGATATCTTCGCTCTGTGCTTAGGGTCATTGTCCTGCACTGAATAAAGAAAATACTTGAACCAACTTAATTGAATTGTTTCAATTGGTAACACCTAAATGAATTACGTTCTTTGAAATTAACTTAATAATTTAAGTTAATAAATTAGATTACCATGTGTCTTGAAAGATGAACCATCACCCCAGTCTGAGGTCAAGAGTGCTCTGGAGCAGGTTTTTATCCAGGATGTCTCCCAGTTCCTGTGGCTGAAAAACATCCCCACAGCTTGATGCTACCACCGCCATGCTTCACTGTAGGGATGGTGCCTAGTTTCCTCCAAACATGACACCTGACATTCACGCCAAAGAGTTCAGTCCTTGTCTGATCAGATCAGAGAATTTTGTTTCTCATGGTCTGAGAGTCCTTCAGGTGACTTTTGGCAAACTCCAGGTGGGCTGCTATGTGTCGTTTGCTCTGGCTTCTGTCTGAGCACTCTACCATACAGGACTGATTGGTGGATTGCTGCAGAGATGATTATCCTTCTTGAAGGTTCTCCTCTCTCCACAGTGGAAAACTGGAGCTCTGACAGTGAGCATTGGGTTTTTGGTCACCATATTGACTAAGGCCCTTCTCCCCCAATCACTCAGTTTAGATGGGCATCCACCTCTAGGAAGAGTCCTGGTGGATCCAAACATCTTCCATTTATGATTGATGGAGGTCACTGTGCTCATTGCGACCTTCAAAGCAGCAGAAATGTTTCTGTACCCTTCCCCAAATTTGTGCCTTGAGACAATCCTGTCTCAGAGGTCTATGGACAATTCCGTTGACTTCATGCTTGGTTTGTGCTCTGACTTGCACTGTCAGCCGTGGGACCTTATATGTACACAGGTGTGTGCCTTTCCAAATCATGTCCAAGCAACTGAATTTACCCCAGGTGGACTCCAATAACCTGCAGAAACATCTCAAGGATGATCACTGGAAACAGGATACACCTGAGCTCAGTTTGGATTTTCATGGCAAAGGCTGTGAATACTTAGGTACGTGTGATTTTTTTTTTTTAATAATTTGCAAAAATCTAAACAAAACAAAACAAACTTGTTTTCACATATTCATTAGAGGGTATTGTGCGTAGAATTTTGAGGAAAAAACTAATTTCATCCATTCTGGAATAAGTCTGTAACATAAAATCAATATGGAAATAGTGCATAATTTCTGGTTGACTTTTTGAATAGAATTTCAATCTGACAGCAGCTGTACATCTCATATTCATCTTAAATTCTTATTCATTTTAAAATTCTAAAACCAAGGTCTAACACCTGGTTCTCAACCACCGTGACCTATGTTTCAGCAAGCCTTCATTTGCTTTGAACTATTACCATTCCAGCAGGTAAAACATTTATTTGCATCTTAATCACAATGCATGTGTATACAAGCATTCCTTTTTGCACGTGATTGAGTGGTAGAGTGATGTGCTTGACATTGCTGTTGCTCTAACAGTCTTAAAAGTGCAGGCGCATCATGTTTTGCATGTGTATTATCCATTGATTTGCGATATGGGTTCAGCAGGACTAACTGCTGTGGAGTTGGAGTGCAGTCCTTTTTAAATAACAAATATGAAAAGTATTATTTTATAAAGCAACTTTTTTACCCATTTGCATTATGTTACTACTGTAAACCTTAATAATCTGTAGTTTCCAGCATAGTTGGGAATTGTCACATTGAACATTATTTTAGGTAATCACAAATGGGAGATACAACTGTGAATAATAAATATGATAAACATCTGCACACTTATTTTATTTATTTATTTTTAGAGTTTTAATAAAATGAAAAATGAGAATAGTTGACCCAACTTAAAAAAAATAGTTAGAATTAGTAAAAACTGAATGAATTAAATTGTTTGAACTTAACTTTGTAAGTTAGATCAACTCTAACTTACAAACTTAAGTTCAACTTAAGTTAGCTGCAGCCCGTCGCAAAGGACAGCAGGCACACACACATGCCTCACAGTGGACAGTTGTAACTTCATGTCCTTCAAAACAGAGTATGTGTTCTCCAGGTCCAGAGATCTCAACAGCAGCGGCTGTTCGTGGCCATTATATGATCATTTTTTTCGTTATGTAATTGTGTATGTAGTTACTGTAGTAGTTATTTATATACCCGTCCTGGCTGTGGTCTCTGTGTTTTTAATGTAACACGTCGTGTGCACTGAGCCATCATTTTCAGCTGTCAGTGTGTGGCTGGGTGGCGATCAGCTGAGAGGCACCTTGCCGTGCTGTATGCACTCAGACGTGGCTGGCCGCTCCCCATGTGATCATGTCTGTACATAAATATCAGCATTGTTAGTTATTTGCTATGTAATTGTGTAGTTATTGTAGTAATTATCTATATACCCGACTGGACATAATAAGAGCGCACTGCTTCAGTCATGTCATTTCATGACTGTACGTCTGTGACCATGGGTCATATACAGTGGCACAGAGGGATAAGAGGGATTAAATATTAGAAATTGCGACATTTTTTATGGGTGTAGTTTTATTTATTTAATTTTTTTTCCACAGCAGTGCCACAATGTGGTGCCACATGCTCCAGCTGCTCGCACTATGTTTGTGCATGAGCGTGCACAAAACTGCCGCAGTGGGATCATTCATGCCTGCCCGACCGTGAGTCCCTCCCGATATTGACTCGATGCTTTTGGGGTTCGCTCATTCGGGCTGTTTCACTGTCAATTGTACCTATTTGTGCTATGTGTGAAGGGACCCTAAGGCCTGCACAGGCATGAAGCTGATGAGAGTCTAAGACTCTCCCTGGATGAGTTGCTACTCTGACATAGGTTATTCCTCCAGCTAATGTTAGTACCCATTTACACCTGGGTGGACTGAAACAATGCAGATGAAGTGTCTTCTCCGGGGAGACAGATAGGGAGCATGGCCAGGAATCAAACCCAGGTGTATATATTGGCATCCTAACTCCTGATCCTGCTTTATCTGATACCTTTAGGGAGCATGGAGTGAAAACTTATTTCAATATTTTCCCCCCCCCAAAAGTGTACAACATAAAGCAGAACAAATTCCGATGTTGGATGGTGAAGAAAATGCAAATGGGGGGTGGGTGAATTAATCTTGCATTTGCTTTGACTATAATTTCATTGCAGACAATTTGAACCCAATATATAATCAGGTTTTGTGTGCTTATCTTCATTTAATATCCATTCCTGCATTTAAGGCCTGTAACACATTCAAAACAAAAAAAGGTGGGATGCTAAAACAGTTTGTAGTGTCACATTTCTTCTCACAACACTTAAAAAAAACACTTTTTGGCACTGAGGATACAAAGCGATCAAGCAATTCAGGTGTTATTTTGGCCCTTTTTTTTTCAAATATGTCTTAAGGTGTGCAACAGTAAGGGAGTTGTTGCATTTTTTTGTTACAAAATTATATTACAGGTCAGGGCTAGAGGCAGGGCAGTCCAGCATCTGTTCACTCTTCTTCCATAGCCAAGACTTTGTAATGTGTGCAGGATGTGATTTTGGATTGTCTTGATGAAAAATGCATGGTGTCCGGACACCATGCATTTTTTCTAGTCAAAAGTCAAAGAAAACAAATATGTTTTAAGGCGAGATTTAAAGACTAGAGGTGAATCTGCCTGCCTGATACAGAGAGGCAGGTCATTCCACAATCTGGGACCAACAACAGAAAAAGCTCTATCACCTCTAAGTTTGAGCTTAGTCCGAGGAACTAAAGCTTGATCTCATGACCTAAGAGAACATGAAGGGGAATAAGACACGAAAAGGTCAGACAGATACCGTGGGGCAAGATCATTGAGACATTTAAAAACAAACAATAAAATCTTAAAATCAATACAATAACGTACTGGCAGCCAGTGAAGGGAAGAAAGAACGGGCGGAATATGGTCATACTTCTAGGATCCAGTTAAAAGACGGCCTGCAGCGTTCTGAACCAGATGCAGCCGTGCAAGTAAGGCCTGGCTAATACCGATGTACAGTGCATTACAATAGTCCAGCCGAGTCACGACAAAAGCATGAATCAAAATCTCCAAGTGATGCCTTGAAAGTGAGGGTTTTATCTTAGCTAGCTGCCTCAAGTGAAAGAAACTTGCCTTCACAACAGCACTGATTTGCTTATCAAGTTTAAAATCTTCATCCATTCTCACACCAAGGTTAGAAACAGTAGATTTAATACACTACCCCATTTATCAAGCTTCCATTAACACAATCTAGGACAGAAATTTGAAAGGCCCTGTAGCCTTAATGATATTGTGCAATGTAGACTGTTTTTAAACATTTCAATAATTTTCTCACACACCTGATGACAATTTAGAAATCCTCTGTCCATCTTTGCTCTTCAAAGACTCAACCTTTCGTGGATACTGCTTTTGTACTAAATCATAATTAGAATTATCTGTTGACATTGTATATGTTTGAAATAACACACCCTCAGTCATCTTCAACCACTTACTCCAATTAAGGGTCACAGGGGTGGGGGGGCTGGAGCCTATCCCGTCAATCATAGGGCATGAGGCGGGGTACACCCTGGACAGGATGCCAGATTGTCACAGGGCCACATGTTTAAAATAACATCGTTATTTAATTTTTTTTATGTCATTACTTGCCCTAAAGTGCCCCATTCCATCTTTTTTGTGGAATGTGTTGTCAGCCTGAAAAGCACGAATGGATGTATATTAACAAATGAAATGAAGTTGATCATACAAAACCTGAAATACCTTGGGTTCATATTTTCTGCAATGAAATATAAGTCAATGTCAGAATCACTACAGATTTATTATTATTATTATTATTTGTTTTTTGTATTTTCCATGCCATCCCAACCTTTTCTGATTTGGGGTTGGTACACCTTTGTCATTTCACGTTCTGCTGTCTGTGATTGTTGCTTTTCTCCAAAACATGCTGGCTGTTGTGTGAAGAGACATTTTTTCGATTGAGCCCTGCTACTTCTGGCACTTCTCTGAAACATCTACCCTCTGGGACAACCGGTTTTCACTCCCTGCTGCTCCCACGGCAATGTGTCCACTAATCAGTGTAAAACTCTGAGCAGGTGGCTGCGTTACTCTGTCAGTGTGACTCCGCTCAGGGGTGACTTCACCCCCTACGCTGACCCTCTTGCTGCTCCTTCTCCGACTGAGACTCAGTGTCCCCCCGGTATTTCTGCTCTGCCTGACTTGCCCGAAGCCACCGTTCAGCACGACCATGCCTTGCAGATTCGTGGCGGGTGACTCCGTCAGCAGTACCGCGTTCTGAAGCGGCGGCTGGAGTATGCAGTGCAGAGGCTGCAGAACAGGGCTGGTGGTGTAGTAGACAGGCTGCTGCTGCAGTAAACATATCTGACCAGTAGAGGGCAGCATTGGCGGAGTAATTTGGCAAATGGTAGGTGATTTGGCCACATGGTTGGTGCTGTGTGATAACTGATGTATGCTGTTGGTGGATGTTCTATCAACCCTAATGGCACTGGTGGATGGCTGGGTGACTTTGTGGTGATGCTCAAAGGCGTTGCCGTGGATTTTGCTGCTGTTGACACCATGTGCTTTTGTCCCCAATGATGGTAATGCAAACTGGTCAACTGTGTCGAGTTCATGAGAAACACTGCTTTCAGATGTTGCATGTGTTACAGGTGCAACAGGAGTAGAAGTTGATAGAGGTGTTGGAGGGCAACAGATCTCAGCCAGTGTCTTAAAATTTGGGTCAAGGTCATTGAGGAACTGCAAGTCATCGTCAAACTCCAGGATGCTGCAACAGCCGACTGAGCCAGCAGATGAACCCTGACCCTCGTAGTCATATTCCAATACACTGTCATTTGCTGGTTGCTGCTCTGCTCCACAGCTCGCCTTCTGCAGAGAGATCAACATTATCAAAAAGTGAAAGGATAAATAAGCTTGCAGTGACTATAAATTAATTTACACTATGGTCTTATTGAATATTTTGTTTAATATTTCACAGAAATAACGTTACTGCATTGCCCGTGGGGATCCACGGGTTCTAGATTGGGTAATGTTAATAAAATAGGTAGGTGACATTTTTCAAGGGTGCTAATAAATTTTGCAAAGTTTCATTAATGATTTTTTACTGAAAGTGGAGGAAATTAAAATGAAAAAGTTTTGTGAATAATTGTATTTATTATTTGGCACATTTATTTGATATCACGTTTTAATGTTTTACAACTGGCAAGGTTGAGATATTTCTTTTGTTCAGAGCTTGTCTGGTTACCAGGGATTGATTAATGGTGATATCCACATCCATTGGTCACTGTTGTTACCTAATATCCTTAATTTTTCCAAATATATTAGTTCTATCAACTTTTGTTTTTGCGGTGTTCATCCTTGACCCACAATACAAAAGGAATATTTACTGAGCATGAGGTCTATATGGGAAAATACCAGACCGAGGTGTTGACAGTATGGACCGAGTGTTAGAGAGGTCAGTGCCAAAAATACAGAGGTCTGATATTCCCGTACAGACCAAGCAAGTGGGGTTAATAAGTATTTTATTTTATGGCTATTTTATACATACATATATACATACATACACATACACATATATATATATATATATATATATATATATATATATATATATATATATATATATATATATATATATATATATATATATATATATATATATATATATATATATATATATATATATATAAATAAACACACAAACTTACAGTATCACCCGAATATGAAAGCTGCTGACATATCGGGCTCGTAGTCAGACCTGTTTACTTCACCTCCGTGAAGAACTTGCTTAAAAGCTGGTCAGGTTACCTGGTTAGTTTTCAGTCTGTGTTTTTTCCGATGCTGTTTAGATATTTATAAAGTATGTTCATGTCCGACTTGGTTTTTCTAATCGTGTTTTTAGCTTTCTGGCTTGTAATGAAAGTGGTACGCGATCCGGACCGATTGTCATGGTAACGGTGTAATATGGGAAACTATCAGACCAGAAATCACCCAATCAGAGAGCGCGTAGCGTCTTAGCCATATAATAAATGTCAGCTCTCCCCAGTTTCTCCATGATTGAAGTTACACACATGTACACAGAGGCCACTTGGCTTTTAATATATAGATACAAATGAAGTAGATGGTTGTTAAGTCCCTAAGTAGATATCATCCTGAAAATGTTAGACTTCTATTGCAAAATGTCAAATAGCGCCACCATATGGAAAGCAAATTTACACCCATTATTAAATGTAAATATTGTGATCTACCATAATTTTTTACAGAATTCATGTATTTTTAACACCAGAAAATTCACGTCCACCCTCCACCCCACCATCTTTATGCAATACTATAGTATGAGTCATTGTTGGCTCATACCATTAATAATTGCAACAGGCTGTTGGTGCTTTTGTTTCCCCTCTAATTTTAACTGGTAACAAAGAAAATAATCATGTAAAAATAGCACTGAAAATAGCAAGAAAAGCAGTATCCATGACAGAAAGAGCTGCAAAAGCAAGAAAGTCTTATTATGCATGCATGTATGTGTGAAAGCTATAAATCTTTGTGCACAGTGTATAAGCAGAGTTATGATGAAGTGCATGAATTTAAGATAGTTGCATCAGTACCACATTGCTCTTACACCTTAGGTGGCCACAAAAGGAGCCAATAGTCACAACCCACACAATTAGGTGGGCTAGAGTGACCTCAGGGAATCCAGACCAACCACAGCACAGAGAGGTGCACCAAATTACAGGTGAGCTAAGGGAAGTGCAGCTCCTCTGAAAAGGACACAAGCTCCCTTGAAAGCATCCCCAGAGACATTTAGGCTGAGCTCTGAAAAATGGCCACTTGTCCAGTGCTAGTGCTGCACTTTGCCGCATCCACAACACCATGGAACTGCCCTGGACCTGGATGGCAATTTCAATTTCTTTTCATTTATATAGCGCCAAATCACAACAAAGTTGCCTCAAGGCGCTTCACACAAGTAAGGTCCAACCTTACCAACCCCCAGAGCAAGCACACAGGTGACAGTGGTAAGGAAAAAACTCCCTGTGATGATTTGAGGAAGAAACCTCAAGCAGACCAAACTCAAAGGGGTGACCCTCTGCTTTGGGCCATGCTACTGACACAATTTACAAAACAAAATACAGGAAATGTTGCCGGTGCACAGGACAAGAGGGTTTCAGAAACAGACACCACACCCATCTCTGGATGGAGCCCCACCTCAAACAGAGAGAAAAAAAAAAACAGGATCAGGCATCAGAAAGACAACAAATACATGGATAATTTGTCACCATTAACCAAAAAGAAAAATAGAAGCCCTAAGCTTCACTAAAAGACCCAGACTTTAGATAAAGTTGAGGCCACGGCCTGCTCAGTTTCCTAATAAAATGAATTTAAAAGGGTAAAATGCATAGTAACATACTATGCCAGTATGCTAACCATACGAAAGGGAAAATAAGTCTGGACTTGAAAGTCTTTACAGAATGTGACTGTTTTATTGATGCAGGGAGATCATTCCACAGAACAGGGGCATGATGAAAACCAACCAGGCAGACAATGGCTCCATTCCTACATCTTTAAAATAACAATCTATCTGCCACAGCCAGGTGAAACATGGACATCCTCTTGGCCTTCTTATTTTGCTTATTATCACTTATATGAATTTTGTTTAAATGCATGCATAAATTGTAGTGTGTTCTGTTGGTGTGAATTCCAACTTTTTAATACTTTAGTTATACTGCTCAATGTGTGTTGTATTCATATTTTCTTTTGCATATTTTAACTTTTTCCTTGCCTTTAGCCTATCCCACATTGATATTTCAACCTATGTGTTTGTTTGATAAGATTACAAACCACAAAACCCCTTAATCCTTTTCATATTTATGGATTCCTGAACCCTAACTTACCTGATTTTAAAACTGGAACCCCAAACAGACCCAGTTCTATCCAAGCTTAGACATTGCTCATACTCCCCTTCACACGAGAGCGCGAATGAGCCCGAATGCCACACGAATGAGGAGTCGATCCACATTTGAGCAAATTCAAGGTGCCTTTGAAATCCTTGTACAGCATTCTTACAGCAGTCGGCGAACATTCGTGTGGCCAGAGCACATGCACTCTACACTCGTGGTGCGCACGTGGTGGAAAACATATGGAACAGCGGTCGAGGTGCAGTTGTATCGTAGTCGTAATATTCGCACGGCATGAAAACATAATTCAAAGCATTTCATAGTGCGTTCAAGGGTTGGTCACAGGTTATTTCCTCAGCCAACACTGAAAAAAGAAAAGACCTGAACCAACTTAATCAAATTGTTTAAATTGGTAACACTTAAATGAATCAAGTTATTTTAAATTAAGTTAACAAGTTAGATTAACTTCTCTCACCTATGGTCATAAGGGTTGGGTCATGACCAAAAGAACTAGATCGCGGGTACAAGCAGCTGAAATGGGCTTCCTTAGAAGGATGGCTGGCTCCCTTAGGGATAGGATGAGAAGCACAATCCTCTATGTGGAGCTCGGAGTAGAGCTGTTGCTCCTTTGTGTTGAAAGGAGCCAGCTGAGGTAGTTTGGGCATCTGGTAAGAATGCCCATGGGCACCTTCCTAGGGAGGTTTTCCAGGCACATCTACCTGGGAGGAGACCCTAGGGAAGGCCGAAGACTAGGTGGAGAGATTATATCTCCACACTGTTGTGGGAACTCCTCAGGATCCTCCAGTCAGAGGTGGTCAATGTGGCCCAGGAAAGGGAAGTCTGGGATTCCCTGCTGGAGCTGTTGCCCCATGACCCGATCCCAGATAAGCGGTTGAACATGAGTGACTGAGTGCATGAGAGTTAGATTAACACGTGTTAATTTAATTTATTAACATGTGTTAATCTAATTTATTAACTTAATTTCAAAGAACTTAATTAATTTAAGTGTCACCAATTGAAACAATTTGATTAAGTTGGTTGTTTTTTCAGTGACAGCTGACACCCAGTTCCAGATGGGTGGACTGGAACAATACAGATGAAGTGTCTTGTACAAACACACAGGCAGGTAAGGATGACTGGGAATCAAACCCAAGTTTACATGTTGGCAAATAGTAAATTGTAAATGGCCTGCATTTTTATAGCGCTTTTCTGTCTGCATCAGACGCTCAAAGAGCTTTACAACAGTAATGCCTCACATTCACCCCAACGTCAGGCTGCTGCCATGCAAGGTCCCTACTACACACCGGGAGAAACTAGGGGATTAAGGACCTTGCCCAAGGGCGCTTCGTGATTTTCCGGTCCGGCTGAGATTTGAACCGAGGATCCTGTGGTCTCAAGCCCAATGCTTAACAACTAGACCGTCACCTCCCCAACCAACTCTTGTCCTTCTGACCTATCTGCTCTACACCACAGCAACTGGAAGAGAATTCCAGTGTAGTTACATTGGCGTGTTCAGCGTCAACGGTCATACTGAGTTATCCTCACCTGGGAGTAGTATTGATGCAGGTATACGTCAGGGAGAGCAATGCCTTCATAGTGCAAATATTGTTTATTTACTGCATGGGAATGGGTTGCTCTATGGATCTCTCTAGATGTTCCAAGGCCTTCATCCAGCATTCCGAAATGACCCTCCTTGATCCTTCTGTTGCTCCCAGATATATTATTGCAAGTGCTGTATGAAGTGCGCAGGTTAAGCCCTGTGAAGGAGTCTTCCATGTATCTCTGGGTGCCGAGCGCTACGTTGCCGGCCTGTGCAGCAGGCAAGGCAGGAGACATCATATGGGCTGGAGAACTGAGCAGTGGGACATCCTGAAACACACAATGAAAGAGAACGATAACAGACACGTTTTATTATAGAGACACTAATATAACAAGATTGCACAACAAATATTTATATGTTATTGTTAATTAATACAAGAAAACCTGTACTTTAAAAAGGAGACTGGTAGAAAATCAGAGCACTGACCTGAGATGACAAACCCCATTAAGCGCTCATCAAAAGTGCTCAGAGAGCACAGCGACACCACACCAACATTTCCAAGTATCAGGTATGTAGAGACAATATTACACAGGCTTAAACTGTGAAGCTCACTAACAATTAAATATCTGAAATATCTATACCTGACAAGTTTGAAGTTTGATCAAAATCAGGTTTATGTATTCTTAAGATACCTTGCAAACACGTAGACTGTACATAAAATACATAAAACTGTAGCTACATAGAGACAAAGGCAATAGCAAGCATGTATTCCTCCAGAAGCTATAATTATTTTTTTACAGCGTTGTTAGTTCAGCAGCCGCTTTGTACACCTGATCCTGTCCGATCTAAGATGTGAAGCATCGTGGGTCCTGGTTAGTATGGAGATGAAAGACCAGGGTTTGTTTGCTTCTCCAGGAAAACTGGAGTTATGTCAGGAAGAGCATCATATGTAACACTCGTGCCAAATCTGAATGTTGATCCACTGCGGTGACCCTGAACAAATGCCGGCAGCCAAAAGACATTGATTGTTCGTTCATTCATTCATTCATACATGCCTTGTAAAAGTATAAGCCAGTTTTGAGTTTAAGTGCCGCAGGGGCTGCTGGGTAAGTTCAAAGGTCAAGTCATACAAATTGCACATTCCTAGGATCACAAACACAAAGCAAACACACACACACACACAAAAAAATCAATAAATAAAAAATAATACCCCAAACACGGTCATCTTCTTTATCAAAAGTAGTAAATGCAGTAATTGTCACAGTTTATCTCTATAGTATGTTGAACTATTAACGGAGCTAACGGCTCACTTGTATTGCATTCACAAACACAAAACAAATGCACCAAATATAAATAAACACAAAATAAAATCCCAAACAGGGTCATCATCTTTATCAAAAGCAGTAAATCACACTATTAATAGTCATCTTATCTCTGTATTATATTTATAAACAATTAATGTAACTAAGGGATCACCTGTATTGTGTTCACAAACACAAACCAATGCACAAAAAATAAATAAATAAATAATACAGACTTTTGAACTGTTTACATACCATTTTTGTTCACAGTGTAACTTATTTAGGCTCCTTAAGCAGTTGTGTTGCTTCAAAAACAACATCTTCTTACCAGCGTTGGTAGTTTGATTGTATGCACTGACTGGAAGTGTTGGCTAGCTCTCCACGCATGTGCACTGATAAACCTGAAACTGGCTTATTGAGTCCCTTGGTATTTCACACATTTTAATTTGTTAATGCCATTGAAATTCAAAACATAAACCAGGCTTCTCAGTATTAAAAAAAAAAATTGAAAATTATCTTTCTTAAACTCAAACTCAAAGCAAATCTCTACAAATTGATATAAATTTATTATATCAATTAATAAAAAAACCCTCTGTCAGTGAAGTCTTCAACTCCCACCTCCGGGGGAGCTTCTCCCAGATCCCAGGGGAGGTTGGAGACATGGAGTCTGAGTGGACCATGTTCTCCACCTCCATTGTCGATGCGGCTGCTCACAGCTGTGGTCGCAGGGTCTCTGGTGCCTGTCGCGACGGCAATCCCCGAACCTGGTGGTGGACGCCGGAAGTAAGGGATGCTGTCAAACTGAAGAAGGAGCCTTACTTGTCTTTGTTGGCAGGTGGGACTCCGGAGGCAGCTGACGGGTACTGGCAGGTCAAGCGTGCTGCAGCCTGTGCGATCACAAGGGAAAAACTCGGGTCTGGGAGGAGTTTGGGGAGGACATGGAGGAGGACTATCGGTCTGCCTCGAAGAAATTCTGGCAAACCGTCCGACACCTCCGGAGGCAGAAGCAGCTCTCCACTAACACTATCTACAGTGTAGGTGGGGAGCTGTTGACCCTGACTGGGGATGTTGTTAGGCAGTGGAAGGAATACTTCGAGGATCTCCTCAATCCCATCATCACGTCTTCCAAAGAGGAAGCAGAGACTGGGGACTCAGAGGCAGACTCATCCATCACCCAGGCCGAAGTCACCGAGGTGGTCAGAAAGCTCCTCGGTGGCAAGACTCCTGGGGTGGATAAAATCCGTCCTGAGTACCTTAAGTTTCTGGATGTTGTGGAACGCTTGGTTGACACATCGCTGCAACATCGTGTGGCGGTCGGGGACAGTGCCTCTGGATTGGCAGACCGGGGTGGTGTCCCTCTGTTTAAGAAGGGGGACTGCAGGGTGTGTTCCAACTACAAGAAGATCACACTCCTCAGCCTCCCCGGTAAGGTCTATTCCAGAGTACTGAAGAGGAGAATTTGACTGATAGTTGAACCTCGTATTCAGGAGGAGCAGTGTGGTTTTCGTCCTGGTCGCAACACACTGGACCAGCTCCACCCTCCATCGGGTGCTCGAGGGTTCATGGGAGTTCGCCCAACCAGTCCACATGTGTTTTGTGGATCTGGAGAAGGCATTCGACCATGTCCCTTGAGGCACCCTGTGGAGTGTGCTCCGGGAGTATGGGGTCCTTTGTTAAGGGCTATCCAGTCCCTGTACGGCCGCAGCAGGAGCTTGGTTTGCATTGCTGGTAGTAAGTCAAGCCTGTTTCCAGTGCACGTTGGCCTCTGCCAGGGCTGCCCTTTGTCACCGGTTCTGTTCATTACCTTTATGGACAGAATTTCTAGGCGCAGTCAAGGTGTAGAGGGGGTTCGGTTTGGGAATCACAGAATCTCGTCTCTGCTGTTTGTGGACGATGTAGTTGTGTTGGCTTCGTCAAATCAGGACCTCCAGCATGCACTGGAGCAGTTTGCAGCTGAGTGTGAAGCGTCCGGGATGAAAATCAGCACCTCCAAATCTGAGGCCATGGTTCTCGACCAAAAAAAGGTGCTTTGTCCTCTTCAGGTTGGTGGAGTTGCCTCAAGTGGAGGAGTTTAAGTATCTCGGGGTCTTGTTCATGAGAGCGGGATGGATGGCGCATGAGATTGACAGACGGATCGGTACAGCATCTGCAGTGATGCGGTCGCTGTATTGGACCGTCGTGGTGAAGAGAGAGCTGAGTAAGGGGGGCAAAGCTCTCGATTTACTGATCGATCTACATTCCAACCCTCACCTATGGTCATGATATTCGGCTCATGACCTAAAGAAAAAGATCGCGAGCACAAGCGGCCGAGATGAGTTTCCTCCGCAGGGTGGCTGGGCGCTCCCTTAGAGATAGGGTGAGGAGCTCGGAAGGAGCTGCTGCTCCTCCACATCGAAAGGAGCCAGCTGAGGTGGCTCGTGCATTTTTTTTGGATGCCCCCTGGACGCCTCGCTGGAGAGGTGTTCTGGGCATGTCCCATTGGGAGGAGGGCCCAGGGAAGACCCAGGACACGCTGGACGGACTATGTCTCGCAGCTGGCTTCAGAATGCTTTGGGGTTCCCCCAGAGGAGCTGGGGGAGGCGTGTGTGGATCGGGAGGTCTGGCCGGCTTTGCTTGAGCTGCTGCCCCCACGACCCGACCTTGGATGAAGCGGAAAAAAATGGATGGATGGATGAATTAATAAAAAAATATAAAAGCCAAGATGATGGGCTGCATAAGTAATGTGCTCCTTTGGTATTGTTATATCATTTCTGTGCTAATTCTTTATTTTATGTTAGCTATCAGCAGAAGGCAGCGCGGTTTTTATTGCTGCAGCCTTCAACTCTCCAAGCTGGCGGTGCAGGCCCCTCCTGCTGCAGCCTTCACCCACTTTTCCTCAATTTGGATGATGGACTGCTTCAAGTTTAGTGCACATAAACAATGTCAAATGTGTATGTGTTATCTTTAATTCTGATGTGTGCCATTATTACATTCAACTAGTAATAATTGTGGATTAATTGCTGTATTTTCTCTGAGGTAATTGGAGTGTAAACTTAATTTTGTTATTGTTGCACTCGTGTAATGACAATGACAATAAATCTCATCTCATCTATCAAGTATATGTGTATGTCCAAGTTTAAGACACAGGCAGAGCTCCACCTGTTGGTGAGAGCCAGTAACATTAGAAATGTGAGAATAAACCACACCGATCGTTAATGCCCACCTTGTATAAAAGTGTTGTACAAGCTACTTCTTGTGCCTTCACAAGATGGACACTGTCTGTGAGGGACACAGGCCTGGTTTTGTCATGACCTTTAATAAACTAAAAATGAGGTATACAATGGTTTGGTTCTTGGTAAGGAGCAGTAAATTAGATGAAGGAACCGGGTACAAATAACAGTATCATACTTATAAATAATCAGTTTAATTGCCAGTTTTCTTTAGACAAGTCAGGGGATGGATACATGAACATTTCCAAGTCACTGAATATGTCTTGAACTTTATTTACATTAGTTATGAAGAAATACAAACAGTATGACACTCTATGGTAAATCTGTGTGGAGTAGACAGTTCTCAAAAACTGAGTGACTGTGCAAGAAGAAGAAAAGTAAGGAAAGTCACCAAGACACCCAGATAACCCAGAAGAAGTTATAGGCTTCTGTGGCTGTGATTGGAGAAATTTTGCACATTGCATGTTTTGCATTTTGCATACCCAGTTATACAACTGCATGATGAAGTGGTATAAAGGAGGATTTTCTTTCACTAAAACATCAGATCTAGGCTTACATCTCAGATGTACCTTCTGGCAAATTATAGCTGAACTTTCAGGTTTTCTTTTTAAGAACATCCTTGAATTTGGCTGTCAGTCAAGTGGCCCAACCTCTACCCCATAGGACATCTATGAGGGTATTGCCAAAAATAAGATGAGAGATACCAGCCGCAAAAATACAATACAGATGAGCTGAAGGCCAATATCCAAGCAGTGTGGACTTCCACAACAACTCAGCAGTACCACAGGCTGGTTGGCTCCATGCCATTCAGCACTGATACAGTAATTTGTGAAAAAGGCACCCCAACCAAGTACTGAGTGCATAAATGAAAATAACTTTCAGAAGCTCAACATTTCTGTATTGTAAATGTTTTTTTTGGGGGGGATTGATAATATGAAATATTCTAATATTTTAAGATATAATAAGTGTCAGTCCATGTTACATGTGTCCTTGTCCACTGATCACCTGACTCTTCGTACTCTCCCTGAAGGTGGTGAGCTCACATGGAGGTGACACCATATTGATTTTTCAGACTGAGCCTGACTGAGCCCCCTAGTTGTGGACCCAACCAAGAAGGTGCTTGCCTGTGAGCCCCCCTAACATGGCTCCCGGAGGGGGCCCTGGTTTCTCTAATCGGGCCAGACATCTATAACCCTACATTTGTCCATCATAAAGGATCTTTTTGAATTAAGGTTTTTTGCACTGAAAGGAGCCAGCTGAGGTGGGGAGGCGGCCTCAACTTTATCTAAGGTCTGGGTCTTTTAGTGAAGCTTAGGGCTAGTGGCCGGCGATCACCTTCGAATTTCGTCTGTTTTTCTTGTTACTTAATGCTGACAAATTTTACTCTATTTGTTGTCTTTCTGGTGTCTGATTCTGTTTATTCTCTCTGTCCGAGGTGTGGCTCCATCCAGAAGTGGGAGTTGGTGTCTTCTTCAGTAATGGTCATGAAATAGATGGGATCTGTGAACCCAACCCCCACTCGCCTCCCAGGCCAGCCTCCCGTCCTGGACACCAGCATGGACTCCCAAAATGTCATGTATATTTGAATTGTCAAGAGTGTCGGTAGCATGGCCCAAGCAGCACCCCTTTGAGTCTGGTCTGCTTGAGATTTCTTCCGCAAATCATCAAGGGAGGGGGTTCTTACCACTGTCACCTGTGTGCTTGCTCTAGGGGTTGGTAAGGTTAGACCTTACTTGTGTGAAGTGCCTTGAGGCAGCTGCTTTGTTGTGATTTGGTGCTATATAAAAAAATGAAATAAATTAGATGCCTCCTGGTCGTCTCCTTAGGGAAGTCTTCCAGACATGCCCAATTTGGAGGACATGTCAGGACACGTTGGACAGTAATTCTTCCTGTTTGCTGTCTGTGGATTTGTTTAAAATGGAAATAGAGACATTAATGGTGTCGCCTTTGAATAAAAATATGAACCACAGTTCAGAAAACTCACATTCCAATGACCAACGCAAAGCAATGCAAATGCAAAATAAAGAGGAATATTCCAGTGTCATCTTTGATTTCTGAGGAAGATTCACAATGCTGGTAATACATCAGATCATCATTTTATGGATGAGTTTCCATGACCAGTTTGGTTTGACTGTGGTGGATATTCAGTTTTCTGTAATATGCTTTATATTTGTGATGTGAAAGTATATTATTCCGATATGTCAGATTTGACACCATAAGTGAAAGTGACTGTACGGTTGAAGTGTTGGTTCATTACATGTTATGAATATTTTAAGGCTGCTCATGTATAAATGCACTTATTTTACTTATTCAATGTATGAGGAAACCACAAAAAAGTTGACAGTTGTGGTGATGTTGGCTTCTTTTGTCCATCACATCATGTGGTGTGACCACAGACTGTGCAGTTATGATGGGTTTAAACAGTCTGTTTCATAATAAATATTTTTCTTTAACACAAATTATCTTATCAGTTTAATTATTTCAAATGGAGCTTTATCTTCCACATCCTTTAGAATTTTTTTTATTGTAATGAATTTTATCAGATAGACTTGACTGATAAAAAGCTAAAGTACACAATTTCAAAATACATCTTCCTTGTACCATTCAGCTATAGGTAATGATGAATCAGTGGCATGATTCACAGTGTGTGACTCCTTGCAGTATTGTCTAGTTTCATATCAGCTCTCTCGCATTTACATACACATACTTTTCGTGTGTATATATATATATATATATATATATATATATATATATATATGTAAGGCTCATTAAAAGTCTGCTAACGAGTCTTTCATTGGATTCAGGTGTGTTGGAGCAGGGAGACAACTAAGAGTGTCAGGAAGGTGGCTCTCGAGGACCGAACTTGGCCACCCCTGCAGTAGATTCTCACAAATCCAACAAGACCAAGCATTCATGATATGCACGCTCTTAAGGCTATGAAATTGGGCTATTAGTAAAAAAAAGTAGAAAAGGGAGTGTTCACAATAATAGTAGCATCTGCTGTTGACGCTACAAACTCAAAACTATTATGTTCAAACTGCTTTTTTAGCAATCCTGTGAATCACTAAACTAGTATTTAGTTGTATAACCACAGTTTTTCACAAGTTCTTCACATCTGCGAGGCATTAATTTTGTTGGTTTGGAACCAAGATTTTGCTTGTTTACTAGTGTGCTTGGGGTCATTGTCTTGTTGAAACACCCATTTCAAGGGCATGTCCTCTTCAGCATAAAGCAACATGACCTCTTCAAGTATTTTGACATATCCAAACTGATCCATGATACCTGGTATGTGATATATAGGCCCAACACCATAGTAGGAGAAACATGCCCATATCATGATGCTTGCACCACCATGCTTCACTGTCTTCACTGTGAACTGTGGCTTGAATTCAGAGTTTGGGGGTCGTCTCACAAACTGTCTGTGGCCCTTGGACCCAAAAAGAACAGTTTTACTCTCATCAGTCCACAAAATATTCCTCCATTTCTCTTTAGGTCAGTTGATGTGTTCTTTGGCAAATTGTAACCTCTTCTGCACATGTCTTTTATTTAACAGAGGGACTTTGCGGGGGATTCTTGCAAATAAATTAGCTTCACACAGGCGTCTTCTAACTGTCACAACACTTACAGGTAACTCCAGACTGTCTTTGATCATCCTGGAGCTGATCAATGGGTGAGCCTTTGTCATTCTGGTTATTCTTCTATCCATTTTGATGGTTGTTTTCTGTTTACTTCCATGTGTCTCTGGTTTTCTTTGTCCATTTTAAAGCATTGGAGATCATTGTAGATGAACAGCCTATACTTTTTTGCACCTGTGTATACGTTTTCCCCTCTCCAATCAACTTTTTAATCAAACTACGCTGTTCTTCTGAACAATGTCTTGAACGTCCCATTTTCCTCAGGCTTTCAAAGAGAAAAGCATGTTCAACAGGTGCTGGCTTCATCCTTAAATAGGGGACACCTGATTCACACCTGTTTGTTCCACAAAATAGATGAACTCACTGACTGAATGCCACACTACTATTATTGTGAACACCCCCTTTTCTAATGTTTTTTTTCACTAATAGCCCAATTTCATAGCCTTAAGAGTGTGCATATCATGAATGCTTGGTCTTGTTGGATTTGTGAGAATCTACTAAATCTACTGGTACCTTGTTTCCCATGTAACAATAAGAAATATACTCAAAACCTGGATTAATCTTTTTAGTCACATAGCACCAGTGTTGTGGAAAATAACTGACAAGTTACTTTTTTAGTTACTTTTTTAGTTGCTTTATACAGGTGCTTTATGCAGTTACTTCATTAGCAGCTTTATGCAATTACTTTATTAGAATCTGCAGAAAACCTGCAACTAATAAGTAATGTAACTAATAAGGTAACGAGTAATCTAACTTGGTTACTCGCAAGATTGAGCAATCAGAAAAGTAACTAATCAGCAAAGTAACTAATAGTTACTTTTCTGATTACTAAATCTTAAAAATAACCAAATTAGATTATGAGTAACTTTATTAATTACATTCAGCAGCTGCCGGCAAGGTGTCCGCAGCTGCTAATGAAGTAAATGTAAGAAGTAACTGTAAAATATAACTGTATAGATTAACTAATGAAGTAACTTTCCAAAGTTACTTTCCCCAACACTGCATAGCACTACTATTATTCTGAACACTACTGTACCATCAACAGATAGAGGAAGTGGCTGACATCAAGACATCCTATCAGTGGCTAGAAAAGGCAGGCCAAAAGGACAACACAGAGGCTCTGATCATGGCAGCACAAGAACAAGCCCTAAGGACCAGATCCATTGAGGCAGGAGCCTACCACAGACGACAGGACTCAAGTTGCAGACTGTGCAAATGCTCCCCCGAGACAGTCCAGCACATAGTAGCAGGATGCTACCGTACATGGATTTGACATGTTCATTTCATCATCTCACTGCTATATTTTCTATGTTTGTCTTTTCTGATTTTTGGGAACTCAATGTTAAGCTCTGAAGCTATGGAATCATGACATTAGTGGGTGGGCATTGTAATTTTTTTCCTTTCTTCAATGTCTTTTCTTTGTCTAAGGTTCGATATTGTGTTGTTCCACTTTGAAACTTTCACAAATGAAACCTGTTTTTATTTTAAATGTGTATTTTACCTTGTCTTCCCCACGTCCCTCTGTATGATAGACTATCAGGTACTCCTTGGCATCAAACGGAAGATCTGAGAAGGATCTTGACTTGTCTCCACATGAGCATGTCATCAGTAGGATACCCACCACTGAAAAGCAAAGTAAAAACCGAGTCTGATGCAAACAGTTTACTGCAAACAGCCAGTTGAAAACTGAGATGATGCCATTAACTTAATCTTTTGATGGGTAAGACATCAATTCTAACTGTGGACACTGGGGAATGGAAATGAATCTCTGAAATGTTATGAAGACAATATCTTGACAAAAACTTAATGTATCAAGGTAAAACTTGGAACACAAGCTCACCTCACTAAGACCTTGGACAAGTTCAATAATGGACACATTTTGATTCTGACTGTGGATGCCAGTGTCTGTGAAACCTAGAGAATACCACAAATTCTTCACCAATCACCATTGAACTTGGTTCTGTTAATTGTAACTCACGAAAACCTTACACAGTTGAGAGGTTTTGCTCAGCAATGCAGGTTATGGTCAGTGTTGCCGTTTTTAACTTAATGACTTGATTTAATTTATATAAGACAGACTAGCTAAAAGACTATATTCATTAGAAATGTATACTAGGAATGAATTCTAGAAGCTATTTGAATTTATGATGAAACATCTATAGATTAAACAAGAAAACCTTTAACATTTGTCTAAAAGTCAATGCATCTTGTATTTGGGTGAGTGCGACTGTTTGTCTGCCTTCTTTTAGCTTGTGAACCTTTTCAGCCCTGTGCTGTTGTGTCTTGACCATGACTAGGATGTGCTGGATTATGAGAACTGAACCATAGATATTGATCATAGATATGTGTGTGCAGGTTTCTGTCAATGTCCACTTTACTCCTGTACTTTATATGACAATGTAGGCCAGTGATCAGTTATGTAATTCCTGGTGAATGGACTCTTCAACATGTTTGTACAGGTGATGAGCTGTTGTACATTATTGGGGAAACATGATGACTCAACAGTTAGCACTTGCATCACAGCAAGAAGGTCTGGTTTTGATTGCATCCATGTCCAACTCCCTTTTCTGTGGAGTTTGTATGTTCTCCTCATGTCTGCGTGGGTTTTCTTGGGTACTCCAGTTTCCTCCCACCATGAAAACTTGCACATTAGCATTGAAACATCTTGAACACGAAACAATAAATCATTTGTTTTTTTATTAAACTTCCCAGTAGATATTGAATGCTTCATTACTGTTTTGATGCCAATATCTGTATTATTTAGATTCTAAAGGTCAGAATAACATAATTTACAAACACAACATATACTCACAAATCAATGGCAGGATTGCCAGGATCAGCACACAAGCTCCTAGACCTCCAAATGTGGCTGATCTATCCTTCAGAAATTGAGTTCGACCATCTGCACCCGTGATCCTACATGTCTCCTCTTCATCACAAGTGCAGGCATATATTTCCATTTCCTGATTGTCTGGGCAAGCAAGACCCTGCTGGTCCTGGATAATGAGAGTGACCCGGTACATGCCAGGCCACAGTGGTGACAAAGGCTGAAGGGATGCCTTGGTATCTACAAGAAAGATGAGAGTGTCACCATGTGCCTTAATGCTGTGAAAAATGGTTAAGGTAATGTAGGTAATAAGGTAATGTAATACACACACACACACACATATATATATATACATATATATATATATACATATATATGTATATATATATATATATATATATATATATATATATATATATATATATATATATATATATATATATATACGTGTGTGTGTGTGTGATAAAATAAGTATTGAACATTTCAATTTTCTCTTTATTTATGTAGCGCCAAATCACAACAAAGTTGCCTCTATGCGCTTCACACAAGTAAGGTCTTACCTTACCAACCAACATGTCACCATTTTCTCAGTAAAAATATTTCTAAAGGTCCTACCCACATGGAATTTTCACCAGTTGTTGGTAACAAGCCAAGTATTCCCTACATGCAAAGAAACCAAAAGAAATAAGTACATAAATTCCATGTAATAAAATGGAATGACACAAGGAAAAAGTATTGAACACACTTACTAAAATTTATTTAATACTTCTTACAAAAGCCTCTGTTGGTAATGACAGCTTTTATTGGATTCAAGTCCACTCTTGTTTCATCTTCATCATCCTGGTAGATGGCAGCAGATTTTTATCAAGAATGTCTCGGTATATTTTTTCATTGATCCTTCCTTCAATAATATGAAGTTTGCCATTGTCATTTGCTGAAAAACAGCCCTATCCGTTGGGTGTGAATGAGCAGATATTAATTTGGTCTGACAAGGGGCAGGACTGCTTTGTAACTCCTGATACATTTCAGCTACTGTCTTGCTCTCTTTGTCTTTTTGCACCTCCCTTTCTTCAGGTGTTCAATACTTTTTTCTGTGTCATTAACATTATCACACATAACTTAATTTCTGTACTTATTTATTTTGGCTTCTTTATATATGTGGGTTATGTTGGTTGTTACTGACATCTGGTAAAAATTTCATGTCAGTGGCACCTTTAGAAATATATTTACTGAGAAAAGTAGTGACATGATAAATAGTTGTCATATGATGGAGCAGTGTTGGGATCCTTCTTGAGCATGCATGCATTTTTCTAGTTTGTAGAGCACGTCAGACATGAGCACCAAACCAAAGACAATAGACATGTACTGCGCCTCCATCGATTTTAACATGATGGAATGACTTCAGGCTGAGAATTTTGACAGAGGATTTGAGAATGTGGAGAGCACATTCAGGCTTTATTCTATATGTCTGCACTCTTTGGCTTGCTGCTGAAGTCTGATGTGCTTTTTGGAGTACAAAAAAGTCACTGATCCAGGCTGAATGGTTTGTGCTGAAACTCCCACACTCTGCCCAGGGATTCTCTGCCGTGTATGTGCCAGCTGTCCCCAGTGTGGTCAGATCCTGCGATATCACATAGGGGTTCAAACAAGACTGCACTGCCCTATTATATTATGCACTTACAACATGAAATCATGCAGTCACACTTTTAATATATAGATGATTTACCGCCCCCTACTGGATTGGTGTGTGAGTCCATAATGTAAATATCAATGTCCATTGTTGTTAGCTAATATATGTGGCTTATCTAAAATATTAGTCCTTTCAGTGTTTGGTTATGGTGCTGTTAATCCTTGACCCAAAATACATAAACATATCAAAAGACAAATGTCAGCTGTCCACAGTTTGTACGTGATCAAAATTGCACACATGCATCTATGCATACAAGCACACGGACAGGTTTTTGTCTTTCCTGCAATCTGCTGTAAGCAAGTGCTTTTCATTTGGCAGAGACGGTGGCGGAAGACATTAAAAACACTATACGTTTCACTCATGGTTCCAGCAACATAACACTTAACTAAACTGACTAAATCAATTGAACTACACAACCCAATAAATTAATAACACTAACAACACTGTTAAACTAATATGAACTACAATAACAGCATTTAAAACCTCAAAACCCCAAACTACTATGGTCCATTGTTTGCTGGTTACCTAAAATTGGTAATTTCTCAAAAAAATATTTGTCTTATCCACTTTCCCTCTCTCAGACTTCATCCTTGACCCAAAATACATAAGCATACCAAACAGCAAATATCAGCTCTCCCCTGTTTTTCCATGATAGAAGCCACACACACACACACACACACACACACACACACACACACACACACACACACACACACACACACACACACACACACACACTTGGCTATTATAAAATAGATGTTCAAGTATTATCAGCAGTGGACATTATTTTGTCTGGTAATGCTTGTGTCTCCACTTCAGCCTCCACGAAATCGCTTAATGCTTGGAATTTTGTTTTGGAAATCTGGGGAAAATAAAGTTCACTTAAGCTAAAGACATAATAAATGCATACCATTTAAGTGCTCAATCTTCCATTTGTCCGTCGTCTGTTTGGGCACAATGCTGAAAATGAATGGGGCAGCATTTGGGTCTCTATCCTCATCTTCCGCTGTTATGATAACCTGTTCAGTACCTGAGCAGACATACTCCAGTTTGCTTTTAAGTATTGGGCAGTTGTCATTTTCGTCTCCAACCTGCAGTGCTATAGTTCCTGTGGCTGTCCTGGAAGGGCTCCCTGTCAACAACAGAAAACAATAGGCATCACACAAGAGTCACTCGTACAAACAACTTAAGATAACTTGTTGCATTTATCAGTGTAGGTAAGGCAAAACCTTCTGTGTCCTAAAAATCAAGAACCATAAAACTTTGACATGTGGATCCCATGTCAAAGCCCCTTGGGTGGTATGAAGACATTTCTTTGCTTTCTCTTCTTTCTTTGCTTTAAAATGTGAAGCACGTTATGATTTCTCTTCTGAAAAGGCAGATTAATAAATTGCTCTTATTAGATTCATTTTATCTCAGCTGTCCTTGATTAAACACTTACCCTGGACTATGCCCACTATTTGAGCATAGTAGGTTCCATTAACCAAGAATGGAGACTCTCTGTCTGGGGTTTTCTGAAGTCTAATCTCTGCTGTGTTTGGGTCGACTAACAGCCAGTTTTCAGGATCATTTCCTTTAGCATATCTGTGGAAAGAGGTGAAATTACAATTTCATTTGGAATCCCACCAAAGCAGTCATGTAAAATAAACAATAATAATAAAAAAAATCTTCAGCTATTGATGTCATTATCATGTCTTCCATCACTATTGCTATAACTTCAAATAGCCTAATGTAGTTCAATATAAAAACACTGCAATAATGTTGGAGAAGTTTGACTTGATCTTACTGAACATTGTCTGCAGGCTGTCCAGTGTCTGCATCAGTGGCTGTGTAGCCGCCAATCACCTTCATTATGGGATTGTCATCTGGGTTCTCAGAAACAGAAACAGGCTTGACTTTTGGCTTGAAGGCAATCCCCTCAGGCTCATTCTGCACTGCAATATTCACCGGGTAACTTTTCCCTTTTGTTGGCTTCTTTTTTCCAGAAGACTTAGATGATCCACCAGATCCAGCTTCAGCATGTCCAGCAGCACCTTCACCTGATCCTCCTCCTCCACCTCCAGCCCCATGTCCTTCTCCAGCACCTCCTCCTAATTTGCCTCCAGCCCCATGTCGTTCTCCAGCCCCTCCTCCTCCTTCGCCTCCAGCCCCATGTCGTTCTCCAGCCTCTCCTCCTCCTCCGCCTCCAGCCCCATGTCGTTCTCCAGCCCCTCCTCCTCCTCCGCCTCCAGCCCCATGTCCTCCTCCTTCCCCACCACCTTCTCCGCCCATTGCAATGTCTATTTCAGCCCCACCATCAGCGCCTGCATCCCCTACAAATGGTGCAACGTTGGACACCATCACTCCAAGCTTTATATCAGGAGTTTCTTCAAAATCCACAGCCTGAAAGAAAGTAAAAAAGGATGGCAGGTGTGTCAGTTTAGTTAAAAGCAAGAGTCAACATTATAAAATCAGTCACATTTTCAGCTTAATATTGACCAAGAACAGATGCGAAGTAGAAAATCACTTTGGACTTCAGCATGAGTTAATTTCCAAGTCATTATTATTATTTGCATTAAAGTATGCTGTGCATCCTGATACCAAAACCTCATGAACAGTTGTTCCACTGCAGTGACTCGATCCTGATTATCATACATCCAGAAACTAGTCCCAGTTATACAGGCTTATTCCCTGTGTACTACTTGTATTGAACGACCACTTATTTCATAAAAATATAGAATAGTGAAACATGAGTGATACTGACACAGCCTGCTGGTTAAATCTTATCTCGCACTTTTTTTTTTAGGTATAAAATGGTGCATTATGGAGGTTGCAGTGACATCTAGCAGCGAGTTTTCAGATTGCAACCAATGCAATACCTTACCCCCCTTCCAAGCATGCACCCATGCTTCTGCTCACAATTATGAGCAACATTCTGGTTTTATTGAAAACGGAGATGTAACTCTAGGCAACAGGACTGACCACCTGAGTTATACAACATATCATTAACAAGAGTGCTCTGAGAGCACAATATCCCCCACTGGCAAATGCTGCTTTGGTACAAGTGCTTGCTACATTCTGATAACATTTCCAGGTATGTAATAGTTGATTTCAGAATGCAGACACCAGCTCGTGTAACTGGCAGTGTCTAGGTTTCTTAATAAAGGCCATAACTCTGCCAAAATGTGTCAATCATGTACAATATTACAATATGGTTATTACCACGCTATAACAAGAAATTGTACCATGTTTCAGAAAATTTCTATTAAAAACATGAAAGCAGTTGATTTCAGAATGCAGGCACCCACTCATGAAACAGATGGAGTCTAGATTTGTTAATCAAGGGCCATAACTCTGGTAAAATGGACCCAACTTGAAGGATATGATAATATGTCTATTACCAACCTATAACTAGGACTTGTACCAAGTTTCAAGAAATTCCTCCTAAAAATGTGAGAGGAATTGATTTCAGAATACAGACACCCACTCATGGAACTGATGGAGTCTAGATTTGTTAATTGAAGTCCTTAACTCTGGTAAAATGGACCCAACTCAAAGCATATGATAAAATGTGTATTACCAACCTATAACTAGGACCTGTACCAAGTTTCAAGAAATTCCTATGTCAGAGGAATTGATTTCAGAATACAGACACCCACTCATGAAACTGATGGAGTCTAGATTTGTTAATTGAAGGCCATAACTCTGGTAAAATGGACCCAACTCAAAGCGTATGATAAAATGTGTATTACCAACCTAAAACTAGGACCTGTACCAAGTTTCAAGAAATCCTCCTAAAAATGTGAGAGGAATTCATTTCAGAATACAGACATCCACTCATGAAACTGACAGAGTCTAAATTTGTTAATAGAAGGCCTTAACTCTGATAAAATAGGCTCAACCTGAACTATGTGATACTATGCACATTACCAACTTATAACAAGGACTTGTACCACGTTTCACAAAATTCCTCCTAAAAATGTGAGAGGAGTTGATTTCAGAATGCTTATACCCTTTTTGGAATGACAGATGGATGGACAGACAGACAGACGGAAATTGTAACAGCATAATTTCACTCCCACCAGCAGGGAATAACAAACAAACACAACAAAACAAATGAAAAATAAATAATTTAAAAACTGTGCAAACTGTTTAAAGTTTCCGGGTAAGTTGTGAATGTTTCACTGTATGCGTTCCAAGCTTGTTTTTAGCTGTGTGTTGTCATAGAAATAAAACCAATGTGCAGCAATTTTTTTCTATGAAATAAAATGCAATCTATAAAACAGTGCATCTGGAATTCACAGCCCTTCACTTTTTTCCATATTTTGTTATGTTACAGCCTTTTTCCAAAATGGGTGAAACTTATTTTTTCCCCCCCTCACAATTCTCCACTTCATACCCCATAATGACAGTGAAAAATGATTTTTGAGATGTTTGCAAATGTAAGTCCTTTTTCTCATTTATAAATTAATAAAATATCAAATGGAATCTATTTTAGTCACTATATAAAACAAATAATGAATCTTTTTCATTCGTTCAATGGAAATAATATTTCATTCAGTGAATGATTTTTCATTCTGACAGATACAGGTTAGGACCTGAGGATCTCCCATTTTGGGTCATGTTAACATCTTTTAACATGCAAAGTAACCACACCATCAAATAAAATAAAAACAGTCAGCCCTATCACACTGCTTGTGAATCCTTGTTACTAATTGCAGGCTCCTAGTGGCCACTGAGGCCACTGTTGCTTGCTGTTAACAGCAATAACAATAATAGTTATCATCATTGTTCAAAATAATTGCATTTCATTGGATTTAAGGGTGTTTAAAATGGAATGTTGGTTGGATACTTCAAAATATATAGCATATATTTTTCACCTCATGGATTTACCTTTTCAAGTATGAGAACACCTTCGTTTGTTTTGGGATCTGTCTCTATCCTGAATGTCCCATCATCGTTTCCGGATACGATATCAAAAACTGCCAGCCAGTTGTCTGTGTTTTCTTCGTCAGCATCCACCACTATAAATCTCATGACCTCAACATCAGCTGTGTTTTCTACAATGGTGCCAGAGTACTACACCAGAAGAGCACATGCAAGAAAGAAAGAAAGAAAACGTTTCAAAATACACGTCAGTTAAGTGTTTAGGAGTATGAGGCAGAGGTTATTCAGTAGATGGATGACACAGGACTGTGCGTAAAAGTTCTTTTTTGGGAATTTGGAGTAATTTAGAACATACAAAAAATGTTTTTATTATACATTCAAAATAATGGTGACACAAAATACTTTGCATTAGATAATATGTAAGAGGGCAGCACGGTGGATTAGTGGTTAACACTGTTGCTTCACTGCAAAAAGATTGTTGAATCGATTCCCACCTGGTACTTTTGTGTGGAGTTTACATGTTCTCTCTACATTTGCGTGGGCTCCATTCAGGTGCTCTGGCTTCCTCCCACTTCCAAAGACATGTAGGTTAGGTGAGTTGAAAACTAAGTTGATTGTAGGTGTGCACATAGGTATGAATGAGCTTGTTACATCCGTCAACAATGTAATAAAATCATTTGGTTGTGATAATCATCATTTTTTTTGTCTGTCTGTTAGCAGTTTTACGTCAAAACTACTGCACAGATTTGGATGAAATTTTCACCACATATCAATATTAGGGCACGGATGACTCCACTGAAATTTGGAGGTGATCCAGATCCTGGATCAAGATTTCACTTTATATAGGCTTTGAAGGGTTACATCAAAACTACTTCACGGATTCTCACGAAATTTTCACCACACATAGATATTAAGGCATGGGCGACTCCATTGAATTTTGGAGGTGATCCAGATCCTGGATCAAGATTTCACTTTATATAGGCTTTGAAGGGTTACATCAAAACTACTTCACGGATTCTCACGAAATTTTCACCACACATAGATATTAGGGCATGGACGACTCCACTGAATTTTGGAGGTGATCCGGATTCTGGATCAAGATTTCACTTTATATAGGGTTTGAAGGATTACGTCAAAACTGCTTAACAGAATCTCATCAAATTTTTACCACACATAGATATTAGGGCACGGATGACTCCACTGAAATTTGGAGGTGATCCAGATCCTGGATCAAGATTTCACTTTATATAGGCTTTGAAGGGTTACATCAAAACTACTTCACGGATTCTCACGAAATTTTCACCACACATAGATATTAGGGCATGGGCGACTCCATTGAATTTTGGAGGTGATCCGGATCCGGATTCTGGATCAAGATTTCACTTTATATAGGCTTTGAAGGATTACGTCAAAACTGCTTAACGGAATCTTATCAAATTTTCACCACAGAGATATTAGGGCATGGACGACTCCACTGAAATTTGGAGGTGATCTAGATCGGCGAACGTCAGAAATCTCAAATTGCTCTTGCCTCTATGTAGCCCTGGATAAACTAAGTCGGCAGCACACCAAACTTACCCACACCGGAGGAAACTGCAGCCCTTGTGGAGGATGTACCTGCACGAGGCCTATGGCCTATGACTGCTGGGATAGGCTCCAGCACCCCCCCGCCATGACCCTTAATTGGAGTGTGTGTACAGAAAATGAATGTACATTCAATACTAAAAATGAGATATTATTATTATTATTGTTGTTGTTGGTTTGGCACAACTCTTTATTATCAGTAAAAAAATTCAGTATTAACAGTTTCATTTTTTTTTTTTTTTGTGGCCATGTCAGTCGAGTGACTGTGAACAAGTCCTTTATTTCAAAAAATACTGAACTAATTTGTGATTCTTCACCATTTACGTATTACAGTATTTACAGGTAAATGCAGACAGTTAATTAGCTAATCTGAATGCAAATCCACAATCTTATAGATTGTAAGTATTGCATAGTAAACCTACCACTTCTTTTTCCAGTGTTGGCCTGTTGTCATTGATGTCACACACTTTGACACGAACAGTACCCGTTGCTGTCAGGCCATCAACACTTCCATCCATATCAACAGCTCTAATCGTCAAGATGTACAACTCTTCTCTCTGTGGACAATAACCAATAGCATCGCCATACAGTATAATGTGACAATATCTTTATTGGACCAAATTTCAGTTTCCTTAGCTTAAGAAATACATTTTACTCTTTCAAAGAATAGCTTGGTCAATACTTGGTATGTAGCCAAAACGTATTTGCTCATAATTATGGCAGACTGAATTGATCAAAGTTTAGCAGTTTTTCCACAGGGTGCTTTCAGATGCATTCCAATTATATTCCTCTGGAGACCTCTGTGAAATGTATTGTGAGGGAATAAATGCTAGTGCAATTTCCGGGTGTCAAGTGATCAAATTTTCCATGATTGTTGACACTATTTTAGTTAAACAGTGAAACTAAATCCTTTATATCAAACTCTTTGTTTCAGGATAATAACCGAATATCACCTCTCTGTCTAAGGTGGTCTCTTTGACATAGATTGATCCACTGTCTTTGTGTATGTAGAAGAGGTGTAGGGCATCATCTGGCTCCTGTTTCACAATGCTGTAAGAAATCCTTGAATTGATGGAGTTGGGCTTGTCAGCATCAGAAGCGTTGACCACAGTAACCAGAGTCCCTGGGGGGAAAAAAAAAATCAGGACAACGTAACGTAATACAATTAAGAACTCTACATTAGCTCAAAGTCAAGGATCAGTTCAAGTGTGAAATGTTTTCAATGATTTCCTTTTAGATTTTAACCATGAAAAATATTTTCCAAATCTATTGTAAATTGTCCTGTGATAGAGTGGTGTCCTGTCCAATGTCCACCCTAATCTCCATTTTCATACTTCGCTGTGATTGGACTCCACATATTTCTGACAAAAGAAAATTGAACCCATCTGTGCTTGTGGAAAACATACATTTCAATCCTATTTCAATCGGGCAGCACGGTGGGTTAGTGGTTAGCACTGTCGCCTCACAGCAAGAAGGTCATGTGATTGATTCCCACCTGTGGCCTTTCTTTGTGGAGTTTGCATGTTCTCCCCATGTTTGTGTGGGTTTCCTCCAGGTGTTCCGGTTTCCTCCCACATTTAAAGACATGCAGGTTAGGTGAATTTGAAAATTCAGCAGGTATCCTTTGCAGAAGAGATTTCAATCTCAATGGGACTAACCTGGTTAAATAAAGGTTAAAATAAAATAAAAATGTGCCATGGAACCTGCACCATACAACTGAGGATTGTGAAATAATTATATTAGCCACAAGTGTTTGACATTCATCACAGCCTGAATATGAAGGGGGGCATCCATCTCTGGCTGATCTACATAAGGGGGTGGAAGTTGCTGACTAATTTAATTTGTTAGTGCCATTGAGATCAAGATCTCTTTTACATGGGCGACGTGGACAATTATGAAGTTTCCAATTCACCTAACCTGCATGTCCTTTAGATATGGGAGGAAGGTGGGGCACCCGGAGGGAACCCACGAAAACACGGGAAAACATGCAACCTCCACACAGAAAGGCCACAGGTGGGAATCAATCCCATGAAGTTCTTGCTGTGAGGCAACACAAAGCCACCGTGCTGCCTAGTAAGCTGGGAACTACTGAATCTCAGTGAGTCTGCAAAGGCTGAGGGTGAGTAAAGCTACAGGGGTTTGCCATATTGGGACTAAACTTCTAGTCGGTGGTGATGTTTCAGCCATCAGATGTGTATGTGTATGGGATGAAGCTGCTGGATTTGTTGAGAGCTTTATTTATCTCAGGAGTGCCATTCATGTCTGTGGGAGCTCATTCTGAGGTGGAAAGACATATGGGAGGAGATTATGCATTCATGGTTTTCTGGACAGAGGTGTTTGTAGGAGAATGAAGGTCCAAGTCATCAAAGCCCTGTCCTTTCAGTCTCCCTGTGAGATTGGGAGGCTTAGACCCTAACTAATGACTAAAGATGATGACTCAATCATCTTGGTATAAGGTCTCGCCGTGTCAAAATAGCAGTTACATAGGGAGGCTCAGATGAAGCATACTGACATAGTAAGGACTTAACTTCTGCTCTTTAGCCCTGTGGTGCACTCCTCTGGGGTCCTCAATACTGAGGACCACAACAACTGGAAAAAGTCATGGGGATGACCAGGTATACCTGGCCATGGCATGTAGATGTCTACTTTTAGGAGTTGGAAGACACCAGTGGTCTGCCTGGATGGTTGCCAATCAAGACGGAGAGGGTTTCATAATGTTGGGGAGTAAATGCCCCCAAACCTGAGGTGACTAGTAAAAATGAAACATCCCTGGAGAAACAAAACCCAATTTTGAAAGGAGTTAAATAAAGCATTCTTGAGCATTTGTAGAGGTCTTAATCTACTATTGGAGTCAGTTTCATGATAAGCACAACTCTACACCCGAAACTACTCCCCTAATTTAATTTTATTTTATTTTTGAAAAGGTGGATGTAACAGTTCTGGACTCAAATGGGATCAAAACAAGATTTCCTTGATTTTGCAATTCTTTTAATTTTACTATATTGCGAGATCACTGTTTAAATTCCAAGTGGTTCCTTATGTTTTTGGAGCATGAAGAGCACATTCTACGACCACCTGAAGTGTAATTTTTACAATAGTTTTATCACGACTAAAAAGTCAGTAGTCCTGGCAATTTGACATTTTACTTCAGATGTAATAGTAGTGAGGCATGAAGAATGTTAATACACTCAACAAAAATATAAACGCAACACTTTTGGTTTTGCTCCCATTTTGAGATGAACTCAAAGATAAAAAAAACTTTTTCCACATACACAATATCACCATTTCCCTCAAATATGTTCACAAACCAGTCTAAATCTGTGATAGTGAGCACTTCTCCTTTGCTGAGATAATCCATCCCACCTCACAGGTGTGCCATATCAAGATGCTGATTAGACACCATGATTAGTGCACAGGTGTGCCTTAGACTGCCCACAATAAAAGGCCACTCTGAAAGGTGCAGTTTTATCACACAGCGCAATGCCACAGATGTCGCAAGATTTGAGGGAGCATGCAATTGGCATGCTGACAGCAGGAATGTCAACCAGAGCTGTTGCTCGTGTATTGAATGTTCATTTCTCTACCATAAGCCGTCTCCAAAGGCATTTCAGAGAATTTGGCAGTACATCCAACCAGCCTCACAACCGCAGACCACGTGTAACCACACCAGCCCAGGACCTCCACATCCAGCATGTTCACCTCCAAGATCGTCTGAGACCAGCCACTCGGACAGCTGCTGAAACAATCGGTTTGCATAACCAAAGAATTTCTGCACAAACTGTCAGAAACCATCTCAGGGAAGCTCATCTGCATGCTCATCATCCTCATCGGGGTCTCGACCTGACTCCAGTTCGTCGTCGTAACCGACTTGAGTGGGCAAATGCTCACATTCGCTGCCGTTTGGCATGTTGGAGAGGTGTTCTCTTCACGGATGAATCCCGGTTCACACTGTTCAGGGCAGATGGCAGACAGCGTGTATGGCGTCGTGTGGATGAGCGGTTTTCTGATGTCAATGTTGTGGATCGAGTGGCCCATGGTGGCGGTGGAGTTATGGTATGGGCAGGCGTCTGTTATGGACGAAGAACACAGGTGCATTTTATTGATGGCATTTTGAATGCACAGAGATACCGTGACGAGATCCTGAGGCCCATTGTTGTGCCATACATCCAAGAACATCACCTCATGTTGCAGCAGGATAATGCACGGCCCCGTGTTGCAAGGATCTGTACACAATTCTTGGGAGCTGAAAATGTCCCAGTTCTTGCATGGCCGGCATACTCGCCGGACATGTCACCCATTGAGCATGTTTGGGATGCTCTGGACCGGCGTATACGACAGCGTGTACCAGTTCCTGCCAATATCCAGCAACTTCGCACAGCCATTGAAGAGGAGTGGACCAACATTCCACAGGCCACAATTGACAACCTGATCAACTCTATGCGAAGGAGATGTGTTGCACTGTATGAGGCAAATGGTGGTCACACCAGATACTGACTGGTATCCCCCCCCAATAAAACAAAACTGCACCTTTCAGAGTGGCCTTTTATTGTGGGCAGTCTAAGGCACACCTGTGCACTAATCATGGTGTCTAATCAGCATCTTGATATGGCACACCTGTGAGGTGGGATGGATTATCTCAGGAAAGGAGAAGTGCTCACTATCACAGATTTAGACTGGTTTGTGAACAATATTTGAGGGAAATGGTGATATTGTGTATGTGGAAAAAGTTTTAGATCTTTGAGTTCATCTCATAGAAAATGGGAGCAAAACCAAAAGTGTTGTGTTTATATTTTTGTTGAGTGTATGTACTGCCAAAAGCATACAAATGTCATAATTCTAACCAGTGATGTTTTTGAAAAGAAATTTACCTGCTGGACTTGACTCATTGACGCGAGCAATAGGCATGTCTGCAAACACAGGTGGATTGTCATTTTCATCCTCTACGTCGAACTTCAGTTCTATTTCATATTCAGCCTTTGTGCCATTACGATATCTGGCCATTCCAGTGATCTGTTCAACAACATAAAAAACAAACAAACACAAAATAAAAAAAAATTACATAAGAATTTTTTTTATGTTAATTTACTGTCTTAATGTATTTATAAGTTGTTTAGGTTGTTTTTATCATACACACAATATTATTATTATTACTTCTATTTTGTAATTTGATTTTTACAATACTTTAACATTTCCCATAATCCCTATGCGCTTCCCAGAATGCACCTCGACCCCAGCAGAGTTCCAGTGTTTCAAAGCCATGTAAACAATGACTAGCAAGGATGTGAATGGCGCAGATTCAGTGACTTTATGAGTGATTATGATGATGACACATTCTCTCAAGTTGAGAGGGTTATTGAGAAGAGGTGTAGCACGTCTGCCATGCCCCGATGTTGTCTTGTTGGCCAGATGTCACAAGGTGTTTACGTTGTACCGTAAACTGGAACTCACGTGACTCACGGACCGCGAGACAGCACGAGATTCACCACTGCGAAACAGTGAATGGACCACAATGGAAACAAGTGTTTTCAGTTTCTTGTGTCATCAATGGATTTTTAATGTATTTGCAATTATATTATGTACTTACAATGAAACTACTAAATAACATCTCATATGCACACACGCATGCACTCCCGCTTTTAATATAAAGTTGATTTCCCGCCCCCTACTGGAACAGCGTGCGAGTCCAAAATGTAATTAACAATGTCCATTGTTATAAGTAATATCAGTAGTTTCTCCAAATATATTAGTCCTATCAATGTTACGTTTTGGAAGTATTCATTCTTGATGCAAAATACATAAGCATACCAAATGGCAAATGTCAGCTCATCCCTGTTTGTCCGTGATCAAAGTTATAAATCAAATCAATTTTATTTATATAGCGCCAAATCACAACAAACAGTTGCCCCAAGGCGCTTTATATTGTAAGGCAAAGCCATACAGTAATTACGGAAAAACCCCAATGGTCAAAACGATCCTCTGTGAGCAAGCACTTGGTGACAGTGGTAAGGAAAAATTCCCTTTTAAGAGGAAGAAACCTCCAGCAGAACCAGGCTCAGGGAGGGGCAGACTTCTGCTGGGACTGGTTGGGGCTGAGGGAGAGAACCAGGAAAAAGACATGCTGTGGAGGGGAGCAGAGATCAATCACTAATGATTAAATGCAGAGTGGTGCATACAGAGCAAAAAGAGAAAGAAACACTCAGTGCATCATGGGAACCCCCCAGCAGTCTAAGTCTATAGCAGCATAACTAAGGGATGGTTCAGGGTCACCTGATCCAGCCCTAACTAAGCTTTAGCAAAAAGGAAAGTTTTAAGCCTAATCTTAAAAGTAGAGAGGGTGTCTGTCTCCCTGATCTGAATTGGGAGCTGGTTCCAGAGGAGAGGAGCCTGAAAGCTGAAGGCTCTGCCTCCCATTCTACTCTTACAAACCCTAGGAACTACAAGTAAGCCTGCAGTCTGAGAGCGAAGCGCTCTATTGGGGTGATATGGTACTACGAGGTCCTTAAGATAAGATGGGACCTGATTATTCAAAACCTTATAAGTAAGAAGAAGAATTTTAAATTCTATTCTAGAATTAACAGGAAGCCAATGAAGAGAAGCCAATATGGGTGAGATATGCTCTCTCCTTCTAGTCCCTGTCAGTACACTAGCTGCAGCATTTTGAATTAACTGAAGGCTTTTCAGGGAACTTTTAGGACAACCTGATAATAATGAATTACAATAGTCCAGCCTAGAGGAAATAAATGCATGAATTAGTTTTTCAGCATCACTCTGAGACAAGACCTTGCTAATTTTAGAGATATTGCGCAAATGCAAAAAAGCAGTCCTACATATTTGTTTAATATGCGCATTGAATGACATATCCTGATCAAAAATGACTCCAAGATTTCTCACAGTATTTACTAGAGGTCAGGGTAAGGATATGGTTAGACACCATGTTTCTAAGATTTGTACAAATGCACACACACACACAGCTTCTTGTATTTTCTGCATTCTGCCGCAAGCAGGTGCTTCTATTTTTACACATGCACAAACAGAGTTGGTGGCAGAAGACATCGAAGCCAGTACAGTTTTGGTACTGGTGGTTGGCTCTCACTGCGGTATTGTATCACTTCCTGTTCCAAAGCACAGCAGTGTTTTGCTGTATCTGTTAGCTGTTTAATCTGCGCAGTTAGATTGATCTAGTTACCTAGATAACGATTTGTTTCACAGTGTAATCTTCACGTGCCTTAACTAAAGCACTCCCTCTGCTGAATCACCTCTAAATTATTTACACATTATTCACTTTGTGTGTCTTTAGGAATCTGCTAGCTTAGCGCAGCTACTAGCTCTTAGCCGGTTTAGCATGGCGGCTTCTCCTGTCTTTCCCGCACTTTTCTGCTCTGGGTGTGAAATGTTTAGTTATTCCTTGGCCTCCTTAAGCAGTAATGGTACTTGTAATAAGTGTAGCTTATTCGTAGCTTTGGAGGCCAGGCTGGGCGAATTGGAGACTCGGCTCCACACCGTGGAAAATTCTACAGCTAGCCAGGCCCCTGTAGTCGGTGCGGACCAAGGTAGCTTAGCCGCCGTTAGTTTCCCTCTGGCAGATCCCGAGCAGCCGGGAAAGCAGGCCGACTGGGTGACTGTGAGGAGGAAGCGTAGTTCTAAACAGAAGCCCCGTGTACACCGCCAACCCGTTCACATTTCTAACCGTTTTTCCCCACTCGACGACACACCCGCCGAGGATCAAACTCTGGTTATTGGCGACTCTGTTTTGAGAAATGTGAAGTTAGGGACACCAGCAACCATAGTCAATTGTCTTCCGGGGGCCAGAGCAGGCGACATTGAAGGAAATTTGAAACTGCTGGCTAAGGCTAAGCGTAAATTTGGTAAGATTGTAATTCACGTCGGCAGTAATGACACCCGGTTACGCCAATCGGAGGTCACTAAAATTAACACTGAATCGGTGTGTAACTTTGCAAAAACAATGTCGGACTCTGTAGTTTTCTCTGGGCCCCTCCCCAATTGGACCGGGAGTGACATGTTTAGCCGCATGTTCTCCCTGAATTGCTGGTTGTCTGAGTGGTGTCCAAAAAATGAGGTGGGCTTCATAGATAATTGGCAAAGCTTCTGGGGAAAACCTGGTCTTGTTAGGAGAGATGGCATCCATCCCACTTTGGATGGAGCAGCTCTCATTTCTAGAAATCTGGCCAATTTTCTTAAATCCTCCAAACCGTGACTATCCAGGGTTGGGACCAGGAAGCAGAGTTGTAGTCTTACACACCTCTCTGCAGCTTCTCTCCCCCTGCCATCCCCTCATTACCCCATCCCCGTAGAGACGGTGCCTGATCCCAGACCACCAATAACCAGCAAAAATCTATTTAAGCATAAAAATTCAAAAAGAAAAAATAATATATCACCTTCAACTGCAACACAGACTAAAACAGTTAAATGTGGTCTATTAAACATTAGGTCTCTCTCTTCTAAGTCCCTGTTAGTAAATGATATAATAACTGATCAACATATTGATTTATTCTGCCTTACAGAAACCTGGTTACAGCAGGATGAATATGTTAGTTTAAATGAGTCAACACCCCCGAGTCCCACTGCCAGAATGCTCGTAGCACGGGCCGAGGCGGAGGATTAGCAGCAATTTTCCATTCCAGCTTATTAATTAATCAAAAACCCAGACAGAGCTTTAATTCATTTGAAAGCTTGACTCTTAGTCTTGTCCATCCAAATTGGAAGTCCCAAAAACCAGTTTTATTTGTTATTATCTATCGTCCACCTGGTCGTTACTGTGAGTTTCTTTGTGAAGTTTCAGACCTTTTGTCTGACTTAGTGCTTAGCTCAGATAAGATAATTATAGTGGGCGATTTTAACATCCACACAGATGCTGAGAATGACAGCCTCAACACTGCATTTAATCTATTATTAGACTCAATTGGCTTTGCTCAAAATGTAAATGAGTCCACCCACCACTTTAATCATATCTTAGATCTTGTTCTGACTTATGGTATGGAAATTGAAGACTTAACAGTATTCCCTGAAAACTCCCTTCTGTCTGATCATTTCTTAATATCTTTTACATTTACTCTGATGGACTACCCAGCAGTGGGAAATCAGTTTCATTACACTAGAAGTCTTTCAGAAAGCACTGCAACTAGGTTTAAGGATATGATTCCTTCTTTATGTTCTCTAATGCCATATACCAACACAGTGCAGAGTAGCTACCTAAACTCTGTAAGTGAGACAGAGTATCTCGTCAATAGTTTTACATCCTCATTGAAGACAACTTTGGATGCTGTAGCTCCTCTGAAAAAGAGAGCTTTAAATCAGAAGTGCCTGACTCCGTGGTATAACTCACAAACTCGCAGCTTAAAGCAGATAACCCGTAAGTTGGAGAGGAAATGGCGTCTCACTAATTTAGAAGATCTTCACTTAGGCTGGAAAAAGAGTCTGTTGCTCTATAAAAAAGCCCTCCGTAAAGCTAGGACATCTTACTACTCATCACTAATTGAAGAAAATAAGAACAACCCCAGGTTTCTTTTCAGCACTGTAGCCAGGCTGACAAAGAGTCAGAGCTCTACTGAGCCGAATATTCCTTTAACTAGTAATGACTTTGTGACTTTCTTTGCTAATAAAATTTTAACTATTAGAGAAAAAATTACTCATAACCATCCCAAAGACGTATCGTTATCTTTGGCTGCTTTCAGTGATGCCGGTATTTGGTTAGACTCTTTCTCTCAGATTGTTCTGTCTGAGTTATTTTCATTAGTTACTTCATCCAAACCATCAACATGTCTATTAGACCCCATTCCTACCAGGCTGCTCACTGACCTCAGTGCTGCTTTTGATACTGTTGACCATGAAATTTTATTACAGAGATTAGAGCATGCCATAGGTATTAAAGGCACTGCGCTGCGGTGGTTTGAATCATATTTATCTAATAGATTACAATTTGTTCATGTAAATGGGGAATCTTCTTCACAGACTAAGGTTAATTATGGAGTTCCACAAGGTTCTGTGCTAGGACCAATTTTATTCACTTTATACATGCTTCCCTTAGGCGGTATTATTAGACGGCATTGCTTAAATTTTCATTGTTACGCAGCGGATATCCAGCTTTATCTATCCATGAAGCCAGAGGACACACACCAATTAGCTAAACTGCAGGATTGTCTTACAGACATAAAGACATGGATGACCTCTAATTTCCTGCTTTTAAACTCAGATAAAACTGAAGTTATTGTACTTGGCCCCACAAATCTTATAAACATGGTGTCTAACCAGATCCTTACTCTGGATGGCATTACCCTGACCTCTAGTAATACTGTGAGAAATCTTGGAGTCATTTTTGATCAGGATATGTCATTCAAAGCGCATATTAAACAAATATGTAGGACTGCTTTTTTGCATTTGCGCAATATCTCTAAAATTAGAAAGGTCTTGTCTCAGAGTGATGCTGAATAACTAATTCATGCATTTATTTCCTCTAGGCTGGACTATTGTAATTCATTATTATCAGGTTGTCCTAAAAGTTCCCTGAAAAGCCTTCAGTTAATTCAAAATGCTGCAGCTAGAGTACTAACGGGGACTAGAAGGAGAGAGCATATCTCACCCATATTGGCCTCTCTTCATTGGCTTCCTGTTAATTCTAGAATAGAATTTAAAATTCTTCTTCTTACTTATAAGGTTTTGAATAATCAGGTCCCATCTTATCTTAGGGACCTCATAGTACCATATCACCCCAATAGAGCGCTTCGCTATCAGACTGCAGGCTTACTTGTAGTTCCTAGGGTTTGTAAGAGTAGAATGGGAGGCAGAGCCTTCAGCTTTCAGGCTCCTCTCCTGTGGAACCAGCTCCCAATTCAGATCAGGGAGACAGACACCCTCTCTACTTTTAGGATTAGGCTTAAAACTTTCCTTTTTGCTAAAGCTTATAGTTAGGGCTGGATCAGGGGACCCTGAACCATCCCTTAGTTATGCTGCTATAGACTTAGACTGCTGGGGGGTTCCCATGATGCACTGAGTGTTTCTTTCTCTTTTTGCTCTGTATGCACCACTCTGCATTTAATCATTAGTGATTGATCTCTGCTCCCCTCCACAGCATGTCTTTTTCCTGGTTCTCTCCCTCAGCCCCAACCAGTCCCAGCAGAAGACTGCCCCTCCCTGAGCCTGGTTCTGCTGGAGGTTTCTTCCTGTTAAAAGGGAGTTTTTCCTTCCCACTGTCGCCAAGTGCTTGCTCACAGGGGGTTGTTTTGACCGTTGGGGTTTTTACGTAATTATTGTATGGCCTTGCCTTACAATATAAAGCGGCTTGGGGCAACTGTTTGTTGTGATTTGGCGCTATATAAATAAAACTGATTGATTAAAATTGATTGATTTATTGATGACACTTAACTCACTTATGGTAATGGCAACATGACACTTAACTAAACTGACTAAATCAACTGAACTACAAAAACACAATAAATGACACTAAGAACACTGTTAAACTAACATGAACTGCAATAAAAACATTTAAAACTTCAAAAACCCCAAACTTGCATGGTGCATTGCAGCACAATGTCCATTGATCCCTGTTGTTAGCTAATTTTCTACAAAAATATTAGTCGTATCAACATTCTGTTCTCGCAGCATTCATCCTTGACCAGAGGTGGGCACAGTTCCAATAATCTGATAACCGATAATTATCAAAGATAAAGTTTTCATTATCGGATTATCTTTTCAGATAACTTTGAAAACCATTCTTCTTCTTTGTGTTTCGGCTGTTCCCGTCAGGGGTTGCCACAGCAGATCAATCGTTTCCATCTCACCCTGTCCTCTGTATCTTCCTCTGTCACACCAACCACGTGCATGTTGTCTCTCAGCACATCCATGAACCTCCTCTTTGGTCTCCTTCTTCTCCTCCTGCCTGGGGGCTCCATCCTCAGCATCCTTCTCCCTATATACCCTGGGTCCCTCCTCTGCACATGTCCAAACCATCTCAATCTCGCCTCTCTGACTTTGTCTCCAAATCGTCCCACCTGAGCTGTCCCTATGATATGTTCATTCCTAATCTTGTCCATTCTTGTCACTCCCAAAGAGAATCTCAACATCTTCAGCTCTGCCACCTCCAGCTCTGCCTCCTGTCTTTTTGTTAGTGCCACTGTCTCTAAACCATACAACATAGCTGGTCTCACTACTGTTTTGTAAACTTTCCCCTTCACTCTTGCTGATATTCTTCGGTCACAAATCACTCCTGCCACCTTTCTCCACCCACTCCACCCTGCCTGCACTCTCTTCTTCACCTCTCTACCACACTCTCCATTACTTTGAACAGTTGACCCCAAATATTTAAACTCATCTACTTTCACCACTTCTACTCCTTGTAACTGCACTATTCCACTGGGTTCCCTCTCATTCACACACATGTACTCAATCTTGCTTCTACTGACTTTCATTCCCCTTCTCTCCAAAGCATATCTCTACTTCTCCAGACTAGACTCAACTTGCTGTCTACTCTCACTACAGATCACAATGTCATCTGCAAACATCATAGTCCATGGGGACTCCTGTCTGATCTCATCTGTCAACCTGTCCATCACCACTGCAAACAAGAAAGGACTCAGAGCTGATCCTTGGTGTAATCCCACCTCCACCTTGAATGAGTCTGTCATTCCGACTGCGCATCTCACCGCTGTCACACTATTCTTGTACATGTCCTGCACTACCCTAACATACTTCTCTGCCACTCCAGACTTCCTCATACAATGCCACAACTCTTCTCTTGGCACCCTATCATTAGCTTTTTCTAAGTCCACAAACACACAATGTAACTCTTTCTGTCCTTCTCTGTACTTTTCCAACAGTATTCTCAGAGCAAACATTGCATCTGTAGTGCTCTTTCTCGGCATGAAACCATATTGCTGCTCACAGATCTTCACCTGTTTTCTAAGCCTAGCTTCTACTACTCTTTCCCATAACTTCATGCTGTGGCTGATCAGCTTTATGCCTCTGTAGTTACTGCAGCTCTGCACATCACCCTTGTTCTTGAAAATAGGAACCAGCACACTTCGTCTCCACTCCTCAGGCATCCTCTCACTTTCCAAGATTTTATTAAACAATCTGGTTAGAAACTCTACTGCCATCTCTCCTAGACATTTCCATGCCTCCATTGGAATGTCATCTGGACCAACTGCCTTACCACTCTTCATCCTCTTCATAGCAGCCCTCACTTCTTCCTTGCTAATCTCTTTTACTTCCTGATTTACTCTTATTTACTTTAATTTAAAGCATCAGTGGGCACGAACAACATTAAAAGGTTTCTGTATTTCTGTCTGTGGGGTGAGGATGTGGAACAGATTGGGAGTGGGGCTCAAGCAATGTCCAAGCATGAACCAGTTCAAACAGCGGTACAAAAATATGTTTTTTTCTGGGTATAGGGAGGAGGAAGGGTAATGAGGGTTAGGGTGTTTTTGTTTTTTGCTTCGGCTTATAAATATATAGTATTTTGTATGTAAGTAGGTATGTGTGGGTGTATATTTATGTTTGTGTATATATATGTGTATATATGTATATATTGATATCGGTTTAGGTGTGTAGGAATCTGTGTATATGTGGCAAAGGGTATTACTGGTTGTGGGGAAGAAGGGGTAGGGATAAATAAGCTGATGCTTCACCCTACCCCTTTTCGGACATGTTGGGTACACAGTAGGAACTTTTTTGTTGTTGTCTTTACTGATCTATCTTGTAATTGTTGTTGTATCAAATGTTCGAAATAAACAGTTTTCATTCATTCATTCATTCTCACCACATTATCCAGCCTTTTGTCTCGCTCATTTTCTTTATTCATCAACTCTTCAAAATATTCCCTCCACCTTCTCAGCACACACTCCTCACTTGTCAGCACATTACCATGTGCATCTTTTACCACCCTAACCTGCTGCACATCCTTTCCAGCTCTGTCCCTTTGTCTGGCCAATCGGTACAAGTCCTTTTCTCCTTCCTTACTATTCAACTTCTTGTACAGCTCGCAATATGCCTTTTCCTTTGCTTTTGCCACTTCTCTTCTCGCCTTACACCGCATCTCCTTGTACTCCTGTCTACTTTCTTCATCTCTCCAACTATCCCAAAACTTTTTCGCCAACCTCTTTCTCCTTATGCTTTCCTGGACCTCTTCATTCCACCACCAAGTCTCCTTGTCTTCTTTCCACTGTCCAGATGTCATACCCAGTACTGCCCTAGCTGTCTCCCTCACCACATCTGCAGTAGTTTTCCAGTTGTCCAAAATTGCTTCCCCTCCAACTAGTGCTTCTCTCACCTGCTCGCTAAATTTCACACAACAGTCTTCCTCCTTCAGCTTCCACCATCTGATCCTTTGTTGAGCTCTCACTCTCTTCTTCTTCTTTACCTCTAAAGTCATCCTACAAACAACCATCCTATGCTGTCTAGTGACACTCTCTCCTGCTACCACCTTACAGTCTGTGATTTCTTTTAGCTTGCATCTCCTATAAAGAATGTAGTCCACCTGTGTGCACCTTTCTCCACTCATATATGTTACCCTGTGCTCCTCCCTTTTCTTAAAGTAGGTATTCACCAGAGCCATTTCCATCCTTTTTGCAAAATCAACTACCATCTGTCCTTCCCCATTCCTATCCTTGATACCATATCTACCCATTACTTCCTCATCACCTCTGTTCCCTTCACCAACATGCCTATTGAAGTCTGCTCCTATCACCACTCTTTCATGCTTGGGCACACTCTCCACCACCTCATCTAACACACTCCAGAAATCTTCTTTCTCCTTCATCTCACAACCTACCTGTGGGGCATATGCACTGATGATATTCATCATCACCCCTTCAATTTCCAACTTCACACTCATCACCCTGTCAGACACTCGCTTAACCTCCAACACACTTTAACATACTCTTCCTTTAAAATGACCCCAACACCATTTCTCTTCCTGTCCTCACCATGGTACAACAACTTGTACCCACCGCCGATGCTCCTGCTCTTACTTCCTTTCCACTTGGTCTGTTGCACACACAATATGTCTACCTTTCTCCTCTCCATCATATCAGCCAGCTCTCTCCCTTTACCAGTCATGCTACCAACATTCAAAGTCCCCACTCTCATTTCCACCCTTCTAGTTTTCTTCTTCTCCCGCTGTTGCTAACTTTGAAAACCATTATCGGACTAATTATCTTCCGATAAATTTTTGTCAGATAATTTTTAGACTGTTAACGTGGTAAACAAAGGCGAACAGATGTGTAGTTCTACCCTCTGCAAACACAGGAGTGCTGCTTCTAGAAAAATGCTCTATCCTCTGCAGGCAAAGGAGAACTGGCCACAAAAGCAACAAAACAACAACAACAACAACAAAAACTCATTTCTTTTAACCCCATACTGATACATGGCCAATATCACCCAAGTCATCCAGAGGCATAAAGTTTTAACTTATGGTTCAAATTTTAACCAAACTTATTTCGAACAAGTTATTTAAATTAATGTCACTTCTTAAGTTTTATAAAGTGAAAATATCACATATGTTTTAGTTTTAAAGTAATATGCTAATTTTTAAGGTTTTAGTGTGGGCATGCTGTGTCCAGGTGCATTATGGGTGATAGGGTAATCTCAGTAGGTTCACGACAGGAAAATGCATTTGAGACACTCTGATCAGGACAACAGCATTAAACTCTAGTGCCTAAAACTCTCGTGAATCTATATGCATCTATAAATAAATCTATCTATAAATCATCTATGCATAAATATATGCATTTAAGAGGCATCTTAAACGTAGCATGTAGCAACACAGATTATCTGGAATTTTGTGTTTGCAAGTTTTCAAGGTCTCTACTGCCATCTACTGACCAGTAGTGTTCATGGCAGTATTCAGACTGAAGCTGGGCTGATATTTTCAATCACTGTACTCGGTTCCACCTCAAACTGTACCACAGAATTGCACGGTGTAAAAGTTCAGATCACACGATTTATGTTCTCACACACATTTTACATTCGTCGGACTTGTGTTTCCAGAAGCAAAATGTAAACAGAAGCTTTTTTCAAATTTAATTTACAAAAACTCTTGATGGGAGACATCAAAGTTTAAAAACAAAACAACAACAACAAAAAAAATTATTACAAGACAGGTCTGCGGTGTTTGCACAGGCACCGTGTGAGAGGTGGTTGTGAGATGTTAAACGCAGCTCGTTACTCCATGTATACTAAATGATGCAGGATGCGTGATTAACCTGAAAGTCGGTGCGGTCCAAAAAATTGTCGCACAAATGAAAAATCAGCTGAAAAAGGGCCAAAACTCGCACTGGCAACAGTAGATCATGGCAGTGTTCTATTTATTTTGACACCGGTTATATCAGACCGTTATCTAATTACAACGTGGCTTTCTTTTTTTTTTTTTTAAAATGCTTTTTTTTTTTTTTACAAATAAAAAATGGCATATTTTACAAAAGCACTTGTCAGTTGCTTCTGTGCATGGGGCAGGGCAGTCAAGGACAGAAGTGCTGACTCATTGTTTGGGTCTGCTGTTGCTTTTGGTCCTTCCAAAAGCGATCATTGTTAAAACTCAAAATCAGCTTGTTTAGTAGTTGCAAGTGTACCAGAGACATACTGGAATTTAATGGTTATCTGTAACTTCCGATACATTTTTGGGTGGTTCATTGTTTTAGCTTTATCGAGTATAACTTTTCAGTTATCTGATTATCTGTTATCGAAGTTACTTTTTTGGTTATCTGTGCCCACCGCTGTCCTTGACCCAAAATACATAAGCATACTGAACGGAAAATGTCAGCTCTCCCCAGTTTGTCTGTGTAGCCTCTGTATGCATGTGCGCATACAGAGGCTACTTGGCTATTATAATATAGATAATTAATTATTGTTAGTCCCTTTGGCTTCTCCCTTGTTTCACTCGGGGTCGACACAGCAGATCGGAGGTAGATCTGCTTGTTTATTTGCCACACGTTTTATACCTGTTGTGCTTTGTGACGCAACTCCACTTTACATGAAGAATGGGTAGGGGTCATCTTGAGCCAGGAACTCTCTGCACCAGAAAAAGTCCACTTGACCGCTTGACCAGCCCTACCTTATTTTAGTATTATTGTAATATTAAATAATATTTATTTTCAGATTTTATACTGAAACATCACACAGCTGTATATATTATGCATTCACTTGTATAAAACACAAAGAAAACATTTTCACAAGACTTTTGGTGTCAAAGAATTAAATTGACTATTCAAGCCTAGAAAAAAAAGAGGAAAAATATAACCTTAAACTCAAACCATCTTTATTCAAATATTTCTTTGCTGACCAAACAATAATGAATGTTGACTCTCTGCAGTTATACATAGACTCTGGGCTGAAAACATTGAAATTCACCCAAAATACTTCTTCTGCTCCTTCAGTTCTTGATGGATTTTTATAAGCCCTGTTCACAATTCTTCCTCACAAAATTTAGAAAATTTGGGAAAATACAGAGTCTGTGGTCAAAACAGTTAAATTCACCCAAAGTGCTTCTCCTGTGTCAGTTTCTGACCAATTTTAATTATGATGGGTTTGTGTGATTCATCTTAGCACTGTTAAAGGTTATTTCTTTCAGAATTATGAAATTTTGAATTTGTGGGAAAAAAAATATACTTTTAGTAATTTAACACTCTTATTCGCCTTCTGGGAAATTTCACATCACTCCACCGAGAAGCTATAATTGGTGGTGCAACAGGAAAAAAAAAAAAGCAAAATGCAGAGTTTCTCCAGGCATGACCCTGTAGGCCTACATTGAATAAAGAGGGACCTAATGAAATTACTTCAAGGATTCAAAGGATTCAAAGGATTCAAAAGAATTTTATTGTCATATGACCAAAGGAACATGTTCCCTGCACAATGACCAGCTCCAGATGTATATCCTGCCTTAGGTCAACAGCAGGACTGAGCAAACCTTGACCGGCCTCATGACGACAGACAACACACACATAACACACACATAAGCCGGCCCGGTACATGAACACATATAAAAAGCACACACAAGGTAAAACTTGGGAAAGAAAAACCTTCAGCTGCATGATTCAATGCAGCAGCAATGCAGGAAAAAACCCATCAGCACAATGAACAATGATCACACACAACAACAGGACGAGAGACGACGACCGAGATTTGTAAGAGTCCAGTTATCAGACAGAACACCCGGAGGCTGCCTTTAGGCACCATCAACGGCCTTGCTCGTCCATTCTGAAGGGAGGAGGGGCCCAGCCCTGAACAGTTCACTGTCCACAGTCAACGACAGAGCTGGAGAAGCTGAGGGCGGAGGAAGACGAGGGGAGTGAGGCATGAGCGTTGTTCTTCTCCAGGAGGTTTTTATCACAGCGGCCTTGAAGTGCAGCTGTGTTTTGGGAAGCCGAATGAAAATCCAGACTAGCAGATGCCTGAAAGATTCCACAGTCTGAGACAGAGTGGCTTCCAATACATCTGAATTAGGAGAGGAGATGTGGTCATTACTGACGATCAATGCGGTTTTCCAGTGCAGCCATCCTACCGGAGATGGTATCCAATGCGCGGTTAACACCCGCCGACTGAGCTGACATTGCCCTTCCAATCGAATCAATCATGTGGGGCAGCCTGGACTTGCCAATTATTGCCGCTTCCACTTTCTTAATTTTCCGGTAAACCAGCGCTATGCCCGCTCCACACAGCAGGAACCCGGTCACCACCATGCCAAATATATACACATCTTCGACGTCCTCCACAGACAGCATGTAAAGGCACATGACCTGCCATTTCCTCCAACTGTCCATCACGTAACCCATCACATGTGTCCCGGCAGGACAGTTCATGTGTTCATTTTTTCTTGTAGAAAAAATAGTGTCAATTGCGTTCAGAGACCACTTTAACAGATCCATTTTTGCTGTTTCCAGAAGAGCAAAGCTGGCAGCCTCACAGACAACATGCCACAGAAGCAGGAAAGATAAGGAGGGAGGGAGAAGAGAAAAATACGACTGTCTCGGCTGAGAGCAAGGAGGCAAAAAAAAAAAAAACTGGTTCAACTGGTTCGGGCATTCAACTGGTTTGTGAATGTTGATTTCATCCACACTGTCAGCTTGATTACTTTAGATCATGATAAATTCTGGTGAATAAATTTCAATGTGAAAATGTTGCTACATTATTTATTATGAATGGATTGTATATTTTGGGTTCTTGCCCTATAACTGCTGGGATAGCCTCCAGCTACATCCCCACCCACTCCCGTGACCCTAGAAATGAATCAATGAATGAATTAAAAAATATCTTAGGGTTACATGTAAATTGACTACATAAGCTAGTTGATTAATTGATGAGTGCACTCACAATGTAAGTGTCTATTTCTTCTCGGTCCAATGTTCCACGAACACGTACTATTCCAGTCTTCTCCTCCACCACAAACTGGTTCACAGGGTGTCTATTGGCCCCAGGGCCATGGAGGCTGTAGAACATCTGCTCTTCTTTGTCGTTGTCTGACCTGATCTGAGAACAAATAGCAAAAGTCTTGAATTATCAAACACCACTTCAGAGAATTGCAGTAGAAAGCATGATCGGCATAAAATGAAGCTGAATTAACAAGTCATACTACTCATCACTCATCTTCAACCGCTTATCTGGGATCAGGTTGCTGGGGCAACAGCTCTAGCAGACTTCCCTTTCTTTTTAGACTGTTAACCTTTTCTCTGACTGGGGGATCTCGAGGCGTTTCCAGGCCGATGTGGAGATATAATCTCTCCACCTAGTCCTGGGTTTTCCCCGGGGTATCCTCTCAGATGGACGTGCCTGGAACACCTCCCTAGGGAGGCGCCCAGGAGATATCCTTACCAGATGCTTGAACCACCTCAGCTGGCTCCTTTCAATGTGAAGGAGCAGCGGCTCTCCTCCAAGCTCCTCACTAATGACTGAACTTCTCACCCTATCTCGAAGGGAGACACCAGCCACCCTCCTGAGGAAACCCATTTCAGGTGCTTGTACACGAGATCTAGTTCTTTCAGTCATAACCAAACCCTCATAACCATAGATGAGAGTAGGAATGAAGATTGGCCAGTAGATTGAGCACTTTGCCTTTTGGCTCAGCTCCCTTTTCGTCACAACAATATGGTAGAGTGAATGCAACACCGCCCCACCTGCGCCGATTCTCCGGCCAATCTCACACTCCATTGTCCCCTCACTCATGAACAAGACCCCAAGGTACTTGAATTCCTTCACTTGGGGCAAGACAGCATTCCCTACCTGTAGTAGGCAATCCATCAGTTTCCTGCTGAGAACCATGGACTCAGTTGTAGAGGTGCTGATCCTCATCCTACACTCACAGAAATATTTAACCCTAACTTTTAAGATTTATGTAATTTTATTATAGGCCAATCTCCAACCTTCCTTTTCTCTCAAAAATTCTTGAAAGGGTAGTTGTAAAACAGCTAACTGATCATCTGCAGAGGAATGGTCTATTTTTAAGAGTTTCAGTCAGGTTTTAGAATTCATCATAGTACAGAAACAGCATTAGTGAAGGTTACAAATGATCTTCTTATGGCCTCAGACAGTGGACTCATCTCTGTGCTTGTTCTGTTAGACCCCAGTGCTGCTTTTGATACTGTTGACCATAAAACTTTATTACAGAGATTAGAGCATGCCATAGGTATTAAAGGCACTGCGCTGCGGTGGTTTGAATCATATTTGTCTAATAGATTACAATTTGTTCATGTAAATGGGGAATCTTCTTCACAGACTAAGGTTAATTATGGAGTTCCACAACGTTCTGTGCTAGGACCAATTTTATTCACTTTATACATGTTTCCCTTAGGCAGTATTATTAGACGGCATTGCTTAAATTTTCATTGTTACGCAGATGATACCCAGCTTTATCTATCCATGAAGCCAGAGGACACACACCAATTAGCTAAACTGCAGGATTGTCTTATAGACATAAAGACATGGATGACCTCTAATTTCCTGCTTTTAAACTCAGATAAAACTGAAGTTAATGTACTTGGCCCCACAAATCTTAGAAGCATGGTGTCTAACCAGATCCTTACTCTGGATGGCATTACCCTGACCTCTAGTAATACTGTGAGAAATCTTAGAGTCATTTTTGATCAGGATATGTCATTCAAAGCGCATATTAAACAAATATGTAGGACTGCTTTTTTGCATTTACGCAATATCTCTAAAATTAGAAAGGTCTTGTCTCAGAGTGATGCTGAAAAACTAATTCATGCATTTATTCCTCTAGGCTGGACTATTGTAATTCATTATTATCAGGTTGTCCTAAAAGTTCCCTGAAAAGCCTTCAGTTAATTCAAAATGCTGCAGCTAGAGTACTAACGGGGACTAGAAGGAGAGAGCATATCTCACCCATATTGGCCTCTCTTCATTGGCTTCCTGTTAATTCTAGAATAGAATTTAAAATTCTTCTTCTTACTTATAAGGTTTTGAATAATCAGGTCCCATCTTATCTTAGGGACCTCGTAGTACCATATCACCCCAATAGAGTGCTTCGGTCTCAGACTGCAGGCTTACTTGTAGTTCCTAGGGTTTGTAAGAGTAGAATGGGAGGCAGAGCCTTCAGCTTTCAGGCTCCTCTCCTGTGGAACCAGCTCCCAATTCAGATCAGGGAGACAGACACCCTCTCTACTTTTAAGATTAGGCTTAAAACTTTCCTTTTTGCTAAAGCTTATAGTTAGGGCTGGATCAGGTGACCCTGAACCATCCCTTAGTTATGCTGCTATAGACTTAGACTGCTGGGGGGTTCCCATGATGCACTGAGTGTTTCTTTCTCCTTTTGCTCTGTATGCACCACTCTGCATTTAATCATTAGTGATTGATCTCTGCTCCCCTCCACAGCATGTCTTTCCTGGTTCTCTCCCTCAGCCCCAACCAGTCCCAGCAGAAGACTGCCCCTCCCTGAGCCTGGTTCTGCTGGAGGTTTCTTCCTGTTAAAAGGGGTTTTTCCTTCCTACTGTCGCCAAGTGCTTGCTCACAGGGGGTCGTGTTGACCGTTGGGGTTTTTACGTAATTATTGTATGGCCTTGCCTTACAATATAAAGCGCCTTGGGGCAACTGTTTGTTGTGATTTAGCGCTATATAAATAAAATTGATTGAAATTGATTGATTGAATGTGGTGTCACACATTCCACATGCTCGCACTGTGTTCGTGTCCGTGCACAAAGCCGTCGCTGCGGTATCATTCATGCCTGTCCCACCATGTGTTCCTCCCAACAGCAGGTGGAATTTTTTGCAGTTGCCCAATTCTTTTTTGTTGCAGTTTTTCTGGCCGGTTCCTGCATTTTTTGCCCAGCTTTGTGTTAAGGGGTCCTGAGCAGTTTTGGCATGTTTTTAATGGATAAGTATAGCAGGAGATTTACATTAAACCTTTTTAAGGTCCCACAATTGACTGCATGTCAGAACTTGTTTAACACTTTGGTGATTATGCAGCTGAACACACCTGCTTGCTATATGAGGCATGACCACTGAACTTTGCCCTGATAAAGTTTTCTGGAGATGTTCTCAGTTTCACTGTTCACACACTGTGTCTGTGGACGATGAGCTTGTTTCATTTCAAAGATTTTACACAGTGATGCTTTAACATCTATTTCATGCACTAGTAATAGTGAAGGGCTTAGCCAAAATGCAGATGAGTGAGTGAGTTTGTCCATCCCAGCCAGCTTATGTAGTCAAGAACCTTAAAACAACAAATCATATCATCTTGTAACTCACCAAGAACACACAATGTGGACAAACCCTATTGCAGCTATGTATATTCCACATGTTTGAGCTGGAGTTAAAGCTCATACGCAGTTTATCTGCCTCCTGGAAATGCTATTTGTGCTTCCCTGACTGTCCCTCTCAGCAAACAAGCCAGCAATCACAGGGATAAACATGCTGCCCAAGATGTGGATAGAATTTAGACAAAATTAAACAATACTAAAGATAGAATGTGCGGCTGGGGCTGGTACAAAAGCTTTTATTTTCTATAAGTTACTGACACTAGCTGGAAACTCTGCTCTGGAGTTTTTCCAAAATGTGTTTCAAATGCTGTTTTGGTATTCAAATCAAAACGGAAGATATCCCTTTACTTTAATTTACTTTAGTTGCAAAGCTGAAAATAAAAAGAATGGCATGTGACCATATCATTCTGTATGCCCCACTCATTCATGTACGTGGTGTGTAATCCATGCTGAGTGAGGTTTGCAAATTTCCCCATTGTGGGACTAATAAATGAATATTTTATTTGATCTTATCTTATTGCATCTTCTGGCGCACACACAACATGCAATGTAGTGGTCAGACATAATTCACCAAGTCAGATCACCACCAGTGGTTACAGTGTGTGTCCTGCTCTACATGTTAAACCTGCTTTGCATGTAAATGTGCCACCACTTGCGGTTATACTAGTTCCTTACCAACAAGCCGAGACGTGCCTATGACTGCTTTCCCGGCAGGACCCGTGTGTTTGTTCTCAAAGCTGTTTTCCTGTCTCAACAACGTGTATTCGGGTTCCGATCACACGCTGCATTGTAGCTGGTACAGACAAAGGTCTCTGTACCCCTGCAGATGATGGGCGATGGTATGTCGCTGCTGTGTATGTAATCAGCCAGCCTGGCCCCTTTGATGTTTTACTGTCAGGACTACTGTGGGGTTAAGGAGCAAGGCCAAGCATCCTTATAAAGTCTGTGTGTGAGAATGAGTTTAGTAAAACAGTTGCTCTCTTTCGCCTAGTGCAATTTCCACAATCTCTAATTAATTAGATCTTTAGGCTATAGGCATAAAGTAAGAATAACAATAATTTTTAAAAATTGTACAGTTAAATAGGATAATATCAATGGCATTATTTTCAAACAAAAACTGCATCAAAGTAACAATGTCATATATTTATTATTGAAAAATGGTTTAGATGATAGTATACAGTGCTGCTTGAAAGTCTGTGAACCTCTTAAGCTTTTACATGTTTGAAATTTATTAGGGCATCAAACAACAAAACAAAAATTAAGGCTGGTTATATTAAAATTTCTAAAAACCCAGTCACGGTAATGGTCACGGTGAGGCTGGAGCCTATGCCAACAGTCATAGGGCGTGAGGCGGGGTACACCCTGGACAGGACGCCAGTCTGTCGCAAGGAAATATAGGGACAGACAAACACATTCAAACCCGCATGCACATCAACGGTCAATTTAAATTTTCCAATTCATCTTACCTGCATGTCTTTGAATGTGGGAAGAAGCTGGAGCAACTGACTAACTAACCCTAACCCATACAATCATGAGGAGAGTGTACAAATTCCTCAGGTGGGAATCAATCCCATGACCCTCTTTATGTGAAGCAACTGTGTAAACCACTAATCCACTGTGCTGCCTTTAAAGGGCATAATTTTAGAAATTATATTTAATATAAAAAATTGTCCAATTTTTTTTTCATATAGGTAAAAGCTCAAGGGGTTCACACACTTTCAAGCAGCACTGAATGAACAAGTCTGACTACAGGTGCTTCTAGATTTTGTTTATACCCACAATAAATAAGTATATGAATAAATAAAACTCAAAATGTGATAAAATTGATGAAACAATCAGTTAAGTCACTTATGAACAAATCTAACAAAAAAGCAACAAAATCCACAACAAAGAAAAGCAGCAACAATGTGTATATTCATGCAAAAAAATCTGTCTTGAGTTTCCATTAAAATTACTCAGTCAGATAATAACCTTTTAATTTCCTCTTAATGTTGGAGAAAGTACAGTAAGTTTGCAACCTGGGAACATAAGAAAGTATTTTAAATGTAAGCAGCATCAGCTTCAAACCTGATTTGACATGGATCCAATAAAATGAGGCTAAAACTGGAGTCATATGATCAGATTTTTTGACCATTTGTACACTTGTGGTGATACAGTGGAGGGAACCATAAAATCAAACATTCATTGCTGTCAGGAAAGAGAATGTGAGAACACAGATAATGAGAGGAAATATCCTACCTTGGCAACAACCTTGCCTTCTGGGGGGTAGTTATGGTTCTCTTTAACCTTCAGTGCTGGGATGATCCAGTGCCTCTTCTGCCGTATGAGATGTGGAAAGCTGGTTGCGTCACTTCCCAAACATCCATTGTGCTGTTGGAAGAAGTGATATTCAGCTCCTACCCTTCCACATAGTAATTCCACTTGTTGGTTTTAATTTAATAATTCTGTTGTACTGCAGATCAGATCTAGCTGCTACTGAGCAAAACATCAAGGCACATTTACAACGGGTAAAATAAGTAATTTACATGTCACCATTTTTCTCAGTAAATATATTTCTAAAGGTGCTATTGACATGCCATGTTCACCACATTCCCAGTAACAACCTAAGTAATCCTCACATACAATGCAACCAAAACAAATAAGTATAGAAATTAAGTTATGTGTAAAAATGTGAAATGAGACAGGGAAAAAGTATTAAACACATGACGAAAGGGAGGTGCAAAAATGCATGGGAAGCCAAGACACCAGCTGAAATCGAAAAGAAATTAGAAAGCAGTCCTGCCCCTTGTCAGTGCAAATTAATATCAGCTAGTTCAGTCCCAAATGATGGTCTATAAAAACGTGTCTCATTACCATGGTGTCACACAAAAACATCTCATGATGGGTAAAATCAAGCTTTTTTCAAGATCTTTGCAACCTTATTGTTTCAAAACATTTTGATGGTACTGGTTACAGGAGGATTTCTAAACCTCTGAATCTTCCAGTGAGCACTTTTGGGGCTGTAAACTGGAAGTGGAAAGAACATCATTTCACCATAAACTAGCCACAACTAGGTGGTTCTTGCAAGATTACTGACAGAGGAGTGAAAAGAATTATCAAGGTGTCCAAGAGCCAAGGACTGCTCGTGGAGGGCAATTGAACAACTGTTTCAAAGAAAACAATTAGTAATACATTCAAGAATCATGGCCTGTATGCACACTCACCACACAAGACTCCATTGCTGGAGAAAAAGCATGTTGAAGCTCATTTAAAGTTTGCTACACATTTAGACAATGCTGTGATGTACTGGGAGAATATACTTTGGTCAGATGAGACCAAAATTGAACTCTTTGGATGTCATAATACACACCATAAATGGCACTGCACATCACCCCCAAAACACCATACCACCAGGGAAATGCACCTATTTTTCAGCATCTGACACTGGCAAACTTCGTACAATTGAAGGACGGATAGAACGGAAAAATGTATCAAAACATTCTTGATAAAAATCTATCAGGATGATGAAACTGAAATGAGGGTGAACATTTCAGCAAAACAGTGATCCCAAATACACAGCCAAGGAAACTCTCAATTGTGTTCAGAGAATTTAAATAAAGCTGCTAGAATGGCTCAGCCAATCACATGACTTGAACCTTATAGAAAAATTATGGAAAGAACTAAAGATCAGAGTTCATAGAAGAGGTCCACAGAACCTTCAACATTTGAAGTCTGTTTGTGTGGAAGATGTTCCAAAATCACACCTGAGCAATGCATGCTACTAGTTCCTCCATGCAGGAGGCATCTTGAAGCTGCCATTACCAAAAAAATATTCCATAAATTTCAGTAAGTAAAATCAAATCAACTTTATTTATATAGCGCCAAATCACAACAAACAGCTGCCCCAAGGCGCTTTATATTGTAAGGCAAGGCCATACAATAATTATGGAAAAACCCCAACGGTCAACACGACCCCCTGTGAGCAAGCACTTGGCGACAGTGGGACGGAAAAACTCCCTTTTAACAGGAAGAAACCTCCAGCCGAACCAGGCTCAGGGAGGGGCAGTCTTCTGCTGGGACTGGTTGGGGCTGAGGGAGAGAACCAGGAAAAAGGCATGCTGTGGAAGAGAGCAGAGATCAATCACTAATGATTAAATGCAGAGTGGTGCATACAGAGCAAAAAGAGAAAGAAACACTCAGTGCATCATGGGAACCCCCCAGCAGTCTAAGTCTATAGCAGCATAACTAAGGGATGGTTCAGGGTCACCTGATCCAGCCCTAACTATAAGCTTTAGCAAAAAGGAAAGTTTTAAGCCTAATCTTAAAAGTAGAGAGGGTGTCTGTCTCCCTGATCTGAATTGGGAGCTGGTTTCACAGGAGAGGAGCCTGAAAGCTGAAGGCTCTGCCTCCCATTCTACTCTTACAAACCCTAGGAACTACAAGTAAGCCTGCAGTCTGAGAGCGAAGCACTCTATTGGAGTGATATGGTACTATGAGGTCCCTAAGATAAGATGGGACCTGATTATTCAAAACCTTATAAGTAAGAAGAAGAATTTTAAATTCTATTCTAGAATTAACAGGAAGCCAATGAAGAGAGTCCAATATGGGTGACATATGCTCTCTCCTTCTAGTCCCTGTCAGTACTCTAGCTGCAGCATTTTGAATTAACTGAAGGCTTTTCAGGGAACTTTTAGGACAACCTGATAATAATGAATTACAATAGTCCAGCCTAGAGGAAATAAATGCATGAATTAGTTTTTCAGCATCACTCTGAGACAAGACCTTTCTAATTTTGGAGATATTGCGCAAATGCAAAAAAGCAGTCCTACATATTTGTTTAATATGCGCATTGAATGACATATCTTGATCAAAAATGACTCCAAGATTTCTCACAGTATTACTAGAGGTCAGGGTAATGCCATCCAGAGTAAGGATCTGGTTAGACACCATGTTTCTAAGATTTGTGGGGCCAAGTACAATAACTTCAGTTTTATCTGAGTTTAAAAGCAGGAAATTAGAGGTCATCCATGTCTTTATGTCTGTAAGACAATCCTGCAGTTTAGCTAATTGGTGTGTGTCCTCTGGCTTCATGGATAGATAAAGCTGGGTATCATCTGCGTAACAATGAAAATTTAAGCAATGCTGTCTAATAATACTGCCTAAGGGAAGCATGTATAAAGTGAATAAAATTGGTCCTAGCACAGAACCTTGTGGAACTCCATAATTAACCTTAGTCTGTGAAGAAGATTCCCCATTTACATGAACAAATTGTAATCTATTAGATAAATATGATTCAAACCACTGCAGCGCAGTGCCTTTAATACCTTTGGCATGCTCTAATCTCTGTAATAAAATTTTATGGTCAACAGTATCAACAGCAGCACTGAGGTCTAACAGAACAAGCACAGAGATGAGTCCACTGTCTGAGGCCATAAGAAGATCATTTGTAACCTTCATTAATTGTTGTGGCTGGTGTGCCTGGCTGGCTTTTGTGTGTCTTCTGTTTCTGTCTTTTGGTTTTCCTCCCAGGTGGTGCGCATTTGGGACTAAGTGGCTGTGTAGCTGAGTTTATCAGGACCTCACCCTGATCACCTGAGGCTGATCACGTGCAGCTCATCAGGACTCACAGCTGTGGTGCATCTACACGGATTGGAACATGGTGGCATTTAAGTCTGGAGTGCACAGTGTGTGTTTGCCAGAGACTCGACCTTGTGACCAGACGGGTGAGATCGTCGTCTCTAGAGCCATCTCCCATCAGTGGATGCAGAGAACGTCCAGGTTTGATGCATGGTCTGTGAAAGAGGAGGGGGTGAGGTCTCACGCTCGTCAGCACACTTCCTGAGGTACGTTTGGTTTTGTGACTAACATTTATACAGTCAGTAAATGTGGTGTCCCTCACACCTTATTATATTGAGCTGTATGTTAGTCGTTTAAATCAGCTTCCACTGCAGTGGAGTTTTGTGAACAGGGTGTTCTATGCCTGCAGGGTGGGAAGCTGATTTGCAATTAAGCCAGGAAGTGTTTGCTGTTTGTATACCTTTGAGTGGTCTCTCTGTGTGTTGAGTGTGGACTCACATAATGATTTCTTCTTTCACAGACTCAGTTTGTCGCGGCCACCTGGGGGGTGTCAGTGGGGTCCTTGGGTCCGAACAGTTTTTCTGGCTCCGGACCGTTAGCGCTGCTGGGAGCGCACCGCAATCCACCACGCCAGACCGCGCACTCTTTTGTTGTTTTCGTATCACTTCACTGTTATGTTTATTAAACTCTGTTATCCTTTGTACCGTGCTCTGCTTATTTCATACTGGGTCCTTCAAACGCTGGTCGGTTCTCCGGGCTGTGTCCGACACATAACAGTAATGCTGTTTCTGTACTATGATGGATTCTAAAACCTGACTGAAACTCTTCAAGTGTGTTCAATATGCTGAGTCATTCCATTTTATTACAGATAACTTAGTTTTGGTTTCTTTGCATCTATGGATTACTTCAGTCATGACCATCATCTGGTGAAAATTTCATGTCAAAAGCACCTTTACAAATATACTTATTGAGAAAAATGGTGATGTGTTCAGGACTTATTTTATCTGCTGTATATGTCTAACAACAATTAAAAAAATAATATTTGCAAATATTTACAGTTTCATAAAAGTACATAAAATGTGTCAAAATAACATTACTTTTGATAGTCTCCTTCAAATAATAAAAAAGTGTATTTAATCAATTTATTGGAATTACTTTTATTATTGAGCTATCAAGAAAAATCAGCATGTTTCAGTCCATAATGTCTAATAACGGGTAACTGTTATGGAGGTGTTCAGTTACAGCTAAGAGTGACAGTGTCAGGAGATCCATCATTTTTATGTATTAGATGTCAAAAGTAGCTGGGTGTTTTGGGTTTGACAATGCACATGATGGCCAAAATTAAAATTTGCTACAGAAAAATTGCCAGAGTTAATTTAATACTAGAGACTATATGCTTTGAGTCTTATCAGTGTTAAATGAACACATTTCTAGTATCAACTTTAACACTGGCCATGTTAATTTAACACTGTCATTATTAATGTAAGGGCCCCTTCACACATAGTGCGAATTTCGCACGAACCCGCGGCAGGTGTCGGCCAAATTCCAGGTGACACACATGAACATCTAACACCACTCATTTGGCACTTAGAAAATGTGTGGCCATGACACAACAGTCAGCAGACAATTAGCCGTGAAATCAAATCGTGAAATTTGTCTAAGTGCCCCATGAGTGTGGCTTTGTTCTGTGCGCTAAACTGAGAGGAGGTGTGGCGGCCAACAGAAGCACCTGTTGAGATCTGTTAACGTGGACATCCCAGCTGGACAACATATACTGTGTTTGGACAGACATGGACTAACAATTGCCCACTGTGACATGCGTGTGTCTGCTTGCTATCATCACGTAGACATAAAAAAAAAAATCATATGTCACTTAGCGACAGGCTGCAGTGAGTGAGTGCACGCACGCTGCAGCCTATGGACAGGCTGCCCCCAGGTTGAAACGGACCATTAGATCATAACACGCAGCAGGTGATCTGACTGTCACACCACCCACATGAGCTCTGTTCCACATGACGCGGTGTCTGTCGTGCAGCACAGTGTCTGCAAGACGTGTGTCGGGCAGAACATGCGCGCGGCCAGCTGGACACACTGGAAGCTGGCGAACTGCTTCATCATTCATGTCATTTCTTGACTGTATGTCTGTGACCATGGGTCATCTACAGAGGAACAGATGGATCATATTTGTTTTTGTTGTGAAAGTGTAGTGACACGGACCCACAACAGGGGGCGCAAATGAACGGTCAATAGATGAGCCAAAATATAACAATTTAATGTTGTGAAGGTGCACAACGAATACACAGACAATCTCAGAATATAATCACAGTCAAATCACAAAGGTGACGTGTGGGCAGGCTCGAGGATAGAAGACGTCTGTCCTGAGAAGAGCCGGAACCACACGATTTCCGCCGCCACCGAACCTGGTGAATACTGGAGCCGCCAAGTCCCGAATTCCCAGGTGATCACCGTCCCCGACTGTCGGATCTGGTACTGCTGGCGAGAACAAAGACAGTCAAGTGTAGGTGTGTGCACCCCCAGTAACAACAACGGTGGGAATGCCACCTCCACCTCTAACACAATATTCTGCAGAGTACCGCAGCGATTCCTCAGGGGAAAAGAGTGCCGTCCAGCACTCACTCAGCTTCCACAGACAGAGGGACCGGTACTCCTGCAAACACTCACAATATACAGATTATATTGTAAAACACGAACGGCTGAGTCTATTACCTCCAATGAAGTACGATATCTCGGCGATGAGGTGGAGATGACGTCTGGGTTTTATGGAGTGGGATGATGCAGAATGAGTGACAGCTGTCACTCCCGGCTGTGTCCATGGCGGCAGCGCCCTCTCATGCCTGAAGCCCGCACTTCAGGCAGGGCACCCTCTGGTGGTGGGCCAGCAGTACCTCCTCTTCTGGCGGCCCACACAACAGGACCCCCCCCCCCTCAACGGGCGCCTCCTGGCGCCCAACTAGGTTTATCCAGGTGTCGGCGGTAGAAATCGGCCAGGATGGCCGGGTCCAGGATGAAGCTCCTCTTCACCCAGGAGCGTTCTTCGGGACCATACCCCTCCCAGTCCACCAGATATTGGAACCCCCGGCCCATTCGACGGACGTCCAGGAGCCGGCGCACTGTCCAAGCCGGCTCCCCGTCAATGATCCGGGCAGGAGGAGGCGCCGGACCGGGAGCACAGAGGGGTGAGGTGTGGTACGGTTTGAGTTTGGAGACATGGAACACCGGGTGGATCTGCAGTGAAGCTGGGAGCTGGAGCTTCACTGCGGCAGGGCTGAGGACCTTGAGGATGCGAAATGGGCCGATGAATCTGTCCATCAGTTTTGGTGACTGTACTTGTAGGGGGATGTCCTTCGTCGACAACCACACCTCCTGCCCGGGCTGGTATGCAGGGGCCGGGGACCGCCGGCGGTCTGCATGGGTCTTGGCCCTCGTCCGGGCCTTCAACAAGGCAGAGCGGGCGGTGCGCCACACCCGATGGCACCTCCGAAGGTGGGCCCGGACCGAGGGCACACCGACCTCTCCCTCCACCACGGGAAATAATGGGGGCTGGTACCCCAAACACACCTCAAATGGGGAGAGGCCGGTGGCTGAAGACACCTGGCTGTTGTGCACATACTCGATCCAGGCCAGATGGTTACTCCAGGCCATCGGGTGCGTGGATGTTACACAGCGGAGGGTCTGTTCCAGCTCCTGGTTGGCCCGCTCTGCCTGTCCGTTCGTCTGTGGATGGTACCCGGACGAGAGGCTCACGGTGGCCCCCAGTTCCCTGCAGAAACTCCTCCAGACGTGTGAGGAGAACTGGGGACCACGATCTGAGACGATGTCGGTGGGTATCCCATGCAGACGGACGATGTGGTGGACCAGGAGGTCTCCTGTCTCCTGGGCTGTTGGGAGCTTCAGGAGGGCCACGAAGTGGGCCGCCTTGGAGAAACGGTCCACTATCGTGAAGATGGTGGTGTTGCCCTGGGACGGCGGGAGGCCCGTGACGAAATCCAGGCCGATGTGGGACCAGGGGCGATGAGGCACAGGTAATGGCTGGAGAAGTCCTTGGGACCTTTTATGGTCTGCCTTGCCCCTGGCACAGGTGGTGCAGGCCTGGATGTACTCCCGGACATCGGCCTCCATAGACGCCCACCAGAAGCGCTGCCGGACAACTGCCACGGCCCTTCGCACCCCTGGATGACAGGAGAGCTTGGAACCGTGACAGAAGTCCAAGACTGCAGCTCCGGCCTCTGGTGGGACATACAACCGGTTCTTCGGGCCTGTTCCTGGGTCCGGGCTCCGTACCAGGGCCTCCCGGACGATCTTCTCCATGCCCCAGGTGAGGGTGGCCACGATAGTGGACTCAGGCAGGATGGGTTCTGGTGGATCCGACAGTGCAGTCTTGACCTCCTCTTCGTGTACCCGGGACAAGGCATCCGACCTCTGGTTCTTGGTTCCGGGGCGATAGGTGATCCGGAAGTAAAAACGCCCGAAGAACAGTGACCAGCGGGCTTGCCTGGGGTTCAGCCGCTTGGCGGTCCTGATATACTCCAGGTTCTGATGGTCAGTGAAAACCGTGAACGGCACAGACGCTCCCTCCAACAGGTGTCTCCACTCCTCAAGAGCCTCTTTCACCGCAAGGAGTTCTCGATTGCCGACATCATAGTTCCGTTCAGCCGGGGTCAACCTGCGTGAAAAGTAGGCACATGGGTGAAGAACCTTATCGGTCTCTCCGCTCTGGGATAGCACGGCTCCTATCCCTGAGTCAGAGGCGTCCACTTCAACCACGAACTGGTGGCCAGGGTCGGGCTGCACCAAAACTGGCGCAGTAGAGAACCGTCGTTTCAACTCCTTGAACGCGGCTTCGCACCGATCCGACCAGGTGAAGGGGACTTTTGGAGAGGTCAGGGCTGTCAGGGGGCTAACTACCTGACTGTAGCCCTTAATGAACCTCCTATAGAAATTAGCGAAGCCGAGGAACTGTTGCAGCTTCCTACGGCTTGTTGGTTGGGGCCAATCTCTCACCGCCGCAACCTTGGCCGGATCAGGGGCGACGGAGTTAGAGGAGATGATAAACCCCAGGAAGGACAAAGACGTGCGGTGAAACTCGCACTTCTCGCCCTTCACAAACAGGCGGTTCTCTAATAACCGCTGCAGGACCTGACGTACATGCTGGACATGGGTCTCAGGATCCGGAGAAAAGATGAGAATATCGTCCAGATATACGAAGATGAATCGGTGCAGGAAGTCCCGCAAGACGTCGTTAACCAAGGCTTGGAACATCGTGGGGGCGTTGGTGAGGCCGAACGGCATGACCAGGTACTCAAAGTGACCTAACGGGGTGTTGAATGCCGTCTTCCATTCGTCTCCCTTCCGGATCCGAACCAGGTGATACGCATTTCTAAGATCCAGCTTAGTAAATATTCTGGCTCCATGCAGGGGGGTGAACACGGAATCCAACAATGGCAACGGGTATCGGTTGCGAATTGTAATCTCATTCAGCCCCCTGTAATCAATGCATGGACGGAGTCCGCCATCTTTCTTGCCCACAAAAAAGAAACCTGCCCCCATCGGGGAGGTGGAGTTCCGGATCAGCCCGGCGGCTAATGAGTCCCGGATGTAGGTCTCCATTGATTCGCGCTCAGGTCGTGAGAGGTTGTACAACCTGCTGGACGGGAACTCAACGCCTGGAACCAAATCAATGGCACAATCGTACGGACGGTGCGGGGGAAGGGTGAGTGCCAGATCCTTGCTGAAGACGTCAGCAAGATCGTGGTACTCAACCGGCCCTGCCGTCAGATTGGGAGGGACTTTGACCTCCTCCTTAGCCTGTAAACCGGAAGGAACCGAGGATCCTAAACACACCCGATGGCAGGTTTCGCTCCACTGAACCACCACCCCAGACGGCCAATCAATCCGGGGATTGTGCTTCAACATCCATGGGAAGCCCAAAATCACGCGGGAGGTAGAAGGAGTTACAAAAAACTCAATCTCCCCCCGATGGTTTCCAGACACCACCAGAGTTACTGGTTGTGTCTTGTGTGTGATTAAAGGGAGGAGGGTGCCATCTAGTGCCTGCACCTGCAATGGCGAAGGAAGCACCACCAGAGGGATCCCTACCTCCCTTGCCCATTTGCTGTCCAGCAAATTCCCTTCTGACCCGTGTCCACCAGTGCTGGGGCTTGAAGGGTTAAATCCCCGCTCAGGATTGTAACTGGGAGTCGTGTGGCAATCTGTGTGTGTCCCACATGAATGTTTTGACCCCCCCTTAGCCCAGTCTCTGAAGGCGGTTGTTGTGGCCGTTTGGGGCAGTTTTTCTGTATGTGCTCCTTTGAGCTGCAAAGAAAACACTCCCCGCGGACCAGCCTCCTCATTTTGGCCCTGTGCGTTTCCCTAACAACGTCAACAGGGGGAGCTGTTGCCCCACGGAGCGCTGCGGCTGTGGAGCGTGGGGAGGGCGGCCCTTTTTCGAACCCGGAAGGGAGAGGGATGGCGCGTATCCGGCCACGTCCTTCGCCTCACTCCCTACAGCGTTCCTCCAACCGATTGTCTAACCGTATATCGAGATCGATAAGCCCATCTAAATCCCGCGGTTCCTCCTTAGCTACCAGATGCTCCTTCAGGACCAAAGACAGTCCGTTTATGAAGGCGGTGCGGAGCGCAATGTTATTCCAGCCGGACCTCGCAGCCGCGATGCGGAAGTCGACTGCATATTCGGCTGCGCACCGACGCCCCTGTCGCATAGACAGCAGCATTGTTGAAGCGGCCTCTCCTCTGTTAGGGTGATCAAACACTGTTCTGAACTCCCCCACAAACCCAGTGTATGTTGATAACAACCGTGAGTTTTGTTCCCAGAGCGCCGTAGCCCAGGCGCGTGCCTTACCCCGAAGCAAAGCAATAACATAAGCCACCTTGCTGGCGTCAGACGCGTACATCACGGGTTGTTGTGCAAAGACGAGCGAACACTGCATCAGAAAGTCCACGCACGTCTCCACACAACCCCCGTATGGCTCAGGGGGACTTATGTATGCTTCAGGGGATGGTGGGGGGGTTTGTTGAATGACCAGTGGAATGTTAATACCCGGCACCGGGTCGGCAGGAGGAGGAGCCGCAGCAGCGCTCTGATCGCGCGCTTCCACCTGTGCGGTGAGAGCCTCCATCTTGCGATTAAGGATGATGTTTTGCTCGGACATCAAATCCAGCCGAGCGGTAAAGGCGGTGAGGATTTGCTGCAACTCACCGAGCACGCCTCCTGCAGACGCCTGTGCACCCTGCTCTTCCATTGGCTGTCCAACAGATGGATGACGCCCCTCGGGATCCATGACGCTGGCCGAGATATCCTGTTGTGAAAGTGTAGTGACACGGACCCACAACAGGGGGCGCAAATGAACGGTCAATAGATGAGCCAAAATATAACAATTTAATGTTGTGAAGGTGCACAACAAATACACAGACAGTCTCAGAATATAATCACAGTCAAATCACAAAGGTGACGTGTGGGCAGGCTCGAGGATAGAAGACGTCTGTCCTGAGAAGAGCCAGAACCACACGATTTCCGCCGCCACCGAACCTGGTGAATACTGGAGCCGCCAAGTCCCGAATTCCCAGGTGATCACCGTCCCCGACTGTCGGATCTGGTACTGCTGGCGAGAACAAAGACAGTCAAGTGTAGGTGTGTGCACACCCAGTAACAACAACGGTGGGAATGCCACCTCCACCTCTAACACAATATTCTGCAGAGTACCACAGCGATTCCTCAGGGGAAAAGAGTGCCGTCCAGCACTCACTCAGCTTCCACAGACAGAGGGACTGGTACTCCTGCAAACATTCACAATATACAGATTATATTGTAAAACACGAACGGCTGAGTCTATTACCTCCAATGAAGTAGGATATCTCGGCGATGAGGTGGAGATGACGTCTGGGTTTTATGGAGTGGGATGATGCAGAATGAGTGACAGCTGTCAGGACATAATGAGTAACAGCTGTCACTCCCGGCTGTGTCCATGGCGGCAGCGCCCTCTCGTGCCTGAAGCCCGCACTTCAGGCAGGGCGCCCTCTGGTGGTGGGCCAGCAGTACCTCCTCTTCTGGCGGCCCACACAACATGTTTTGCCCGCTTGACAAGAAGGATTCAATAAAATGCAATGTTATAATATGGTGTGCGGTTTTATTTATTTTTTTAATACGTCCATGTCCTTCCTGATATGAGGCAGTTTCCCGCAGCTTTTGCAGGACAGCAATTGTTACTCAGTGGAAAAGTTTCTGACTGGTAATCAGAGCTTTTGACATAGGTTCAATTCCTGTGGGTGGCATGCAATTTTTATTTTTCACAGCAGCTGCGTGATGTTTACAGTGAGGAAAATAAGTACTTGAACACCCTGTGATTTTGCAAGTTCTCCCACTTAGAAATCATGGAGGGGTCTGAAATTTTCATCTTAGGTGCATGTCCACTGTGAGAAACATAATCTAAAAAAAAAAAAAAATCCGGAAATCACAATGTATGATTTTTTAATAATTTATTTGTATGTTACTGCTGCAAATAAGTATTTGAACACCTACCAACCAGAAAAGAATTCTGGCTCACAAAGACCTGTTAATTTTTCTTTAAGAAGCCCTCTTATTCTGCACTCTTTACCTGTATTAATTGCACCTGTTTGAACTTGTTACCTGTATAAAAGACACCTGTTCACACATTCAATCAATCACAGTCCAGCCTGTCCACCATAGCCAAGACCAAAGAGCTGTCTAAGGACACCAGGGACAAAACTGTAGACCTGCACAAGGCTGGGATGGACTACAGGACAACAGGCAAGCAGCTTGGTAGAAGACAACAATTGTTATGATTATTTATTAGAAAGTGGAAGAAACACAAGATGACTGTCAATCTCCCTCGGTCTGGGATTCCATGCAAGATCTCACTTTGTAGGGTAAGGATGATTTTGAGAAAGCTCAGAACTACACAGGAGGACCTGGTCAATGACCTGAAGAGAGCTGGGACCACAGTCACAAAGATTACATTAGTAACACATGATGCTGTCATGGTTTAAAATCCTGCAGGGCAGCAAGGTCCCCTGCTCCAGCCAGCACATGTCCAGGCCCATTTGAAGTTCACCAGTGACCATCTGGATGATCCAGAGGAGGCATGGGAGAAGGTCATGTGGTCAGATGAGACCAAAATAGACCTTTTTGGAATCAACTCCACTTACCATGTTTAGGGGATGAGAACAACCCCAAAAAAACCATCCCAACCGTGAAGCATGGGGTGGAAACATCATACTCTGGGGGTGCTCTTCTGCAAAGGGGACAGGACGACTGCACCGTATTGAAGGGAGGATGGATGGGACCATGTATTGTGAGAGTTTGGCAAACAACCTCCTTCCCTCAGTAAGAGCACTGAAGATGGGTCATGGCTGGGTCTTCCAGCATAACAATGACCCCAAACACACAGCCAGGGCAACTAAGAGGGGGCTCCGTAAAAAGCATTTCAAGGTCCTGGAGTGGCCTGGCCAGTCTCCAGACCTGAACTCAATAGAAAATCTTTGGAGGATGCTGAAACTCCAAACCTGAAAGATTTGGAGATCTGTATGGAGGACTGGACCAAAATCCCTGCTGCAGTGTGTGAACTACAGATCAACAGCAAGCATTTGACCTCTGTAATTGCAAATAAAGGCTACTGTACCAAATATTAACATTGTTTTTCACAGGTTTTCAAATACTTATTTGCAGCAGTAACATACAAATAAATTATTAAAAAAATCATACATTGTGATTTCCGGATTTTTTTTTTTTTTTTTTTTTTTAGATTATGTCTCTCACAGTGGACATGCACCTAAGATGAAAATTTCAGACCGCTCCATGATTTCTAAGTTGGAGAACTTGCAAAATCGCAGGGTGTTCAAATACTTATTTTCCTCACTGTAACCACATTGTGCAGCTGGTGGCACTGTGTTCCCACATGCATGAACCATCGCACCGGCATCGTGCATACCTGCCCATCAGCGTGATGTTTCATGGCTTGCTCATATGAGCTGCTCTGATGCGTGTTGCCCCGAGTTGTACATATTCGCACTATGTGTGAAGGGGCCCTAATACTGGCAGTGTAAAACTAACACTCTTGAAGTGACAATCAAAATTTCCTTTTCCAGCCACAGAGTTAAGCATTTTTACGAAAATCTACAATGGACAGGAGTAACACTCCTATACAGTCAGACTGGTTCCCTTTCTTCTTGTCAATTGCAATGATGAGGGCACCTCTCGAGTCTATATCTTAGTGATCACTTCATACACATGGCAAAGTAACAACACCTTTTTTAAACATTTCAGCAGAGATACCATCAGCTGTTTTCTTTTTCAGTTCTTTTATTACATCTTGAACTTTGATCAGAGTTGGAGTTGCGCACAGGTTTTCTTCTATAGGCTGACACGGAAGGTGATGAGAGGAGTATCATCATCAGCCTCAGGATCATTGTGTCGACCCCAAGTGAAAAACGATGGAGCAGCCGAAGGGACTGACTTACTTAAATAGGACCTTATGCACTTACCGTGTTGATGTCAGTTTTGCATTTAATTAAAAAAATTAAATTTCATGCAATCCATGGTGCACTTCATTTTGGTACGATTCACCACACCTCAATGTTGAGGAAACCAGCAAATGGGACTCTTATGTTTCATCTGGTGATAACAAACAGGTATTACTTTGGAGAGGTGGAGACAGACCTGTTGCCGACATGGGAGGATGCCATCCAGAACCTAAGGCTTTTCCGTCACAGTGGTGGATGCAGAAATAAACTGTATCTGTACATAATCTGAGACCTGACTCAAACATGACCTCATATTGGATTGGATTCTGTTGCAATGAAAAATGAATTAAAATGCTCATGCATTTTTCTAAATGTGGGAAGTGGGAACAAATTGTAACAAGTGCCCACGTAACTACTACTTGTGTAGCGCTCAGTGCAGCAAAACATGGCCTAAACTCTTCTCTCTCTCTCTCTCTCTCACGCACACACACACACACACACAAAGTGTGGAACAGGTTAAGAGTTAAAGGCTTGACAGACCTGTTTTTGTGAGTACACGTCTATACGATTAAGCTCGTGTTCATTCTTGCGTTCTCTGATACTGACACAAAGTTAACTCTTATAATAAAGCCCTAAAAGCAAAAGAAATAAAGAGTAACAACCAAATCATTTACATCCACCAAAGATGTAAAAAAAAAAATTCATCATCATTTTATTTATTTGTCTGTCTGTCTATTAGTAGGATTACATCAAAACTATGGATTCTCACCAAATTTGCACCACACATAAAGATTAGGGCACGGAAGACTCCATTGAATATGGGAGGTGATCCGGATCCAGATTCTGGATCAAGATTTCTCTTTATATAGGGTTTGAAGGATTACATCAAAACTCCTTCACAGATTCTCACCAAATTTGCACCACAGATATACATTAAGGCAAGGAAGACTCCACTGATTTTTGGAAGTGATCTGGATCCCAATTCTGGATAAACATTTCACTTTATATAGGCTTTGAAGTATTACATCAAAACTACTTCCCTCATTCAGAGAGCTGCTGTCTTCTCTCAGAAGGCTCGAAGACAAAATGGTCACACTACACACCTGACAGGACATCTGTCCAACCCCACTGTTTCAGACTTTGAGAAGACCATAAAAAATAATTAACCTTGTGGCCTTTGTAAAACGTGTCACACCCTGTCACCCGGAACAATGACATTTCAACAGTACATTGAATGTGAGTGTAGAAACTGCCTCCAGGTGCACGCAAATGACCCGGTCACACGGCGACAGCTGAACGAAGGATAAAAAGTCAAAAATTGTCAAGAAAAGGTGGACAAAAGATCTTGCACTTTTCCCATCACCAAAAAAAACAAAAAAAAAACACTGCAATTCACGAGTGCAAAAAGGAATGAAACAAAACCGAAACTAACAAAAGAAAAACTAAGCGAACTAAGTGAACGAAACATTCACGATGTGACCGACAGCAGGTATGAGACGAAGCGCAGCCAGCGCTGTGCTCATGTCCACCATACTTGCAGGGGTGGGATTTGGTTGTCTTGAAAACAGGTGACAACAACAACAAATGTGTGTGCACAAGTAGGCCAGCCACAAATGGTTGGAACGTGCGTAGTCAAAGTAGTTGATAAAATCTATGTCCCAAAGATGGACGAGTCATCTGCGATACAAGGAAGTTACGTTCAGCTCATCAAAGCTTTAGTTATTGATCTCTTGAGATATCGTCACCTTTCGTTCAATAAAATCGGACTTGGGATGTTGGATGAAGTTGGACGAAAGTCAAATGAAATGCTGATGTCACAGAAACTATGCAAATGATAAGGAACTGTCAAGACAGACAGCAAACCAAAATACTGATGAATTGAGGTTGTTGGTATTCTTTCACATTTTTCAACAGTTTGATAATTCTGACAAAGTGCCAGCTGCAGGAATGAAGCTGGATGAAGGCTAAACGATGCCTCCAAAAGTCGATGCAAGTCCAGATTCCTTGTTTGTTTTGGGCTTCATTGTTCTTGGTTAGTGCCGTGTGACCAGGGCTTAGGGCCCCTTCACACATAACACGATTGAAGTCGACTAGCGCACGAAGGAGGAACTGCATGCCAGTCGTGAAAAACTGGAGCTGCCTCTAACACCTGGTACACTTGTTGCTACAACTTTTCATGCACACCAGTGGCCAAAAGACAGAGTGCCCTGTGAGAGCCTGTACAATCCCTCTCGTGGCAGGTGTTGGCATGAAAATAGTGAGCACACAACCACTTTCGAGCTGGCTGTAGAATTTGCCAAGCAACACACGTGCCGTATACGTGTATCGCACGTATGCTGCGCCTCCCGCACCCCCCCCACAACACATGTCATGTGCTTGTGTTTTGCGTGCCCCCGCTCCCCCCACAACACACGTGGTGAGGGGGAGCACATTTGCAAATGCTGATATGTATGTACAGATGGGGAGTAGCCAGACAGAGCGCACACAGCACAGTGAGGCGCCTCAGCTGATCACTGGCCAGAGACTCACTGACACCAGGAAATGATGGCTCAGTGCACACGACATGTCACAAAAACACAGACCACAGCCAGGACAGGTATAGAAATAATGAATACAATAACTACATACACAATTACATGCCAAAATAACTATAAACAAAAATGATCACATAACACAGAAACAGAGTGACACTTTGGTCTTTGCGCTGAACAGACAGGGGGCGTGGCTGGCTGCCAACAGCAGCAGCTGTTGAGATCTCTGGTCCTGGACATCACAGCTGTAGAACACGTACCATGTTTTGACAAACATGTCTGTGACATGCTTGTGTGTGCTTGCTGTCATGTGAAAATACATAAAACATATATTGCTTTTGTGATGGACTGGAGTGCACGCACAGCGCTCACATTGACAGGCTGTCCCAAGTGAAACAGACTGTCAGATCACGTGCACTCACAGCAGGCAATCTGAATGTCACATCTGTCTGATAGGACACACGTGTCCTGTGAGCAGTGTACCGCATGACTATGGCAAGCCAAAAGTGCAACAAATACATCCCTTTCAGTCACATATCACCAAAAATGTGCCATAATGAATGTCGTTTTGTCAGTTATTACGCCACTTTTTCTGCCGTAATTAAAGATGACAAAAACTTCCTCTTCATCTACATCGCCTAATTTCTCTCTCTTTAAAAAAAAAAAACACATTTATCTCCTTGTTGATTTTAGGCATTTTACGCTCCTGTTGTAAGACAGTGATTATAGCGCAGTGGTAATGTTTCCATCTGTTAATCAGAGCTTTTGTAAATTGTAGGTTTGAATCCCGCAAGTGGCATTTATTTTTGAATTTAACCAGGGTTATTTAACCACAGGGTTCTGTATTGGGTCCCCTTTTATTTATTATTTATATCAACCCAGTGATTTTCACTAATTGTACACCAATATCTAATCTATCAGTGTCCAGTGATTGTAGTAATTATTTATATACCGGCTGGACATAAGAGCGCACTGCTTCATTCATTTCATTTCACAACCATACGTCTGTGACCATGGGTCATATACAGAGGCACAGAGGGATCATACTTATGTTGTCCGCTCGAAAAGAGGAATTAAATATTGGAAATTGCGGTGTTTTATATGGTGTGTGGTTTTCATTTTGTTTCTCTACAGCAGCAGCATGATGTAGTGCAGAACTCAAAAGTTTACATACCCTGGCAGAAGTTTAGTTTATTTGCCATTTTTCAGAGACTATGAATGACAACACAAAACTTTGTTTCACTCATGGTTAGTGGTTGGGTGAAGCCATTTATTGTCAAACAACTGCGTTTACTCTTTTGAAATCATAATGACAGCAGAAACTACCCAAATGACCCTGATCAAAAAAGTTTACATACTCCTTTTCTTAATACTGTGTATTACCCCTTTAACATCAATGACAGCTTGGAGTCTTTTGTGGTAGTTGTGGATGAGGCTCTCTGATGGTAAAGCAAAACAGAATATGTCTTGGACTTTATTTACATCAATTACAAAGAAATACAAACAGTATGGCACTGTATGGTAAATCTGCATGGAGTAGACAGTTCTCAAAAACTGAGTGACTGTGCAAGAAGGAGAAGAGTGAGGAAAGCCACCAAGACACCCAGACAACCCAGGAGAAGTTATGGGCTTATGTGGCTGTGATTGGAGAAATTGTGCACAGTGCTGTTTTGCTGTGATTCGCCCTGATTCGCATTTATTTGTGCTATGTGTGAAGGATCCCTTAAGGAGTGAATGAATTGTTTTTAACAGGAAATCTAATTTTTGCAGAGCAACAATACACCACAAGAGTATAGTATGTCACACTGCCAAGCAGTTTAGTAATGAAATAACTGTATAATTGTAAAACAAACAAATTTAATCAATATACTATTTTCTCATTATTTGGAGCTCTAAACAAAATGACACCATACAATATGAATTTTGGATTTTGTGCTGCTGATGTTGCAGTTATTCAGCTTGTTAGAACACTACAAAATAAAAAAATAAAAAATATATAATTAAGTTTTATTGTCGAAGATTACAACAAGACAAAATGGATGGAATAGGTAATTTGTCATGTGCATTTTTCCACCCAAAGTTGGATGTTCACTGAACAGAAGGTTGGCTGACTACAGTGAAAAAAAAAAAGATCACTGACCACTGGAGTGGTCAGTGGTACCCTACCCAATTGTACCCTAATAGGCTACAATTAGGCAACTAGGTAGACAGCACGTCTGGCAGTGTTCAAATGAACACAACTGAGTGTGTTTGAGCCCATTGAAAACAAAGTTAATTTATTAAATTTAACAGAGTATATTAGTGTTGAACACCTTGATTTAACACTGTAATAGAGAGTTTGTTTAACACTATTGTAGTGTTATTTTCTCTGGGACCATATGCTTTTGTTGCAGCGTCAGTTTACCATTGCGAAATGTATTGCGCACTTTTTAAAATGCAACTTAAGATGACTTTGATGTCACACACACACACACAAAAAAAACCTTCCAACATTGACAAAGACCATTTCTACACCAGCATTTTAACTCAGAACTCGCATTTTTGTTTTTACTGTATTGCGGTTGTTTTTTTTTTTTTATTTGTTCCTTTTCAGTGTAAAAGTTGTTAATTTTGAATTCCCCATTCCAGAACCAAAACACGTTGGACCATCATGAGCAAGAATCCCTAAGTACAGCAAAAATATTAGTATTTGTACTAAGTACACCATCTATTGTACCACAATGACGTGGTGATCACTGAGCTCTCATCAAATCTGTCAGCACTGCTGCATTATCTGGCAAGACCAACTTAAATTTGAGTAAATTTTCATATGTACTGGGCAAATGATAGAATGATAATGAAATGCAGAGCTGTATTTGGTTGCTGATTCAGCACAGATGTTGGGCATTACTGGTACTGACCAAGATAGACAATTACTTCTAGATAATTGTACATTACAGGAGTAAGTGATGCATTGAGACTTTAGGGTTTGAACTGGATATGGGTTTGGAAATCAGTTAATGTAGGAAAACAATTTCTAGGTATCCCGTCCAGGCCACATCCAACATTTTTACCAAGTTACATGATCTGATCCCAAAATAAAGACCTTATTCTCTAAGCCAAACCTAATCTTTTCAGAAAGATATGTTAAAAACACTTCACTATCTCATTAGCCATTTTAATCAACAGATTGGCCAGCAAACCGGTGTGGGAAAAACACATTTACGACAATCAACCTTCATCAGTTCAGTCATTTTGAGACTGTGCTGAATTAATAAAAAATAAAGAATGAATTTAGTAATTAGTAGAAATGGACTTCTAAATTTTATCAGCATATGCCCGTTTTTAATTCCATATTTGTGAGATATTTATTCACACAGGTGCAAACTCACCATGACAAAAAGATGAAGAAATATAATCAAGACTGGAAATGGTTCCATGTTCCTCAATGAGAATCGACACTCAGAACTGCTCAGCAGACAAATTAAGTTCCTTCAGGTACATGCTGGTTCATTATTACAAGTTTCTGTTGCCAACAAGCCCTTAGAGTATGAAAATGTAACAACATCTCCACCCCTCCTTCAGTGAGCTCCGTCTCCTCTCCCTCTGCTCTAATTAAAGGGACACATTCTCCTCCCTCTTCACAACTGCTACACTCTTACTGTATATTGTATATGGAAGACTGGATAAATTAAGAGCTTGATACATACACACAAATAAAATATTTTATCGTACGTTGGAAAAACTTCCTGGATTCCAGTTGTTCCATTCATCCACCCATCTTTTTCTACTCACTATCCAAAGGTCCCGGAAGTTGACCATAGCTCAGCATACGAGGTCTGTGAGAAAAGTACCGACCTTTTTATTTTTTTTCAAAAACTATATGGATTTGAATCATGTGCGCTTGCATCAGACAAGCTTGAACCTTCGTGCGCATGCGTGAGTTTTTTAACGCCTGTCGGTTGCGTCATTCGCCTGTGGGCAGGCTTTGAGTGAGCACTGGTCCACCCCCCTCGGCAGATTTTTATTGTTTAGGAATGGCGGAGCGACTGCCGCTTTGTTCCATGAAAATTTTTTCAGAAACTCTGCCAGACGGAAACCATTTGGAAGATTCAGATGGCTTTCGGTGAAGATTCTATCGGTATCACATGGATTAAGGACCATTAAAACTGGATTAAAAATGGCCCACAGTGCCGGAGGGCGCACCGCACCCCGAGCGGCCATCGACAGGCTGAAACGAGCAGATCACTAACAAATTTAAGGCTCTGTTGATGCAGGACATCGTGTGACTAGCAGAGAAGTTTCATAAGAGTTCGGGATCAGCACTTTATCAGCACATTCCACTGTTAAAGGAGATTTTGTAATGAAAGACGTGCGGACGGATTCGCGCATCGGGATGCAGCTGCATGGCGCGGGACAAAAAACACCTCCGTGTTGGAAACCATTCGTAAGATTCAGATGGTTTTCGGTGGCTTTTCAGTGGAGTGAGTATCCGAGCAATTGTTTAAAAGCTGGGCATGTTCCAACTTGTCCTGTGAGACTTCCAACATGGAGGTGTTGTTTGTCCCATGCTATGAGCGGCCGCATCCCGACGCGCGAATCTGTCCACACGTCTTTCATTACAAAATCTCCTTTAACAGTGGAATGTGCCGATAAAGTGCTGATCCCGACCTCTTATGAAACTTCTCTGCTAGTCACACGACGTCCTGCATCAACAGAGCCTTAAATTTGTTAGTGATCTGCTCGTTTCAGCCTGTCGATGGCCGCTCGGGGCGCGGTGCGCCCTCTGCCGCCGTGGGCCGTTTTTAATCCAGTTTTAATGGTCCTTAATCCGTGTGATACCGATACAATCTTCACCGAAATCCATCTGAATCTTCCAAATGGTTTCCAGCTGGCTGTCTGGCAGAGTTTCTGAAAAAAAATTTGATGGAACAAATCGGCAGTAGCTCAGCTGTTTGCTGAGAATGAAAATCCGCCGAGGGGGCTGGACCACTCCTCCCACAAAGCCTGCCCACAGGCAAATGACGCAACCGACAGGCGTGAAAAAACTCACGCATGCACACAAAGGTCCAAGCTTGTCTGATGCAAGCGCACATGATTCAAATCAATATAGTTTTTGAAAAAAATAAAAAGGTTCGATAGTTTTCTCACAGACCTCATATACTTGACAGAGGCAGGCTACAGGTCACCAGTCCATCACATAACAAACAATCATTATCTCAAATAAATGATGTCATTGGATCATGTGATCAGCAAATTTGATGGCATGAAAAGTTTGCTTCCATTGCTGTGACAGACTAAGCAGTAGCTGGAATGCTGTCATGTAAATGTACAAACATGCAAGACTCCTGTGCTACCTTGGCAGAACTAAACACACGCACACCACACAGTGGAGTGAGTTTTAGGTGTGTGCACGACAGACCTGGAAGCCCATCTGAACATTCTGAACATTTGAACATTTCACAGGTTATTTTGGGCTTTTGTGTGTGCGTTTTTTTCTTCTTTTCGTCACCTGGCTGTGACATTGTGAGCAGCGAGGGAGAATCACCAACTCTCGTGGCATAACAAAGATGCAGTCGTTCAGACAAAAGCAAATTTGCAAAAAAAAAAATGATTTAAATCACTTTTCAAACTACCTATGAATGAGGCTTGAATGGTTTTGGAAAAATCTAATTTCATGTGAGTTTTGACTCTTCAGACTTGCAGTATGGAATCAGATTCATATTAGATACGCATGAATTAGAATTTTACCAGCAGTCTGAACAAGGCCTTAGGAGCCTTTGTTGGTCATGGCCTTGACGTTGCTGACAATGCTGTGCTCTCTATGCAGCACTTGACAGCTGTGGAGAAACAAGAAGTCTTCACTGGCAGATCAGGTGGAGGAGGTGATGGATTGTAACCCGACGACTGCAAAGGCAGATGAAGGCTGCTTCAGGTCTTCAGACGCCGATCCTCTGGGATGTCCTAGCGATCGGACCAGGCTAAGGATCTATTAGGGACAGTGTTTTTTTCAGAGCGCAATGACATTCCCAAGTTAAACAAATGCATGCACAGGCATCTGTAGATCAACACCTGGATGTAGATATCCCATCCAGGAATTGATCAAAAACAATCTTCCTCAGCACCTAAGGATTGTGACAAGACCCAACATTCAGGCCATGCAATCATTCAAAAGAGAAGGAGCCTGCTGCCTTCTTTTTAATCTTTGGAACATGTAATCCTACCTTTTGACAATGCAGAGCATGGCCTACGTAGATCAGCCAGGGACAGGGAGGTGCTAGCCCATAGATGATTTTGAATTTTAACAAAACCTTAAAATCTGACCTTGTTTGGACAGTGAACCAGTGAAGGCAGATCAAAATTGGGATAATATGGTCAAAGTTTATTCTCAGAGTCAAAACTCCAGCAGCAGCATTTTTGAACAAATGGGAGCGTTCTACTGATGGACTGTGGTAAGGCAGAAAATAATGACTACAGTAATTCAATTAGTCGGGGACTTAACAGACGTTCTTGGAAGGATGCAAATAAACTAAAAAGAAAAATAAATGAAGAGATGAATGAGATAATTGAACAGATACATGAAAAACTTTCTTCTTCTTTATTCCCACTGAGAGCAATGACAGGAGGATGAGTAAAACATCCCTCTGGGTCCGAATAGTATAGTAATCCATATACTCCTGTGTATTACCAAGGAAATGCACTCCAAGGAGGAAGGGACTGACAGAGACATGGTCACGGCATCGGAGGGGGGGAGAGAGAGGATGCAGGGGATCATGGTGACATCTGCTACAGATGTAGTAAACCCGGACATTTTGGCAAAAAACTGCAAAAGCAGGGGAGGAGGAGGAGGTGACAGTCCCCAGACAGGATCGAGACCATCCTCCAGCATGACTATCTACCAAAAAAGGTCATGCACATACGCCACACGAACATACACTGAAAAAAAATAAATGCAACACTTTTGTTTTTGCTCCCATTTTTCATGAGCTGAACTCAAAGATCTAAAACATTTTCTGTATACACAAAAGATCTCTTTCTCTCTACTATTGTCCACAAATCTGTCTAAATCTGTGTTAGTGAGCATTTCTCCTTTGCTGAGATAATCCATCCCACCTCACAGGTGTGGCAAATCAAGATGCTGAATAGGCAGCATGATTATTGCACAGGTGTGCCTTAGGCTGGCCACAATAAAAGGCCACTCTGAAATATTCAGTTTTATATAACGGCTGAGTGGATCCTTGTCATTTGATTGGTGCTTTGTATGTCATGTGACAGATTATTCGTCCCATTTGTGTTGCGTTGCATTTAGCATGCAAATTTGGTTCCATACATTTTGTACCATTGCATGTTACTGGGTCGCTGTTTGGTTAAACATGGAGGTGTTTGTTTTTCTGATGGACGATGATTTGAAGGAGCTAATTGACAGTGCTAATTATTCTAATACACACACACAAAAACAAATCCACTACGCTGTAAGCTGTCTGGAGGCATGAAGAGCTGTTAGGATGAAAACTACACAGATTAATTGACTGACGTGGTTTTTTCGCTGCACTGAGGAAGTACACAGTCTTTTTTTTTGGAAGTACATTAAGTCGGTGCACGGAATCACAGACTAGTTTTTACCAAGTTGACTGAGAACAGTTTTGAACTCCTAAGTCATTATTTGCATATTATCACACAGCACAATACCACAGATGACTCAAGTTTTGAGTGAGCGTGCGATTGGCATGCTGACTGCAGGAATGTCCACCAGAGCTGTTGCCTGTGAATTGAATGTTCATTTCTCTACCATAAGCCATCTCCAAAGGCGTTTCAGAGAATTTGACAATGCATCCAGCCTCACAACCACACCAGCCCAGGACCTCCACATCCAGCATGTTCACCTCCAAGATTGTCTGAGACCAGCCACCTGGACAGCTGCTGCAACAAATCGGTTTGCAGAACCAAAGAATTTCTGCTTAAATGCTCATCTGCATGCTCGTCATCCTCATCGGGGTCTCGACCTGACTGCAGTTCATTGTTGTAACAGACTTGAGTGGGCAAATGCTCACACTCGATAGCATCTGACTGCTGATCAGCTCTATGTGAAGGAGATGTGTTGCAGTGCGTGAGATAAAACAGATACTGACTGGTTTTCTGACACCCCCCCCCCCCAAGACCCACCCCTCCAATAAAGCAAAATTACACATTTCAGAGTGGGGGGTGTGGCAGTCTTCAGGCGAGAGAGAGAATTCAACCTGCATCAGATATCTTACACCACACCTGGATCTTGGACTGTCTTGGTTGGAGCATTGTTTGAATCCGAGAAAAGGACTGCTGTCATTGGAGTTGGTGAACATTTGGCACTCTGAGTAAATATGACTTCACTGTCTTGGTCAGGGTTTGGTTTAGGCATTGTTAAGTTTGTAAGCAGCCCACTTTAATAATTCATTATTTATGGTATCAAATGCTTTGCGTAATTCAATATGACTTCCACAATATACTCTTTTCTTTAAATTGCAGCTATAATTGTTTCTACCAGTTCTAGATCTGCTAAACGTGTGTATCATTGACATCTAAATCCATATTGTTTTTTGCTAATTAACCTATGTTTCTCTAAAAACGTGCTTAGTTTTTGTGTGAACCATTTATCGAGAACTTTAGAAAACTGAGAGCTGCGACACTGGTCTGTAGTGGTAAATTTGTGTTCATCCCCATTTTTGAAGATAGGGATTACTTCAACAACTTTCACTTGTTCTGGAAAAAACACCAGTTTCTATGGAAAGATTACAACTGAAGGTCAGTGGTTTAAAATGCAGTCAATTATTATTTTAATAATTAGCATATCTAGTGCATCAGTGTCTGTAGATGTTTTATTTTTGCATTTCCTTTCTATAGTTAAGACTTCCTGTTCTCTGACCTCCCCAACAAACACACTGCATTATTCTGCTTCCCATTTCAGATCTTTTCTTTCGGTTAGCTGTATTCATGGATTTTGCAATATTGGGTCCAATATTTGTAAAAATCACGTTAAATTCATTAACAATACTTTTGTTGTTCATATACTCAACATTATTCTCAATAAAATAATCTGGTATCTGTTTTGGTTTGCATTCCATGTTGCTTTCACATTCCTGCGATTTTCCCTCAATTAATCTCTAACTGGTGCAGAAACACTGAACTATGAACAAAAGACCAACGACTGCACTTATAATACAAACTGAAGAAGAACAATAGTATTTCTTTGTGACACAGTAGCTTGCAGATCTGTAATATGTCTGTCAAACAAATAATGAAATGCCAACTCAAAAGGAACACAAAATAAAGGTAATATCAGCATCAGGGCATATTGAGGTTCAGCCACTCTCAAAACCAATAAAGCTCACTGATCCCATATCCAAATGAAGAAATGTATCTGTCACAGTGATAATCTCCAGGACATGTGTGGTTAATTTACTGGGAAGCGATCTTCTAGACATAAGTTGGCTGTAAACAGGTAATATCCAGAGGCTGTAAGGGCTGACTGAGAAAACGCTCTTTCCCTCAAAAATCCCATTAAAAAGATCATGAACCTGTTTCCAGAGGTCATTTGAGTTCACAAACACACTACCCAAAATAAGGATACTGCAACAGTACCTGAAGCATGAAGCAAAAAGCAGGGTTCAAATGTCAAGCAAACAGGTCAAAAAACACAGCAAGACATGTACAGGACAAAACTCACCGAAGAAACACTCAAACAAGCTCACAAGGCACAAGAATCTCACAAGGAAGTACAGGGAGAGGTGCAACTTATAAAGAGGAAGTGATTAGCAGGAAATGCAGGACAGGTATGGTGGAATGATCTGGAACAGGACGTGGCAAGCAGGAGGGAGAACTGGAGGGAGACGTCCAACACCAAACACCCAGACAAGACAAGAGAAATCACTCACAATAAACCAAATCATCAACATAAAAGACAGCAAAAGGTCCCACAACCCAAAGACTGAACAAAATCTCACAAGTCCAGTCATGACAGATATCTCCTATCAAAATTGAGACTCATAAATTAAGGAGAAAAAAATGTATGTAAATTTACAAAGTGACAGATTTTAATCCAGCTGACTGACAGGATAAAAGGCAGACTGGTTGTTAACCCAGGTCTTGGCGTTTGTGTGTTCTTGTTCTGTGTCTAATGCGTTCTTTGACTCTGTGATGTATTCATATTGTAACTTCGCAGCTTTGTGATTTTTTGTTGCATTTCCACATTTTGTTATGTTACAGCCTTATTCCAAAATTGAGTAAATTCATTTCCCCTCAAAATCCTACTCACAACACCCCATAATGACAATACAAAAAACATTTTTTTTTTAATTTTGCAAATGTATTAAAAATAAAAAACTGAAAATAATTTAATCAATTTTGGAATAAGACTGTAATACAGTGGTGTCCAAACTATCCAGAAAGGCCCAAGTGGGTGCAGGTATTGTTTGCAGCCACTGACTCCAGCAGGTGATCACTTTGAGCAGATGAAATGAGTTCACCTTCACCCACTTGGCCCTTTCTGGAATACTTTGGACACCACTGCTGTAACATAACAAATGTGGACAAGCAAAATGCTGTGAATACTTTCTAGATGGACCATATGTTCTCAACGCTCAGCTAAAGTTTATTATTTTTATTCTTTGTCGTTTGCGCTCTGCAGTGGTGTGCAGTAGAGTGGGCTCCTTATGGCCCCTTCACACATAAAACAAAGTTGGGTGAAAGAGGCAGGAACTGGCCGGAAAACCTCAAACAAAAAACAAAATGGGGAACCGCGAAACATTTCACCTGCTGTCGGGAGGGACGCATGGTCGGACAGGCGTGAACGATATGCGGCGACGGTTTTGTGCACGCTCGTGCAGCTCGTAGAGACTACAAAATAGAAATGCACTCATCTGGCACATTTTTGGCTGCAATATGTTAATCATGTGCTCCTTGAAAAGTGATATCCAGCTGCGAATATATTACTGTGAGCATCAGCACTGATTTTCAAGTTGATCAAATGAATGCACACTTTTCAGAACACTTCAGCGTTCCACTAAGAAAACACAGAGGACATGAATCATCACATTTCCAGCAGTGAAAAACATTCATTTGTCTTAAGAGCTATACTTCTGAAATATACTGGCACCCTTACAACTGGCAAGAAGCAGGCACAGCTGAATTGTATAAAACAAACTGATCAGGGAGGCATTATAAACGCTGGGGGTTATGGAGAGCGTCTGTGAAATATATGGGCTAGGCTTATTTGATGCATGAGTCGACAGGGAGTGAACTGAAGAAAAAACACTGACGCCACTGTGAGAAAGGGCCTGAAGCTGCTTAGACGAACCTACATGCTTTTACCTATACATGCCCATACGTATCCTAAATTACTTCAGATTGTTGGTTGTGCACATTCTCAGAAATGAATACGACATGTCTGCAAGATGTTGCTATGCAGAAGATTTCTTGATGCAACATGTGAGACTCTGCATTTGGCATAATTCTGAAATAACAGTGATAATGGGTTAGGGTTTGTGCTAATCCTAATCTGATACCATCCATAAGGAGTGTGTTGTTCTTACTCTGCAACTCAGAGATCAGATAGATACAAAGAAACATTCCATAGGCAGCAACATCAGATATAGTAGACTTCTGAAATGATTTTCAGAGTCACAAAAGTTTGTGTTTATGCTTTCATATTAACTTAGTAGAGTGCAAGGATGAATACATGGATATTGACCAAAGTACACTTGTGAGTCGAAAATCATGGGATCATGAACATTGACCCATCATCAAGAACAATTACTTATGCTTGATCTTGATTGCTGAGTTTTTTTTTTCAGTTTTGTGTGTTTATATTATGATATCTGAGTCTAAATCTTTGATCCTGATCACAGCATTTAGGGACCCTTCACACATACAGTGAGGAAAATAAGTATTTGAACACCCTGCGATTTTGCAAGTTCTCCCACTTAGAAATCATGGAGGGGTCTGAAATTTTCATCTTAGGTGCATGTCCACTGTGAGAGACATAATCTAAAAAAAAAAAAAAAAAAAAAAATCCGGAAATCACAATGTATGATTTTTTAAATAATTTATTTGTATGTTACTGCTGCAAATAAGTATTTGAACACCTGTGAAAATCAATGTTAATATTTGGTACAGTAGCCTTTGTTTGCAATTACAGAGGTCAAACATTTCCTGTAGTTTTTCACCAGGTTTGCACACACTGCAGCAGGGATTTTGGTCCACTCTTCCGTACAGATCTTCTCCAAATCTTTCAGGTTTGGAGTTTCAGCTCCCTCTAAAGATTTTCTATTGAGTTCAGGTCTGGAGACTGGCCAGGTCACTCCAGGACCTTGAAATGCTTCTTACGGAGCTGCTCCTTAGTTGCCCTGGCTGTGTGTTTCACACAAGTGGGTCACAGTGGACAGTTGTTAGGTCATGTCCATCCAAACACGGTATGTGCTGTCCATCTTAATTTTGGCATGTGTGATTACTGTTTGAAATATATTTTTGTGTCAGAGTACAAGTTGTTATTGCATATTAAAGATGGATTATCAACAGTTTAAAATGTTTAAAATCCAAGCTAATGCAAATTTGCACATAGCAGGGGTGGTGGACAAGTTGTTAGTGTGCTTAGGTTCAGCATGGAGGGTTCCTGGTTCAAACTCCATCACTGCCACATTTTCCATGTAATGTGGAATTGTGCCAGGAAGGGCATCTGGCATAAAACGTGCCACTTCAACATGTAGATCCACCTTGGATCTGCTGTGGTGACCCCGAGTGAGAGCGGCCGATGGGAGTTACTTTAATGTCAGTTTTGCAGGTCCACTCTGACTCACTGACATACTTAATTAATTTTATAATGGTACAATTAATCACAGGGAATGTTAGGTAAAAAAAAAAAAAAAAAGATAGTCCTGATTTGGCAGGCTGTACATAAACTACAGTTTTCTACAGATGTAATTATTTATTAGACTGATGAAATTATGAATTAGAGAAACCCTTATTACATACATTCTTCTCCACAATAGGTATCCATCCCTTTTCTAAACCCACTTATCCCAAATAAAGGTCAATGGGGTCTGAAGCATGTCCAAGTGTTCATTGGCACACCCTGGACAGACCACTAGTCTAACACAAGGCTGACACATATACACAGACAAAAACATTCACCCTCCCACTTCACACCGACAGTTAATGTAGAGTTTCCTCTTCACCTAATCTGCATGTCTTTGGAATCACAATGCTAATTAATGTGCTTATTCTATATATGAAGGACGTGTCTTTGAATTAAAAAGATTAATAAGTGAAGGCATTTAAGAAACTTTTATTTTGTGACACATACATCTAGAAGTGCTTGTGCTGAATTGACACCAGAGATTTCCAAAGCCCAGAATGAACTATCCGCCAATTGTAGAAGACAAATCTCTCCCCCTGATCTCCGCTCAGATTTGAACACGCACAAAACTTTCTGATGAACTCCTTGGACATCACCTGACATGGAATTCATTTTGTGGCTTATAACAATGATTCATAAAATGAATTTTATTCATAAAAATCATGGCACTCAGCCCTGATCATTGCGCACCCATCCAAACTCATGTCACTTTGGTCATTTGTCAGTGGGCGATCTGCTGTTGCATTGGTGAAAAAGCTCGAGTCAGGCAGTCATGGGGTGGTTTGTGAAGTGTTTTGCATTGCCTGTATGGTATTTGTGCATCTTCCAGACTTGGTGACTCTCCTGCGGAAATCAGGTGCAGCTTCATACTTCACTGCGATCATTGCAATCATGGCGATTTGAAAGAGGATACCAAGCAGGCCGTGTGACGTCCTGGTGGCAGCTGAGCGCCTCTTTGGCATTATGCAGCATTCAATGCAATTTCATGACAGCACAAGGGCAGCTGGACAGACCCCGTCCCTGTGTAAAGGGGTTTAGAGTGCTAAGCTACCCATTGGTCCCATTGAAATATGGTGTGAGAAGAATCATAATCTCTGTAGATATACATGTGATTTCTTAGTTTTTTATTTTTAATAAATTTGCAAAAATAAAAAAAAAAATACCTTTTTCCTGTCATTATGGGGTTTTGTCAGTCAAACTTTGAGGGAAAACATGAATTTACTCCATTTTGGAATAAGGCTGTAGCATAACAAAATGTGGAAAAGTGAATACTTTCCGGGTGCACTGTACTCATGCCTTCAACATTCCTTCTGGGTGTGTTCCCACTGTCAAACCCTATCATTATCTCTGACATTTAAATTAGCCACGCTGAAGTGTTCTTTAGAAAAAGACGTTTATTGAAGTATGAAAATTTAATGTAAAAAACAAAACAAAAACAAATGCATATAATAGCACCACTACCACATTTCATGGAGATAATACAACACTCATCCCAGTGGTATTTTATCAAAAGTGCAAGTTTAATCTTGCAGCGTCAACACAAGACATAACGTAAATATTTTCCAACCCTTCAGCATTTGATTGTGTAGTATCGAATTAACCAGTTTAACCATTTATGACCATGGCATGCATGAATATGCTGTATGTACATGTACAAAAATGCAGTGTATGCATACGATGTACCTTAACACAATGAAATAACAACAAAAACCCTAAAATGAGATAATTTTTTTTAAGTTGACAACAAACATTCAAGATAATATAGCATCTTAACCAAATGTGAACAGTCACTGAAAATAGACAATATTTTGATTGAGCTGAATCATAGTTTTAAAAAAGTTTCATCTGTAGTTTTTTTTTCTATAAAGATAAACCTTAATTTTACTAGGGGGTGGTACTATTTGCAAAATTAAAGATTGTGGTGTATTACCCCCTTAAAAATATGGGGACAGATCTTCTGAACATGAAAGTATTAAGTTGTGACAAATTTATCCAACCTAACCCCCATGTACATACCTTGTGAATGTGAGTACCCTCAAAAAATGCCAAAAATATGATTTTTTTCCTTTTTGCGGATATTTTCAGTACAGAAAACTATTGAAAAGTGTGGTTATAACTTTAAATATAAGTTGTATGCACAGATTCATTTTCATTTTCAGCACAATTTGCAGAATTGAAACCCAGGCATAAACAGTAATAATAGTTTATCAATAATATAATTTCCCTATTTCAGATCTTGAACATTTTTTTTAATAATATTTATTTCATTCATTTAAAAGAAAAACAGAAAAGCAAAAAACAAAAGCACCACAATACCAGAATGAAAAGGAGCAGAAAGAAGAACAAGTCTTATGATTTCTGCCCCTTTTAACAATACAATCTTTCAATATACAGCATCATAGTCAACATTATTTAACAGATTGCATTTCTTTAACTTGTCACATACCACTGACCCATTTCATAATTATGACCATTAATTAATAGATTACATCACTGACAGGTTACATTTAAACTTAAGACACTCCAAACATTATTAACAGTTTACTTTTTTTTTTTTGACTTTCTTGCAGCCCACTGACTTACTTCATAGTTTCATACTTACTTAATACATCTAATTTAATGTTTTTTAAATAATTTAAGTGACCTTAATTCTTTAATTTCTTTATTAAGATTGTTCCATAATTTGACACCATTTACTGCAATACTCCTTTCCTTTACTTTGGTTCTAAATCTTGGTTTTTTAAAGACTTCTATTCCTTTCAATTTATAACTACTTACTCTTTTTTCAAACATATTTTGAATGTTTGTTGGTAAAGTATTTTTATTAACTTGGTACATCGTTTGTAATATTTTCAAATCGACTAAATCATGAAATTTAAGTACCCTATACTTAATAAACAATGGATTAGATGGATCTCTAAAACCACTGTTGCTAATCACTTTTAAAGCTCTTTTCTGCAAAATAAATAAAGGTTGTATATAGGTTGTATATGTTGATCCCCAGATTTCTACACAGTAAGTTAAATATGGGACAATCAATGAATTGTACAATGTTAATAAACCATAACTATTTAATGAATATTTTACTTTATGCAAAACAGCAATGGCTTTCGCTATTTTTCCTTTATGTAATTTATGTGTGACTTCCATGTAAGATCTTCATCAATCATGACTCCTAAAAATTTCATTTCTTTTACCCTTTGTATATCCATTCCATCTATTTGTAATGACACATTATTTTTTTTCGCTCTATCATTAAACAATATGAAATTTGTCTTATTAATATTTAGTGACAATCTGTTTATATCAAACCAATGTTTAACTTTTTCCAACTCTGTATTTATCACTTGTGCTACTTCCTGTATATCTTATCCAGAGTAAAACAGCGTTGTATCATCAGCAAATAAAATGCTGCCAAGCACATTGGATACATTCACAAAATCAATGATATACAAAATAAACAGTTTGGGTCCAAGTACCGATCCTTGTGGTACTCCATAAATAATGTTACACAATTCTGATTTGGTATTATTTATCTGAACAAACTGTTTTCTATTTTCTAAGTAGCTTTTTACCCATTGATGTGCAACACCTCATTCCATATTGTTGTAACTTGTGGAGCAATCTTGAGTGGTCTATAACATCAAAAGCCTTTTTCAGGTCAATAAAAATACTTACAAAATAATCCTTATTATCTATTGTTGTTGATATTTTCTCTATTAGTTCCATAATTGCCATAGCTGTCGAATGTTTTGTTCTGAATCCATACTGAGCATTATTTAAAATATGATGTTTCTCAATAAATTTATCCAATCTTGTTACAAAAACTTTTTCCATAATTTTAGAAAACTGTGGAAGCAATGATACTGGCCTGTAATTAGAAAAATTATGTTTGTCTCCATTTTTATATAATGGGACTACCTTAGCAATTTTCATTTCATCTGGAAAAACCCCAGTTGACAGAGACAGATTACAAATATAAGTAAATGGTTCAATAACAATTTCTATTATACTTTTTACAGTCATCATGTCTAAATCTTCATGGTCAGTTGATCTTTTGCTTACACAGTTTTTTACAATATTTCTTATTTCATCTTTTTCCACATTGTCCAGGAAAATACTATTGACCGTATTTACCAATGTACATAATTTATCTTCTATTATTGGTTTATTTCCCACCGGACTTGACCCTACATTTGAAAAATAATCATTAAACCCATTTGCAACTTCTTTTATATCATTTATCTCTTTATTTTCCTTAACAAAGTAATTTGGAATAGTTTACCCTCATACCCTCATATTATCTTTACTCTTATTTAGTTTTTCACTGTAATAATCTTTTTTTTGTTTCCTAATTATTGTTAATAGTTTATTTTTATATTTTTTGTATTTATGTTCTGATTCCTTTGTTTGCAATTTTAAAAAGCACCTGTATAAATAGTTTTTCTTTGCACAAGCATTTTTTATTCCCTTTGTCAGCCATGGTTTATTTACTCTTTTCTTACTAATTTCAATTAATTTACAATTTTTATTGTATGATTTCATCAATATTTTCATAAATGAGTTATATGCTACATTAACATCACTGACATAAACTTCTTCCCAGTTTTGATTTTTAAGGTCATATTTTAATACCTCTAAGGCTTTTACTGACTTATCTCTTTTAAAGTTTATATCAGTTTTTTTGTTGTACCTATTTTTATATTTAAATATTGAAAAAATTGGTAAATGGTCGCTAATATCTGTCATGAAGATCCCATTCTTGATAATTTCATCTGTTCTGTTTGTAAATATATTATCAATTACCGTTGCACTTTGCGATGTAATTCTGGTTGGTTTTGTTATCAAGGGGAATAACCCCAAACTATACATTGAATTCACAAAATCACTTAATCTTTGGCAGCTGGAGCTTTCTACTCAACAAAAATATAAACGCAACACTTTTGGTTTTGCTCCCATTTTGTACGAGATGGACTCAAAGATCTAAAACTTTTTCCACATACACAATATCACCATTTCCCTCAAATATTGTTCACAAACCAGTCTAAATCTGTGATAGTGAGCACTTCTCCTTTGCTGAGATAATCCATCCCACCTCACAGGTGTGCCATACCAAGATGCTGATTAGACACCATGATTAGTGCACAGGTGTGCCTTAGACTGCCCACAATAAAAGGCCACTCTGAAAGGTGCAGTTTTATCACACAGGACAATGCCACAGATGTCGCAAGATTTGAGGGAGCATGCAATTGGCATGCTGACAGCAGGAATGTCAACCAGAGCTGTTGCTCGTGTATTGAATGTTCATTTCTCTACCATAAGCCGTCTCCAAAGGCGTTTCAGAGAATTTGGCAGTACATCCAACCAGCCTCACAACCGCAGACCACGTGTAACCACACCAGCCCAGGACCTCCACATCCAGCATGTGCACCTCCAAGATCATCTGAGACCAGCCACTCGGACAGCTGCTGGAACAATCGGTTTGCATAACCAAAGAATTTCTGCACAAACTGTCAGAAATCGTCTCAGGGAAGCTCATCTGCATGCTCGTCGTCCTCATCGGGGTCTCGACCTGACTCCAGTTCGCCGTCGTAACCGACTTGAGTGGGCAAATGCTCACATTCGCTGGCGTTTGGCACATTGGAGAGGTGTTCTCTTCACGGATGATGCGAAGGAGATGTGTTGCACTGCATGAGGCAAATGGTGGTCACACCAGATACTGACTGGTATCCCCCCCCCAATAAAACAAAACTGCACCTTTCAGAGTGCCCTTTTATTGTGGGCAGTCTAAGGCACACCTGTGCACTAATCATGGTGTCTAATCAGCATCTTGATATGGCACACCTGTGAGGTGGGATGGATTATCTCACCAAAGGAGAAGTGCTCACTATCACAGATTTAGACTGGTTTGTGAACAATATTTGGGGGAAATGGTGATATTGTGTATGTGGAAAAAGTTTTAGATCTTTGAGTTCATCTCATACAAAATGGGAGCAAAACCAAAAGTGTTGCGTTTATATTTTTGTTGAGTATATGTTAATATTAAAGTCCCCACACATAAAAAGCGTTTTGTTTTTAATTTGATGGAATAATTCAATTATTTTATCTGTAAATTTCACAACACAAGAATCTGGTGCTCTGTATACACAACTGATTAAAATATTCTTAGATGTTTCATGTACAAGTTCCACTGTTACAATTTCTATGACATCATTCATAATTGTCATTTCTTCAACAATTGTACACATCAGATCTGTTTTTGTATACAGAGCAATACCACCGCCTTTTTTATATCTTCTGTTTACAAAATACAGCTCATATCCCTCCATTTGAACTTCATCCATGAGATCATCTTTAAGCCAAGATTCAGTGATTGCAACAATACTAAATCTATTTTTAAACTGATTTAAATAATCTTTTATTTGTGACATTTTACAATACAAGCTTCGACTGTTTATATGTATGAGTGACAGGGTATCTTCTGCAATTTTTTCACTATTCAGCTGTTCTACTGTATAATACTCACAACCAATCGTTTTTAAGTCAAATATACTTTCATCAATATTACTGTCTATGTCATATATTTTATCATCTGTTTCCATGTTTGATCTGATTTTTTGTTGGTCCAATTACCAACAGATGTTATATTTGATTGTCTATTCAGGTCTGTATTTCGTAAGGTCCTCCATGTTTTTGATTTGTATACCGTTTGTTCCTTCTTTCACTCTAATCCACACCCTACAATTCCAGACCCATGTAGCAACAATATGTTTCTGTTTCTTAGTAGTCTTGCTTCCCTAGCAATATCTGCATTTTTTTTTTGTTAGATGCTCATTTATATAGACACTCGTTCCTTTCAAATTCTTTGCCTGTCTTAATAACTCATTTTTATATTTTCTGCTTGTAAATCGTATAACAATGTTAGATAGTTTATTTTTTCTATCTTTAGTTGGAACAGTATAACAGTCTGATATTGTGTCTTGATGGATGACAACACCTTTTTGATATAAAAAGTTTGTAACTTGTTGTTCCAATGATTGTCTTTCTTCAGGTGGTGCATTCTCCCCACTGGCTACACCAGAATCCACCACCCTTGCATATGTCCGATGCCTTGTTTCTAGTCCAGATATTATAACGTCATCTTTTCTAGTAAATTGTTCAAGTTCATCTACACGTTGCTCAAGTTTCTTAATGATCTTGTCCTTCTCTTTAACCAGATTTTGGAGTTCTTTAATTTCCACCATCAGTTTGTCTAGATTAGACATGTCTTTTGATATATGGTTTAATGAGGTCTTTATCTCCTCTATATCTTCCTCGAGTTTATCTGTTTTCCTGGGTGGTGCCATGCCGACTGTCGTGGCTCAGTATGGCCACTATTGATTACAAAAACAATTCTCACCAGTAGCCTCCACCACCACAGGTCCGGTAGCCGCACCCCAACCCTCCCCGTTGCTAACCTCATTCACAGCCACCCCAGCCACGGTCGTAGCCGCCGCCAGCCCCGGATGTAGCCGCTGCTAGCCGCGGATGTAGCCGACGCCTCGGGCCTGGATGTATCGCCGCCACCGATGCCTCGGGCCTGAATGAACCGCCTCCACCGATGCCTCCGCTGCTAGCCTCGGACGTAGCCGCTGTTAGCCTCGGATGTAGCCGACGCCTCGGGCCTGGATGTATCGCCGCCACCGATGCCTCGGTCTGGATGAACCGCCTCCACCGATGCCTCCGCCGCCAGCCACGGATGTAGCTGCTGCTAGCCTCGGATGTAGCCGCTGCTAGCCTCGGATGTAGCCGCTGCTAGCCTCGGACGTAGCCGCTGCTAGCCTCGGACGTAGCCGCTGCTAGCCTCGGACGTAGCCGCTGCTAGCCTCGGATGTAGCCGACGCCTCGGGCCTGGATGAACCGCCTCCACCGATGCCTCCGCCGCCAGCCTTTCAACTTGTCGCAAGTGAAAAAATGGCTTCTAGTAGTAGTAGTAGTAGTAGTAGTACACCCTTTACAAGATCACAGGCCAAAAAGACACTTTGTGGTGTGGACTACATAGAGAAGGCAGAGTTTCCAAGTGGAATGCTTCCAGCAGGCAAGGACATCATACAGAACATGCTGTATCTTTTGCGGCCAAAGCGGGCCGGCCAGGCCCAACGATCAAGGGATGCAGCAGCTCAGCTGCTTGCTGAACTGGTCCAGGAACACTGGCTGTTTTGCAACCTGTACACCATCCACACCAGGCACATAAAGAAGCACATTTTGAAGCTGTATTATGACTTTCTGACTCTGGTTCAGACACGAAAACAGCGACAAAATGATAGTTTCTCCAAAAGAGCAGAGACATTCAACAGTCGAACACTGGAGGTGTTTGACATCTTCTGTCAGGACCCTGTAATACGCAGGAAACTGGAGCTGAAGCATGGTGTAAAGATGAGTGACATGGAGTGGAACTTTCTCAGTGATCAGAGAGCTGAAAGGAAAATGTACTGTGAAGACTTTGTTGACCGCAAATGGATGAAGACAATGGAGCGCAGGCAAAAGGAGATGCAAGCCATTGATCAAATGAGAGAAGAAGCTGAAAAAGAAAAGGAGCTGAGCCAGCCAGTTGCCTATTTTGAGGACAGTGACCAGTCAGAGGAAGGTGACCACAGTATGGACACAGATGCGGCCTTCTCATCCTGTGATGAATGCTCCAGTGCAGCTGAGACTGAGGAGACTCAGAGTCAGACAAAGAAGCGCAGGTTGTCTTCCACAGTCACTCTCACTCAACCAGGAGACGAACTGCCTCTAAAATACCAGCACATCCGTGAGAGCATAAGAAAAGTTAGGCCAGAGTTTTATGAGACTATTGATAAACTGAAGAGCTGTTATCACATGTCCGAAGCCCAGGCTGAAGCATCTGTCATAACGGTCGGTAACCGGATGTTTGGACGAAACTGGAAGCCACATGATGAGCCAGAAGTAATTGATCTAGACACTCTGCCAGAATCCAAGAGTATCAGGGAAGCCTGCAAGAGCATCGAAGTTCTGGCACTAGATGAGATTGTCAAGGAGATCATGAACTCTGATGAACAAGTTGTGGTGACCTACTCTGATGATGGCTCAAAAAAACAGGGTGCTGGGTCATTTTCTGTGCAGGGAATCATGATCAATGGAACATACAGGGCACTACCCACCATGAGCATTGCTTCGGAGTCCAGGAAAAACTTAGCAGCTCTCGCTGGATTCACTGAAGGGAATGGGAGGCCCATTCACATCTGCTGCTGCAGTTGAAGAATATGTAGCAGCCACTGACATAGATGAACACACCAAGATTGGACGTCTCTACCTGGAGGTTCGCTATGCTCGAGATACCTCGCTTTCCCTGCCAAAATCAAGTGACCTCTTTCGCCTCATGAAGGACCACAAGAAGCTGCCCATGAACACATATGCAGTGAATCTGAAACTGTACCTCAAAAACATTACCTCAAATGCAGATGTGACTTTGGATGACTTTAGTAAAGCCATGGATACAATTCTGGCTGACCGAGACTAGCTGTGGGCTGTGGGACTTCAAATTTCCATGGACTCACCCTTAAATGTTGATTATTATTTGAACCAAAGCATTGCTGTATTAGTATTTTTTGTGTTATTAAAGAAAATGTTACTAAAAAAATTTCATGTTGGTTTACAGGCCCTTATATTATTGCCGGACAGCATTTTTGATTGAAAAATGTAAAATTTGGCGGTTTGTGATTTCAGGGGGTATGTACAGGGGGGTTAGAATCAATCATTTGGACAATAGTTTGTATTTTCTGGTTCATAATGACCATCTCCATATTTTAAATGGGGTATTTCACAATATTTGTGCTAACACCAACCCCTAATTTTACCCACATTAAAAATCCTGTATTGTTTTATATTTGTATGTGGTATTACAGTCACCAAGAAAGTCACGTCTGTGGCTGGTTGGATTGATATTAATGTTACTGAGACCCAATTTTTTATTTATTTATTTTTTTTTTACCAAGCTTAATCTACCTAACAACAGCAAAAGGATGCAAATGGAGTGTTAATGTAATTTTTTCTTTTTAAAATTGTAACTACAGTATTTTGGAGCCATTTCACGCTAATTCCTTTTGTAATCTAATCAACCCATCTTTCCAAAGTAAACTTCATGAAAAGTCAAATTATGTGAGTGAAAGATGGTGGATTAAACTTGTGATTGGCTTCTAAGCATATTTGATAAGTGTTTGAATCCTTTTTTTTTTCAAGTAAACTCTAAGGGCCTGATTTACTTTGGGTTTGACCATCCGAGTGCACAAAATTGTGCGAGGAAGCATGCAAAATAGGTGAGGTTTACACACTCAGCATGATTTATGAAGGTCAAAAAGAAATTTAATGGATTTATTTTGTATATTATTTTGTATATTTTGCTTTATTTTGTAAGTTTGAAATCTTGGCGTTAATTGATTGTGCCTGATAGATTATCTGGGATACTATTCCAGCACAGAGGCTTCACAGAACAATAATAATAATAATAGTCATTAAAATGTTGGGCAAATTTAACTTTACTTTGTGCCCATTTATTTATGAGTAAGTGTCTCCATGCATAACAGGTGAACTACACACAGATGCAAATATCAGAGTGTCATATCTGTGTGGGATATCACAGCTCTGCATACAGGATGCAGTGTGCGTTAACATGCACATTATATTAAAACAAACAAACAAAAAAAACAAGAAAACAATCTCTTATTTTGGACTTTTAGTTCTTGTTCCATTCACGGTATTTAAACTAAATATGAATAATTATGCTGTATTCTGCTGGTGGAACTGTGAACACAGCTGTCTGAGTGCATTCCACTGGGAGAACATTAAGGCCATATATGCATGCCATCAGATATCAATTGTACATTTACTCTTAACAAATAACCTGCAAAGTTTTCTGCACCCCAGCACACAAAAGTTTGGATTGGCCATGAAAATTAGTTCTTGTTATCTCGGATCATAAATCAGGCCATAAAATGTTCCATGTCGATTCATAGTGTCACAAGTTCAATCCAATTTAATTCTACATGTTACAGTAAATGTCTAAAAGTGCATCTTTTTGCATTTGGTTTAAGTGAGGCAAGTTTAAAATAAATTGCCAGATTGGAGAGGTAAATACAGGTATTTCAAATCTTTAATTTATCAAGAGAGCCCAAGAAATCCACTTGAACCACAAAGCTCTTACTTCATCATCATCATTGTTGCATCTACCACACTTACAGATCTTAGCTCCTAGACTGCAACCACCCAAGCAGACTACTTGTACAAATCCAAAGGATAAACTGAAGAAAATATATTTACAGACATTTGCTGCGTTATCAAAAGTCATTTCTGTATTGTCATATAAATGCTTTGTACTGAAAACTATGAACGATTCCAAAACATTTTTTCTGCTATGGAATTTTTCCCCATAAAAACTACCCAGCAGTAAACTGCCAGACAGAATAATAATAAAAAATAATAATCAGAAAAAACTAACAACCTTAAAAAACACCATAGTTCAGTAATGCACATCATTTTTAAAAACAGGTTCTATTGCACAGAATAACCTAAACACATACATCCATGTTATTATACCTTAATTATGGAGTCTGATATTTTCAAAAGCTGTGTATAATTATATGGCGCTCCTAGAACTCGCCGTGACTACAGGCAAATGAAGTAACATGCAGATGTACAGAAGGTATCTCTCGTATCTTGCAGTCCAGATGGTGCAACATTCTTTGAACTTTCTCGGGCAGTCCTTTATAAAGGCGTTGACAGTCAGATTTGATGGGCTCATAGACTGTGTTCGTGTCTATTAAACAGTGATATCTTGACATTTTAATACTTCCAGCATCAATAGGCAAATTGGGGGCAATGATCCACAATAAACAAATGAGGGAAAGGGTTTACATCCCCTTACTTTGAAACGGCAACAAGAGTAAACCACTTTTTTTATTCTCACCAACCTAATATTTAATGTGCATATAGCTCATACAAATGTTCCTTCATCATCGAAAGCATGAAGATGTGACGAGTGGTAAAATAGGCAAAACTTGCACTCTGGACAATTTCTCCAGCATCAGTTGCAAAAGCCTAATAATGCCTTCACAGTTATTCCAGGTATCTTGATAGCTTTGTTCACTGGTGTCCTCCTTGCATAGTCACTCAGTTTTTTTGAGAACTGTCTACCTCAAACAGATTTACCATACAGTAGAATACTGATGGGTATTTCAATGATACATAAACTACCAGTCCAAAATTTGGATGCACTTTCTCTTTCATTTGAATAGAGAAGTGTGTCCAAATTTTTTGAATGGTATTGTGCATATATTTCTATGACAAGATAGCAATGCTGCTCCAATGTATTCCAAAAGGAGAACATAGAGAGTCTGAGAGAACATTTCATAAAGAGGGATGCAAACTTTTAGACGGATATTTTTTTTATTTTTATTATTATTTTTTTTTTGCAATTTCACTAAAACTTTCTTTTTAGATGCTCAAACATGGTGGGAATATTGCTTGGATATGGTCTGAAAAACACCTCTGCATAACAATTAACACCTGGTTCTCACGGCAAGATTTTAAAATTGTTGGTAGGTTTTCAATACCTGAGAGACCCCATACATGGTGATTAAAAAAAAAAACATAGATCTAACAGTTTTGGTCATACAGTGTGTGATGTGCAGCTACATGGTAAAGAAAACACACATGAGCAGATTTCGCTCACAAACATTCCCAGGTCAGACGGGAAATCTTGCAAAACCTCTGGAGATCAAACGTGACTTTGGAGTAAATAATTTTGGATTCCCCTCCGTGCTTCCGTCACTTTGCTTTCTGATTGGCTACATGTCACATTCAACAGGCTGTGTGCTAGAATTTGTGCTGGGAGAACACCACACATGCTGGGATATCGGGCCAAGACAATCCAACATGTGGGATATTCATGATTTGAGGTCTGAGGGGTCCCAACGTCCTTCCGCACAGACTAGAGAAATCTTAACCCACCACACACAGCAAGAATATCTGAAAAGATTATCTTTAGAGCCATCATGATAGTTGGGGCATCCTTAAGGTTGTAGGAAGGGGTTAGATTGAGTCAGAAATCGGGATAATTATGTTGCCCTGTGAACCAGTCATAAGAAGAAAATTTGGATGATCAAAAGCATATACCGATCAGCAAAATATTTATGATTGACTGGTATGAATGACTTCATAATGACGTCACACAGAAATCATGTGTTCAAGTCACACATAGTCAAAAATGCCATTACAGACATATGCATACTTACTTGCCGTATTGTGGTGTGTGTACACAGTAAAATCATCAGTGTAAAACTAACACTGACAGTGTTAAATTAACACTGACAGTGAACATATGGTCCTACTCCGGCCAGAGTGAGTGCACAGGGTTTGCGTGAGTCCTCTGATGCCTTTCATGGATATTTTTGATGATGAAGGAACATTTTCATGATATGAACAGTGATTAAATATTATATTTTGCCATTTCAAAATAAGGGGATGCACACTTTTGCACTCATCCATAGTGTTAAATGATCTGGCTTTTGATATTACAGATTCTACACTGTCTTGTTATTGCAGCAAAAGGAACCTTAGAAATTGACCATTTGGTTTGCTGATGTGGACCGATAAATTCTGCTAACATCAGAGAGGTTTGGGTTATTCTTAATCTCTTAAACGTGCATCACACATTATTAAAAATGGTAAAATTTATGAAATGCTGAGATTTGTTGCTAGTCTTGCACAAGTGGAATGCAACACAAAAAATATACATCAACACAATGCCTGGTGTGTTGCTCTAAGACACATTTAGACCTATCCAGTAAATATGGACATGCAGACACATGTGAATTCATTTATTGCCAGACTGCTGCAGCACAACCTCCCCATTAAACTGACATGTAAAGTTTTTGAGTCTCATAAAAATGATGATGAGATTGGCTTGCTACATGTCTGAACTAAATCAAACATGCCTTCTCTCAGCCCACATAGCTTTGAAGTGCAGATGTCTCATTTGATGATTTCTCTTTTCTCCTGCACCACCACCTTGTGGTAGGATGGGATTGTGCTTTGAGGGCTGGTAGAGGGATGAGAACCTGTTAAACTGCTCTGCGATGCACCAGAGGTACTGCCTTTGCTGTGGAGGACTCTTTGAGAGCTAGAACTACCATTTCTGAGAGACTGACCTCCAACTTCCTGGACAAGCTTCCCTCCACTAATTGTTGGGCCTCCAACCACCAGGACTCTCTGGGATCCAGAGAGTCCTCCTGGCTGGAGAGTACCTCCCTGCACCAAGCAGGTCTGGCTACCCTTCAGGACCTTCATGGACCCTGCTGGTAGTTGGCTTTCTACAACCATCATAGCCTGAGAGCCTGGCTGGCTACCCTTCAGGACCTTCATGGATCCTGCTGGTACTTGGCCTTCTACAACCATCATAGCCTGAGAGCCTGACAAGTTGTGCCTGTTCCCTTCAACCAGCACCATGCCAGGGGTTTGTGCTTGCGCACTGGATACAACTCTCTGAATGACGTTACCTTGGGCAGGGACTGTTTGCGTGCCGTTCACCAGGATCATTCTCTGAAGGTTGGTGGGTGGTGCCTCAGCCAGCAACACAGTGTTCTGCATCTGTGGTTGAACAATGTAGTGCACAGGCTGTGCTACAGGTGTGGTGGTGTAGTAAACAGGCTGTGGCTGCTGTACCATGACCACTTGGCCAGTATTTGCCTTCCCGTCAGTCACTGTGATCTTATCTTCTCTCAGTGTCATTGCTGCTTCCCTCACAATGTTCTTAGATGACTCCTTGACCACAGTCTCCTCTGTCTTCTGGACAGGTGACTGCACTTTGGGTGGAGTGAATGGCTGCTGGGTAGACATCACATTTGATACTGAAGTTAGAGTGTTGATGGTGGTCCTGGGTCGGGGAGTGGGTGTTGCTTCAACTTCAGTTTGGATCGTCTTTCCTCCACAGATCTCAGCCAGGGTTTTGAACTTTGGGTCAAGATCATTGAGGAACTGCAGGTCATTATCAGTCTCTAGAAGACTGCAGCAGCCCACCGAGCCAGCGGGAGAACCGTTGCCCTCATAGTCGTACACCAACTGACTGTCCTTCACCGTCTGCTTTTCCCAATTACTGTTTACTTTCTGTAGAGAAAACAGGCAATTGTTACCAAAGCTTAGCCAAACACAAAAGAGATTTTTGTTTCTCTTTCATTAATTTTTCATCACGTTGTTTTTATTATGAGTGATTAACAATCAGGCCCATAAGCATTTGGACAGTGGCATAAACAGTAAAACGTTTCACTGTGAATTCACAATAAACTACTGACAGCTATAGTCCCAAAAAAGTGCAAAAATGGGATGAAACCACTTAACCTGGAGTTGCAGACTGAACAGCCCCCCCGCCTTCACTGTACAAGCATCATTTCGGAGCGTCAGCAGCGATTCACTAATTATGGACTTGTTTCTGCTTAAAACTGACTTTACAATGATTTAAGAGGTTTTACTTTGTCGTCTGATAATCACATTATTCCCTCTGATCGGGTGTAGAGAGTCAGACTCTGAAAGTCAGACTCAAACGTGCTGCTGTTGTGCTGTGATCGCTTCTCCATCTTTTATTATGAAATAATGCTGAATTTATGTGGGAATGATTGTTGTACAAAAGTTTCAGATATCTGTCGCTAAGTTAGATGATGAATGGAGTGCAGTTTTAAGTAGAAACGAGGTGATAATCAGTGAATTACTGAATTACTGGGGACCATTCATTCAGTGACACTGGCTTGCCTCCTAACAGGCTAACTTATAAAGTGCAGACCTGGGAAACCCATACAAAAAAAAAAAAAATGGAAGAAAGGAGCTGTGACCTCAACAAATGTTTTGGCTTCAAATTTTTATCCCGATGGAGCATGATCAAACAAGTTCCAAGCCATAATCAATATGAAAACTAGGGGTGTCGGAAAAAAATCGATTCACGTCTGAATTGCGATTCTTATTTATTACGATTCTGAATCGATCCAAAATGTCCAAGAATCGATTTTTAAAAAGCATTTTATTAAACATTTCCTTGCTTACTCGCTGCGTGTACTGTTTGTCAGGCAACGGCTTCCGTACTACAGCGTCTCCGCGAGGGGCGGGTCCGGCGTACTTCAAACATTTGTGAGCTGAAGCTTAGCATGGCGGCTTAAGAGATAATTCAGCCAGCACCGTCTTTGCTGAAGGCAAATGTTTGGGCGCATTTTGGATTTTATTATTTGCTGAGTAAGAAGGAGATTGACATGACTTACGCAGTGTACAAAATCTGCAAAATGAAAGTTAAGTACTTCGGAAACACTTCAAATCCGCAAGCCCACATGCTACGTCATCACCCGGAGCTAAAAGGAGCGGAGCAGCGGTACCTGCCGACTACTGACCAGCGCTTCGCTAAACTGCCAGTCAACTCCGAACGAGCAAAGCAGATAAGTAAATTTACATCTTTAGAATCACTTGATTAACCTTGTAAAGCTGCATTTTCTTAAACATAAACATTTTTTAAGTAATATAACTATTTCTCAGAGCTCTTTGAATCAAAAATCGATTCTGAATCGAATCGTCACCCCAAGAATCGGAATCTAATTGAATCGTGAGTTGTTGTACGATTCACATCCCTAATGAAAACCCTTTTAAAGACATTCAAACATGACTGAAGCTGTTAAGACTGTAATTCCATACCACTTCTCTGTCTGTAATTGTATTACTTATGGCCTAGGTTGGCTCTTTTCCTGGAACAATCCACTTTATGTTGAGAAAACAGGCAAATTCTCCCACATAGTTAAAATTCCATAGGCCTAGACTGCCAGGGGATTATGATGCAGAGCTTCTCTCAGTTTTCTCTCTATCATTCTCTCTTTTCTGTCATACTTTTATTATCTCTCCTTTTTCCTCTCTCTCTCTCTCTCTCTCTTTCTCTCTCTTTCCAACAAAATCACATAAAGGCATGTATGCCCCTGTTTTTCTCTGTCTCCCTCTTCCTGTCACTTTCTGGAGGTATTTCCACCTCTGTAGGTGGATTATCTAGAGCACTATGCTACTATCCACCTACTGTCCTCCATTACAGTTTATGACTCTGTTTCTTATAACTCAACCAGTCATGACAGATGGTCACTCCAAAAAGGTGTGGTTCTGCTTGACATGTCTTCTTGTAGTAGGAGTGAGTTTTCTTCTGTCACGGTCACCATGTGCATGTTTTTCAGAATATGGTGTAGTGTTGGTTTGAGGTGAAATCTGTTGTTACGTAACCTATGTAAATCAAGCTGATGTAACATTCCTTAGTAGTTGCAGAAAATAAAGGGTGACAATAGTGAGCTGATTCCTCACCTCAGTGTAGTACTGCCTGAGGAAGTAGTCTGGTAATGTAATACTATCAATAAAATCTTGTCTTCTTCCTTGTGCTCCTCCTCCTCTTGCCTCCATGTCTTGAAACTCAGAGATAAAGTCCTGCCTGTGTTCTGTCATCCCCCATCCACATTTGGCTCGGCCAGTACTGTGGTCTCCGTGTAGGAAGCCCTGGTCCATGGAGATGAAGTTCTCTTTGATACCCACAGGCACTGTGTTGATCAAACCTGCTGTTCCCATTTTGCTCGTTCCACCATCCACATTTGAACTTCTGTTCACTAATGGCACTGCCTAAAGGGGGGATGAACCAAATGTAAGAACAGAGTAAACATCTGTTCAGTAATATATATATATATATATATATATATATATATAAAGGAATATTTTACAAAAACATTTATTTGTAAACACTAACACGTTACATTGATTCACTTATGTTGGTTTTTACATAGAATGAATTAGTCAACCAATCAGTATGAGCAGAGGCTAAGTTTACCCATAATCCCTTTTGGCATTTGTGTGTTAATGTTCAAATCTTTAGAATTAGTGCATTATTTTAAAATTAACAGATATGTGTTATACGAGGGCTGTCAATAAAGTAACGGTCCTTTTTATTTTTTTCAAAAACTATATGGATTTCATTCATATGTTTTTACGTCAGACATGCTTGAACCCTCGTGCGCATGCGTGAGTTTTTTCCACGCCTGTCGGTGACGTCATTCGCCTGTGAGCACTCCTTGTGGGAGGAGTCGTCCAGCCCCTCGTCGGAATTCCTTTGTCTGAGAAGTTGCTGAGAGACTGGCGCGTTGTTTGATCAAAATTTTTTCTAAACCTGTGAGACACATCGAAGTGGACACGGTTCGAAAAATTAAGCTGGTTTTCAGTGAAAATTTTAACAGCTGATGAGAGATTTTGAGGTGATTCTGTCGCTTTAAGGACTTTTCACGGTGCGAGACGTCACGCTGCGCTCTCAGGCGGCGTCATCAGCCTGTTCAAGCTGAAAACCTCCACATTTCAGGATCTATTGTTAAAGGAGATTTTTTTAATGAAAGACGTGCGGACGGATCCGCGAATCGGGACGCACAGGAAAAACACCTCCGTGTTGATAACCATTTGTAAAATCCAGGCGGCTTTTGATGGCTTTCAGTGGAGTGAGTATATGAGAAATTGTTTAACAGGCAGGACATGTTCCAACTTGTCCTTAAGGCTTTCAACAGAGGTGTTTTTCCTGTGGCGGAGCGTCGCGGCGGCTGCGTCCCGACGCGCGGACCCGTCCGCACGTCTTTCATTAAAAAAAATCTCCTTTAACAGTGGAATATCCGGATAAAATGCTGAAACCGACTTCTTCTGAAACTTCTCTGTTCTCTCACGACGTCCTGGATCAATAGAGCCTGAAATGTGGAGGTTTTCAGCTTGAACAGGTTCACGACGGCGGCTGAGAGCGCTGAGCGACGTCTCGCACCGTGAAAAGTCCTTAAAGCGACAGAATCACCTCAAAATCTCTCATCAGCCGTTAAAATTTTCACTGAAAACCAGCTTAATTTTTCGAACCGTGTCCACTTCGATGTGTCTCACAGGTTTAGAAAAAATTTTGATCAAACAACGCGCCAGTCTCTCAGCAACTTCTCAGACAAAGGAATTCCGACGAGGGGCTGGACGACTCCTCCCACAAGGAGTGCTCACAGGCGAATGACGTCACCGACAGGCGTGGAAAAACTCACGCATGCGCACAAGGGTTCAAGCATGTCTGACGTAAAAACATATGAATGAAATCCATATAGTTTTTGAAAAAAATAAAAAGGACCGTAACTTTATTGACAGACCTCGTATATCAATTTGTACATTTTAAGAGTTTACAGTAATGGAGTATTTTTATTTGGATTAATTTGATTTATAAATCAAACCCATAAGTCAAACCTGCTTTCCTTTTCAAGACCTCTGCCTCATGGCTGGACTGCTGTATGTTGTCAAGATGAATGACACTTCTCTACAGTAGTGGGCAGGGCGCACAAAGACAGAAGCGCTGACTCATTTGTTGTGTTTGGGTTTGTGATCACCTTTGATTCTATTAGAAGCTTTGTCAGTGTTTAAACTCAAAAAAGGCTTGTTGGTAGCTGAGAGTGTGCGGGAGACAAAATAGAAAGTTAGCGGTTAGCTGTAGCTTCTGATCAATTTTTAGGTGCTTTATCATTATAAAAGATAACTTTTCAGTTAGCTGATTAGCAGTTATCAAAGGTAGCTTTATGATTACCTGTGCCCACCACTGTGTGTGTGTGTGTATATATATATAAGGTTTATGACAGACATAATATATTTATATTTCAATATGACATTTAAGGTTATTAATTTTTAGGGTTCATGCATGGTTTTGGTATGCATTTGGTTTCTGTAATTTCTTTTTAGAAATTTAAAGATTTAAACTGAAGATTGGGAGAACACATTGTTTACAAAAGTGAACATAGAGTTGTCCAGATGGGAAGTCCAGACCAAGTCTGTGACCAGTTCTGACCAAAGGAGCTGAGGGGGCTGAGGTGGAGGCTGTGGATTCCTACATGTACCTCGGGCTGTGGCTGGACAGCAAACTGGACTGGACAACCCACAGCAACCATCTATACAGGAAGGGACAGAGCAGGCTATACTTTTTGAGGAGGTTGCAGTTGTTTTACATCTGCAGGAAACTCCTGTGGATGGTCTACCACTCTGTGGTAGCCATCGTCCTCTTTTACACTGTGAGGTGCTGGGGGGGTAGCACATACAAGAAGGACACATCCAGGCTAGACAAAGTGATCAGGCAGGCTGGCTCTGTGGTTGGCATGAAGCTGGACTCTCTGCTTATGGTGACAGAGAAAAGAACTCTGGACTAAGTGCTGGACATTATGGACGATGCCAGTCCCCCTCTGCACACCGTCATCAGCAACCAGAGGAGCCTCTTCAGCCACAGACTGCTCCTTCCCAAGTGCAGGACCAACAGACTGAAAAACTCCTTTGTCCCTCAGGCCATCAGACTGTACAACTCCTCACTCAGGGGGAGGAGGAGTAACAGGAAGACAGAGGACACGAAGGAGAGGAACAGTAGTAGCCAGTAAACCAGTATTGATCAGTATGTCTGGTATTTATATTTATATTTTCAAACTGTTTTTTTTTTTTTTACTTTCACTTTTGATACTCTGTATGTTTCTTACCGTGTGTGCTGCTATACACACACGGTAAGAAACTGCTGGAACCTCAATTTCCCTGAGGGAGTCTTCCCAAGCGATCAATAAAGTTCTATCAAATCTAATCTAATGGTGTTATGAGATTTCCTCACAGTACATTTTCCATGTACCACGTATGCGTCACATTTTTGGTCCGTTCTACATATCTTTCTTGCAGTACATGTCTGAAATGGGCAGATGAACAGGAGAGAGAGAGATTGGCGCAGCCTGGGGGGGTAGAGAGTGACAGTGAATGCATCACGGAGTGGGTGTACAAAGAAGAACAATGGACTGTTAATATCCCCAATGGCAAGGCATTACAGTGTGATTATTGACCTCATCTGATTCGCAATTGTTGCATTTCTGTTTCGACATCAATCCAAAATAGACCTCGTATTTGCTGCAAAATTGTATGCAATGCTGCAACTGCAATGCACCTGAAACATAGTGCTGTGGAGCGAGTGGAGAAGGAAGCACTGACCCGAGTTGAGGCTATCAGCTCCACACACACATATCACAGACAGATAATGGACTGCAGACTGAATGCAAATGTAGTATGTGGAAACTAGATGTTTATACTGTTAAATCAGGACATTTTGATCAGTCTTCATTTTTCCTGTGGATTTCAAAACCATTCAAAGTATGTTCATTGTATTGTCATGTGAGTGGTACAATACTTTCTTCTGGTTTCTGCATTTGCTGGAGTTAACTTAAGAATTCAGACTATGTTTAAAACAAACTGGAGACATGCATTTTTGTGTTGAGACTTTGTGTTGCACAATTTAAAAAAAATTTCATTGTATTAGTATAATCCCTAATCTACTGTCATTAGCTGTGCATGCAAAGACATGCATTACACAACAGTCCATACAATTACGGACAAAGAGTGAAGAATGCGTATGTGTGTGGGCATTGCATGCAGTGATATCGTAAAACAACAGGAATGTGGAAATTCGTTGTTTGGGTACTAATGCTCTTTTCACATACACGACATTTAACCAGCTCTGTTTTGTACATTAAAATAAATATGTTGATTTTACCGCGTTCTCGCCCTGGCCCTCAGTGTGGTAGGCAATAAGATGTGATTTGGTGTCAAATGGCATCTCAGTAAAACCTTCTGGCAGACCTACAGCACTTCCGCAATGGCAGAACAGCAGGAAAAGTAGAAGAACTGTGGACATAAAAAAAACAAAACAAAAAAAACAAAGTCTGAGTCAATGTTCATAGCTCCTGAATGGTGTAGTGGGACGTAAGGTGGAGTTTTTAAATTTCCCTCTATAATCAAACATTTAGTTACAGTCCATCCAGAAAGTATTGACAGCATTGCACTTTTTCCACATTTTTTATGTTACAGCCTCATTCCAAAAAGGATGAAATACCTTCATTTAAATGGGCATTTTTGACTATGCAGCTCGTTCACTAGACTTCCTAGGCAGATACATCTGTAGATCATATGCATAACAATGAAAAGACAAATTATGCTTTGTTAAAATTGACCCCAGAGTCAGCATGTACAGCGAAGTAAAAAGATCCGGGCCAAGAATAGGGCCCTGTGGCAGTCCACAAGAAAGAGGCGTATGTGATGAAGAGAAGAGCGGTCACAATCATGACAGAAAAATTCAGATTGAGCAAATAAGATCTAAACAACTTCACTACAGTTTTTTGTTGTTGTTTATTGAACCCACAAAGTCCAATGCTATGATATTAAAGTGTCCATACTACACTGAAAAAAAGTGAAACATCAGTGCACGTCATTCAAAGTAGTTATTTACATTTGTCTAATGGAAGATTGTGGTTTCCAGTTTAAATCTGCTGAAATCACTTTACCAAATCATAAATATACATTGTGAAAAAAAAAAAAAAAAAATTAGCTGTAAATTGCATCAATTTTTTTAAGTTGATCCAAGGTATCATTTTTTCAGTGTAAGTGACTCATGAAAAATAAAAAGGTTGATACGGACTAGAAGCAGTCTGTCCTGAACTTTTGTCTGCCTATATACAGTATGAATTGTGTTTCATTAGAAATAGCTACATGTAGATGTAATACTTACGTAGTAAGAGCAGAAGGCCCAAGAACAGCAGTCCAATGCCGGCAGGTCCGAGCTCTGATTTGAGACTTTTCCTTTCACAGGTTTTTCTGGTGTCACACGTACAAACTTGGACTTTGACTTTCTGTGGCTCAGGACAGGCTACTCCCTGCTCGTCCTTCACCAATAATTCCACCTCATATACCGCAGGCCACAGTGTGTCTTCAGCCCTCAAAACAGCTGCAGTGTCTGCAAGCAATAAGTTCATGATCAATAAATGTAATTATTTAAAAAAGATAATTACCACTTGCATTTCTGATATCCACTTTAAATGACATTCTAGGTGAAAACAGGCATAGACCAAGTGTTAATATCTTGGCAAGATGTTTGTTACTATGAAGACATAAAGAGTGGGTTCTGATTTGTCATCCTCACAGAGACTCATCCACGGGGCATTCACTTACCAATATGCATTGAATTTGGACTTTGAAAAGTTGTGGATTACATATGGTAGCTAGAAAGTTAATATACAGAAACACTATGGCGGTTCCCTCATTTGCCGTCACCCCCTGCATGATCGCATGAGCAAGGGGATTGAGATCACATCGCATAATATCGACTCACATTCCTTTTTTGCAAGCAAGAAGGGAGCTGGTGCTACTCTAGCAGGAGTACACAACATCCATGATAGCAGCACTTTAAATATTTTCTAGCCATTAAATGTATTCTGTCTTTGTAAAATCCAGTCCTATGACCAATTGATGTACATAAGACATTTGTCCTGATGTTGTGGATATATCTGACACTTCCTAGTTTCTGGTTGAGTTTTACACAGCTGGTTTATCTGAAACTAGGCAAGCAAGAGTTTAGTATTTGAATTAGAGTGATATGAAGTTGCTAACCCCTTCTTTTGGCCAAAACAGGCACAAGATGTGTGTCTGTTTGCTCTGATGCCTGGTCTGTTTTTAATTCACAGTTAAAATGGGAACATTTTCAGAGATAAGTGTCCCTGGAAATTGGGGATGTCTGGTCAACTTGAAAAACGGTTCCAATGACAGACCAGTATAATGCCCTGTTAGTTGTAGGATATATATTTTATATGATATATATTTTAAATTGAATATCTTTGTTCTAAGTGGTAAAACTGGTTCAACTCAGTTTGACATGCACACTTTGACAAATAACAGACATAAAGTATATCAAACTACAACGCCAATTCCAATGAAGTTGGGACGTTGTATAAAATGTAAATAAAAACAGAATACAATGATTTGCAAATCCTCTTCAACCTATATTCAATTGAATACACCACAAAGACAAGATATTTAATGTTCAAACTGATAAACTTTATTGTTTTTGTGCAAATATTTGCTCATTTTGAAATGGATGCCTGCAACATGTTTCAAAAAAGCTGGGACAGTGGTATGTTTACCACTGTGTTACATCACCTTTCCTTTTAACAACACTCAATAAGTGTTTGGGAACTGAGGACACTAATTGTTGAAGCTTTGCAGATGGAATTCTTTCCCATTCTTGCTTGATGTACGACTTCAGTTGTTCAACTTGTTCAACTATTGGCGTGTTTTGCGCTTCGTAATGCACCACACATTTTCAATAGGCGACAGTTCTGGACTGCAGGCAGGCCAGTCTAGTACCCGCACCTTTAGTATGGAGCCATGCTGTTGTAACACATGCAGAATATGGCTTGGCATTGTCTTGCTGAAATAAGCAGGGATGTCCCTGAAAAAGACGTTGCTTGGATGGCAGCATGTGTTGCTCCAAAACCTTGATGTACCTTTCAGCATTGATGGTGCCATCACAGATGTGTAAATTGCCCATGCCATGGGCACTAACACACCCCCATACCATTACAAATGCTGGTTTTTGAACTTTGCACTGGTAACAATCTGGATGGTCTTTTTCCTCTTTTGTCCAGAGGACACGATGTCCATGATTTCCAAAAACAATTTGAAATGTGGACTCATCAGACCACAGCACACTTTTCCACTTTGCGTCTGTCCAATTCCAAATGAGCTCGGGCCCAGAGAAGGCGGCAGCGTTTCTGGATCTTGTTAATGTATGGCTTTCGCTTTGGATGGTAGATGTTTCTGTGTAGGCTCTCAGTTGTCCAGGTGGTTTCCATAGTAGGGAAGCTTGAATCTTCGACTGGACTGGGTTGCTTGACGCGAGGACGTTTCGCTTCAAATCGCAGAAGCTACCTCAGCTAAAATTCTTGCTCTGGTGGTCTGACTTCTGTCTTGACTCTTGTAGAGAAGAGTCAAGAGTTGCGCCAAGCAACCCAGTCCAGTTGAAGATTCAAGCTTCTCTACTTTGGATGGTAGAGTTTTAACTTGCACTTGTAGATGTTGCGATGAACTGTGTTAATTGACAGTGGTTTTCTGAAGTGTTCCTGAGCCCACGTGGTAAGATCCTTTACGCAGTCGGTTTTTAATGCAGTGCCACCTGAGGGATCGAAGGTCACGGGTATTCAATTTGGTTTTCGGCCTTGCCGCTTACGTGTAGAAAGTTCTCCAGATTCTCTGAATCTTCTGATTATATTATGGACTGTAGATGATGGAATCCCTTAATTCCTTGCAATTGAATGTTGACAAAACATTGTTCTTAAACTGTTGGACTATTTTTTCATGCAGTTGTTCACAAAGTGGTGATCCTCACCCCATCTTTGCTTGTGAATGTCTGAGCCTTTTGGGGATGCTCCTTTTATACCCACTCATGACATTCACATGTTTCCATTTAGGTGTTCTTTGAGCATTTATCAACTTTCCCAGTCTTATGTTGCCCCGTCCCAACTTTTGTGAAATGTGTTGCAGGCATCCATTTCAAAATGAGCAAATATTTGCACAAAAACAACAAAGTTTATCAGTTTGAACATTAAATATCTTGTCTTTGTGGTGTATTCAATTGAATATAGGTTGAAGAGGATTTGCAAATCATTGTATTCTGCTTTTATTTACATTTTACACAATGTCCCAACTTCATTGGAATTGGGGTTGTATTATGTGGGAAGCAGCTTTAGTAAGTAACCAAGCCTAGGTATTGCCCTTACTTTCCTTGCAAGATAGCTAGATATTACATAGTTAAGAATGAGCCTATTAATGTATGTATACCTGTGTTTGCTTGTTCCATTAATCCTCCCAGGACCTTTTGCCAAACTTGATATGTGGATGATAGGCAAACCCCAAATTGCCCTGAAAGGGTTTGTTTAGACGTAGATCAATGTCATTGGGGTCAAAAGTCAAAATTAGGATTTTTAACTCTGATGCCCCTCAAACTTGACACACACACACACACACACGTAGATAGATAGATAGATAGATAGATAGATAGATAGATAGATAGATAGATAGATAGATAGATAGATAGATAGATAGATAGATAGATAGATAGATAGATTTGTGTAGGTGTAAACAATAGGATTTCACTGACCATTTAAATGCTCCACGTGCCACTTTCCTGTTGTGCCCTGAGGGATGACTTCAAAACTGAAAGGTGGTCCATTTGGAAACACATCTTCATCTTTTGCATTTACAGTCACAGAATCCAATTCTGTACACATTGTGTGTATTTCACTGGTAAGTGTGGGACAGTGGTCATTGAAGTCTTCAACCTGGATGGCTATGGTACCTGTGGCTGTCTTACCAGGCATGTCTGCATTGGAACAAGAAGACACATCACTCAGTATTGGTCAGCTTCTGTTTCCATTCCATTGACAATCAAGTTGAAAGCAGGAGCACAAGAGCAGTGGCTGAAGACATTTCACTTCATAGAACCTTCATAGAAGTTCTGTCCAAGACCGTTCTTAGACAGGTCCTTATGTATTTGGACAGTTATGCAGTTTTTATACTTTTCCCCCGTACACCACCACAATACAGTTGAAATGAAACCAATGAGATGAGCTGGTAGAGTACGCTAAAAAAAAGACTCACTGGATTGGATTTCCATCTAATAAATATATGTAGTCCCAAATAAATTCCAACTAAATTAAATTAAATTAAATTATCTTGCATAGATGTGCTTTTTTGAGTTGGGGCTACATATATTTATTAGATGGAAATCCTGCACATAATTGAATTGTGTTCATCCAATGAGTCATTTTTTTTTAGTGTAGACGATAAATTTTTATTCAAAGGGTGTAAAAATATATTGCATTAACCATTTAGGAATTACAGTCATTTTCAGAGTCCATAAGAAATTGGATAAACTATTTTTTTTTTCACAATTCATCACTTTACAGCTAGTTTTAAAGTCAGTGGTTGGATATGTGAATATTTCCAAGATGTCTTGGACTTCTTGTACATCATTAATTAAGATAAATACAAACAGGGTGGTGGATCTGTCTGTTGAATCAGTAGTTATGTTGGCTCATAACAGAATGGCATTCAGAAAAGACTTGAAATTTCAACTACAATTGGCCAAAAATGCACATGGAAGACTCAAGCCTAGAATTGGTATGTATTCTAATACTGCAAAGGTATTTTGCAAGCTCATCTGTCCAATACCTTTTGATCACCTGCTTTACATTATTCATGTGGTTTATGCAACCAATTTCAGAGCAATGTGTGTGTTTATGACTGTGGTGAGTCCTTCACATGATAACACCACAGTTTATGCTTATTTCACTGGCATAGCAGGTGTAATTTACCCACACAAACACAGGGAGAACATACAACGTCCACACAGAAAGGCCCAAAGTGGGAAACGATATATAATGAATGATCCATAATTTTGAGTAATGAAATGTATTGTCAAAAGTTATACCTTGTGAAATGCAGAGCACTTTAGCAGTGTATGTTCCATTTACCAGGTGGGGGGATTCTCTATCGGGCATCTTGAGCAGTCTGATGTCAGCTGTTTCTGGGTCAATACTCAGCCACTGGTCAGGATCATAACCCTTGACATACCTACAGCAAAAGTAATTTATAAGTTTTTGTACTGAGGAAAGACTATTAAAAGTACAATTCATTTTAAAATGGTGAAGATTCCCCATGTGTGTTTGTGTATGTGCTAACCTGACATTCTCAGCTGGCTTTTTGGTGTCTGCATCGATTGCTGGATATGCGGTGATAATATCTTTAATGTTGAAAGTGCTTCCCTCTGATATGAGAATAACCTTGACATTTGGGTGAAATCCCGCACCTTCTGGTTGGTTCTTCACATTGATTTTGATTGGATATGTTTTATAAGATGACCAAGTATGCCATGTTGTTGATGTTCCAGATCCACCTCCCGTACCAGTAGCACTTGATCCACCTCCTCCTCCACCACCTCCTCCTCCTCCTCCTCCTCCTCCTCCTCCTCCTCCTCCTCCTCCTCCACCTCCACCTCCACCTCCACCACCACCACCTCCTCCCCCAAAATTTATTGTTGTTCCAGTTCCGGCAGATCCATCATATGCTGGAGCTTTGTTTCTCACAGCAATGCCCAGGCCTAGGTTACTCACATCCTCATAGTCCACAGCCTGGGAAAAAAAAAGAATAACGTAAAATATCAAACTTTTACAAGATGTTCTTTGTTCACATTTATCAATACTATCTTAAAGCATTTCAAGGCATTTCAAGTACTGGTTTTATCAAGCATGTGACAGAAGTACCTGAAACTAGACTCACACAAAGGAGAAGAAAGTGTTTTTAATTTCACTGTTCTAATTGTATAATTTGGAAATGATCAATCAATCAATCAATCAACTTTTTTCTTGTATAGCGCCAAATCACAACAAACAGTTGCCCCAAGGCGCTCCACATTGCAAGGCAAGGCCATACAATAATTATGAAACACAGTCTACGTCTAAAGCAACATAACCAAGGGATGGTCCAGGGTCACCCGATCCAGCCCTAACTATAAGCCTTAGCGAAAAGGAAAGTTTTAAGCCTAATCTTAAAAGTAGAGAGGGTATCTGTCTCCCTGATCTGAATTGGGAGCTGGTTCCACAGGAGAGGAGCCTGAAAGCTGAAGGCTCTGCCTCCCATTCTACTCTTACAAACCCTAGGAACTACAAGTAAGCCCGCAGTCTGAGAGCGAAGCGCTCTAATGGGGTAATATGGTACTACGAGGTCCCTAAGATAAGATGGGACCTGATTATTCAAAACCTTATAAGTAAGAAGAAGAATTTTAAATTCTATTCTAGCATTAACAGGAAGCCAATGAAGGGAGGCCAACACGGGTGAGATATGCTCCCTCCTGCTAGTCCCCGTCAGTACTCTAGCTGCAGCATTCTGAACCAACTGAAGGCTTTTTAGGGAACTTTTAGGACAACCTGATAATAATGAATTACAATAGTCCAGCCTAGAGGAAACAAATGCATGAATTAGTTTTTCAGCATCACTCTGAGACAAGACCTTTCTGATTTTAGAGATATTGCGTAAATGCAAAAAGGCAGTCCTACATATTTGTTTAATATGCGCTTTGAATGACATATCCTGATCAAAAATAACTCCAAGATTTCTCACAGTATTACTAGAGATCAGGGAAATGCCATCCAGAGTAACGATCTGGTTAGACACCATGCTTCTAAGATTTGTGGGGCCAAGTACAATAACTTCAGTTTTATCTGAGTTTAAAAGCAGGAAATTAGAGGTCATCCATGTCTTTATGTCTGTAAGACAATCCTGCAGTTTAGCTAATTGGTGCGTATCCTCTGGCTTCATGGATAGATAAAGCTGGGTATCATCTGCGTAACAATGAAAATTTAAGCAATACCGTCTAATAATACTGCCCAAGGGAAGCATGTATAAAGTGAATAAAATTGGTCCTAGCACAGAACCTTGTGGAACTCCATAATTAACTTTAGTCTGTGAAGAAGATTCCCCATTTACATGAACAAACTGTAATCTATTAGACAAATATGATTCAAACCACCGCAGCGCAATGCCTTTAATACCTATGACATGCTCTAATCTCTGTAATAAAATTTTATGGTCAACAGTATCAAAAGCAGCACTGAGGTCCAACAGAACAAGCACAGAGATAAGTCCACTGTCCGAAGCCATAAGAAGATCATTTGTAACCTTCACTAATGCTGTTTCTGTACTATGATGAATTCTAAAACCTGACTGAAACTCTTCAAATAGACCATTCCTCTGCAGGTGATCAGTTAGCTGTTTTACAACTACCCTCTCAAGAATCTTTGAGAGAAAAGGAAGGTTGGAGATTGGCCTATAATTAGCTAAGATAGCTGGGTCAAGTGATGGCTTTTTAAGTAATGGTTTAATTACTGCCACCTTAAAGGCCTGTGGTACATAACCAACTAACAAAGATAGATTGATCATATTTAAGATTGAAGCATTAAATAATGGTAGGACTTCCTTGAGCAGCCTGGCAGGAATGGGGTCTAATAAGCATGTTGATGGTTTGGATGAAGTAACTAATGAAAATAACTCAGACAGAACAATCGGAGAGAAAGAGTCTAACCAAATACCGGCATCACTGAAAGCAGCAGAAGTCTAGTAAAATCTACGAAAAGTAACACGCAAAAACTTGTACATCTCCCACATATTCATCAGATGGCAATAAGTGATGGAAACACCAAAAACAATATGGTGGACTTTCTGTAAAAAATAAATAAATAAATAAAAATTAACCCAAACCCTCATTCTAATGTTGCACATGAGCGTGGAAATTCCTGGGAACATGTACAATTGTGCTTTATTTTTATATGTTATCATACAAAACAGGTCCTGTAAATACATTGACTTGACCGCAATGACTTTGCACAAATAAGTTTACCTTGCAAAGGTGATTTTTAATATTCTCATATTGTCTTGACCCACCATTAAATATCAGCCGTGTCCATTGAGGGCTGCATGAATTCTTTCACAATATATGAAATTCCACCATCTGGTCTTGAAAGAAGAAATTTGTACAAAACCTCTGCTGCAGTCTTGAGTTTGCATAAAAAATGGTGTAGTGTATGTGCACCTTTTGAATTTGAATTGATCACATATACTCTTAAATACTACAGTTGTGAATGACTTCATTCAAAAATGACATGATACGTATCTTGATAAAAGGTCTATGAATGATTGAGGTTCCATATTTGTTTTTATTACAGACAAACTTGATTCAAAGTAATTAAATTAAATATGATGTGATGCAAAAAATCACTGTTTAATAAAAGCATTCATTTTCCATGATAAACTAGAATAAACTAAAGTTGGCATTGCTTACATGCAACACATTGGTGCTGCCTCTACTTACCTTTTTTCTTCCCTGGGGCAGTGCAACATACTAGTAGCACAAAGCGCAGCATTGATAAAACACAGGTGAAACTATCGATTCCAGTTATAGCAGTATAACTTTTCCGTTCTGAACTGGCATGGTACTATTAACTAATTGTGAAAGTGAAGTTCAAACGGGTACATTTATGTGTTACACTGCCTGCTACTATTAAATGTGTTTATTTCAGCTGCTCCCTTGTTTTGCACTCGGGGTTGCCACAACAAATTGCCGGATGCCCTTCCTGCATGGAGAAATGTGGCAGGGGTGGGATTTGAACTGGGACCCTTCTGAACTGAAACCAAGCCACTAACCGCATTTGAACTTTTGCAAGAGTTTGAAGACAGAGAACCAAGGAATGAAAAAAGACAATTCAACCAATGAATAATGTTATAATCGATCCATCACCCAGTCCACAGTACATTTGGATCATTTCAGCGGTTTGTGTATTGATGTAATCATATCTATTACTTTAAAATCAATTTTGGATTCATAATGGATAATTTTTAGTCAGATAATCGTGAGCAGTCAGTAAGCTAAACAATCAATAGGTGTGATGTTTTCAAGAAGGTCTAGAAGTTAAGGGCTCTTAAATGGAAATTTTGAAACTTGAGCATCCAAAGTGGCCATCTTCTGATATCTCAGTAGTAAATGTGTACCAGTGTAGTTGTCGCACAGGTGTGTGAACTAACCACAGACCTAAGGAAGAATTTGACATCAATGATTAGATCCCAGCTTACAGTATATTTGAGCCGGCACTGCTATGTTGATTGCTCAGTACCTTGTCAAGCATGAGGATGCCTTCATTGGTGATGGGGTCTGTAGTGATGCTGAAGTGTCCGGCCTCATTGCCTGTGACAATTTCATACACAGCTTCCCAGTTAGCTGTACCCTTTTGGTCCAAGTCAAATGATTTGAGTCTCATCACTTCCACATGTTCCTGATTCTCCTCGATGCTGGCCTCATACTGCAAAAAAAAAAAAAAACTACGATGAGATAACATTAACAGTGCCCAAGTACAGACTCAGAGGACATTGGTAACACTTTACTTCAGGGTTTTCAAAGTGTGGGACAGTGAGCCCCCCCGAGAGAACAAATGAATCGCTGCACCCCCACCCGCTCCCATGACACACATACACACAATTTCAACATCTTCGTGTGTTTCTTTTTGATTCTTTTACACATCTTAAACACATTTTAAATGTATCTGTGCGTTTTAAGGAACTGTCTATGCATTTACACATTTTACAGCCTTTGTAAACATTTTAAACGTGTTTTTAAAGAACTTTCTATTCTTTCACACATTTTACGCCCTTTTCAAACAATTTAAATGTGTTTTTAAAGAATTTTCTATTCTTCTATTTTTACCTTTTGTCATATTTAAAACATCTTTTTTAAAACATTTAAACATCTCTGAGTGTTTTTAACATTTTAACATAGGGATGGGTATTGATAAGATTTTAATCGATATCAATGTCATTATTGATTCCGCTTATCGATCCGATTCCTTACTGATTCCCTTATCAATACCTCCTGTGAATTTTCTGTGTACTAAAAGTACGCTTTACAGGTTTTCTATGTCAACAACATTTTATTGAGTCTTAAAGCAAATAAATATGAAATTGGTCACTGGATCCTTGATCTCTGGACATAAATAAAAATAAACAAAATCTGTAGTTTTCCTTGAAAGCATTTCCTTTCAGACATTAATGGCATGAATGTCACTCCATACCTCTGAGCTCTTGCAGCCGGCTGCACTGCACGCCAACATCAATGTAATTCATAAAGAATGCAGGGCGTCTCTTTTTGGGAGGAAAACAATGCTTTAGTCTGTCGTAGTTTGTTGTCTGTGTTTCACATTTGGAAAGAGGTGTCATTTGATTTAAAACGGTGATTTGCTTTGAAGTTATTAATTCCAGCCAGACTCTAACTTGACTCGGCAGAGAGTGGCGCAGCTTTTGGAGCTGTGCCAACGGAACGGAGGACGATTCTCATTTCTTGACTGTAACAAGACAAGAGTCCCAGTTAAGGACTTTAATCCACACAAAAGTGACTCACAATTGACATTTTTAAATGGCTCTGAGAGGGGTTAAGAAGCGGACTTGCCACTTCTGAAAAGCAGCAAAGCAATAAACCAACGAAGCAGTGGGTCAGAGCACTGCTTCATTGCTTCAAGCTTCAAGAACAGCCGCTGTAGAAGTGGTTGATTACAGACCCGCTGCAGGGTCTGCAATCAACGTAAAAAAATGCTAATTTTCCAGATAAAACACCCTCAAAAACAATGGCCGCTCTGAAGGACCGATAAGGGAATCGTTAAGTAAAAAGGCTATCAATGTTGTTGGATTGAATAATTTCTTAATGATTCTCGAAAAGAACCAGTTCTCTATACCCATTCCTTAACCCCCCCCCCCCCCCCCAAGAAATCTGGTGCCCCCTAAAGCTGCAAAATCTGTAATCCGGATCAGATCCAGATCATCCTTTGTCAGTCTATAAAAGATACCATCCTACATAATGCTCACAAATATGAAAGAAATTTGAATTTTGGAAAATTTGTTCAATGTTAAAGATAAGGATTTTTTCCAATTGTCCAAGATTCTTCCTAGCTTTGACCTTTGACTTATGACCTTGAAAATTGAATCAGTTCTTGTCTATCAGGATATGAATCCTCTGTAAAATGTAATAATGATATATGAAAAATTGTGGGTTACAGGGTGTTCACAAACAATCAATCAAACAAACAGGGGTGAAAACATCACCTCCACTCAACTTTGTTGGTGCAGGTAAAAAGAAGTAGTCACTACACACATGCATGCACTCATGCGCACTCATGCATGAAAATTACCTCTTCTTTTTCCAGAGTAGGGGGGTTGTCGTTCACATCTTTGAGATTAATGGTTACGGTGCCAGTTCCCTTGTTTCCTTCTGGGCTGCCGTTTAAGTCTTGACCTTCTACTGTCAGAACGTACTGATCCTTTGTCTGAAAAAAGTCAGAAAACACTCTTCAAATAGTTTGTTTCACATATCGCATGGGGGATCTACAGAAAACATGTGGGTTTTTCAAGATGAGTAAAGCCAATAGGTTTATAAACTATAGAAGAAAGCAGTGATAGTAAAATATTCAAATTTAGTGTCGCACAGTTGCACAGATTGTGCAATTCTGTCTGAGTGCCCATAGGTATGTTTGTCTAATAAGGTGTAGCCAGGTGCAGTGTTGGTACACTGTTATCATGAAGCAGCAGAAAGTGATTGCGCAATAGACCAAACAAACAAACAATTAAACAAACAAACAAACAACAAAAAAACAAACAGGACTAAAGTCATAGTTTCCCTGCTATTTAGTTTTAGTTTAGACACACCGTACACAGGTGGGTTCACATTGTACATGTACTCTGCATGTACACACAACAAAATGGAACTGGAAACCAACAAACAACATAAAAATAAACACATGGAAAAATATAAAACTTCACCTTACTGCTTCATTGTTTCACCTCAGGGAGCTATGGTGACTGGCAGTTTGCATGCAGATAAGTTAATTTACCAAAATAAAACCTCTCTTAATGACAGATTACAATCTGATACTGGATTTAAAAAATACTGCTATTGTTGCTATTTAAGTTATTAACTATGCCCCCTTTGCACCAACTGTCTCACTTTCAACTCAAGATTATACGCGACAGACTGAGTGTTACAGATCACCAACAATATCACGAGTGTGTATAGTGTAATTTCATAAAATCACTGTTGTGTTACTTGTGTGTTGGTGTAAGCCACACCTCTCTGTCCAGTGTGGACCTTCTGACGTAGATGCTTCCATCCTCATCCATCTCGAACATGTCCGCATCAGGTGAATCCATCAGAAGCTTGTAACGGATTTTGGAGTTGATGTTCCCAGGCTCATCTGCATCGGTAGCACTAACCATCATGACAAAGGTCCCTGTAAGAACAGCATCACCACTTCAACATCACTTGAATTCCTGAAAAACAGCAAATCTGGACTCCCATCACTTCAACGAAACTTATTGTCCTTCATAAATTATGTTTGTGTCTCCATTTAACCATTTTTTTTTAAATAAAACAGTGAAAAGTCAACCTCCATTTTTAAACCCCATGACATTATTATTATTATTATCATTTTTTTATTTCAAAGTCAAAGTCAAAGTGTCTTTATTTATCTCCCTAAGGAGAAATTTGCCTTGGACAGGGTCTGCTACACAACAACACATCCAGTACATAGCACCCATACAACAAAACAACAACATAGTAAGTCAAAGGTTAAAATATAAATACGCAACATTATTAACATCTTTGTGCAAATTCCACAATACATAACCTTATGCTATCTTCCCTGAACTATCTGCTGATTTATGAGCTTCACTGATAATGGAATTAATGAATGTTTATATCAATTATATTTACAAAGAGGAACCCTGTACCTCCTTCCTGAGTTAAGTAAGAGTGCACTACATGAGACGCATCTGTTAAAATGTTGTCAGCACATCTGAGAACTGCCTGTTCAAACAACTCTTGGGGAGTTACAGGTACCACCATACGATTTTGCCAGCTATCTTAATCAGATTTAATATTTGAGTTTTTGATTTAACCGTTAAAATACAAACCAGCTAGTAATACCATACCGTAACATGGACTCAATCGTTGCTCTGTAGAAAATCAACACAATATTCCTACATACACCAAACAGTCGGAGTCGACGAAGAAAGTGCATGCGCTGGTGGATTCGGGCACAAACGCTTGACACTTGCATGTGCCATCTTAAGTTGTTATCGATGTAAACCCCCAAATATTTATACCAATCCATCCATCCATCCATCCATCCATCCATCCATCCATCCATCCATCCATCCATCCATCCATCCATCCATCCATCCATCCATCCATCCATCCATCCATCCATCCATCCATCATCCATCCATCCATCCATCCATCCATCCATCCATCCATCCATCCATTTTCTTACGCTTTATCCGGAGTCAGGTCGGGGGGGCAGCAGCTCAAGCAAAGCCGCCCAGACCTCCTGATCTACACACACCTCCCCCAGCTCCTCCGGGGGAACCCCAAGGCGTTCCCAAGCCAGCCGAGAGACATAGTCCCTCCAGTGTGTCCTGGGTCTTCCATGGGGCTTCCTCCCGATGGGACGTGCCCAGAACACCTCTCCAGCGAGACATCCAGGGGGCATCCAGAAAAGATGCCCGAGCCACCTCAACTGGCTCCTTTCGACATGGAGGAGCAGCAGCTCGACTCCGAGCTCCTCCCGAGTGACCGAGCTCCTCACCCTATCTCTAAGGGAGCGCCCAGCCACCCTGCGAAGGAAACTCATCTCAGCAGCTTGTACTCGCGATCTCGTTCTTTCGGTCATGAGCCAAATCTCATGACCATAGGTGAGGATCGGAATGTAGATTGATCGGTAAATCGAGAGCTTTGCCCCCCTACTCAGCTCTCTCTTCAGCACAACGGTCTAATACAGCGACCGCATCACTGCAGATGCTGCACCGATATTTTACCCCTTTACCCTGTCTCTTGGCCAGTGATTGCTGTTCCAGGCTCCAGGCTCCCCGTCACCCTTATTTGGATTAAGTGGGGAGAGACAATGAAAGAATGAATGGATACACTTATTCATAAGCATGTGACATTTTAAATCCACCTGCTCAATGTTACGTCCATGTATGGTGACCACACTACGGTCTCCAACAGCCCGAGGGTCCACCAACAGCTCCACTGTTTTATTAGTATTAATCTGCAATTGATGGACATCACACCAGTTCACAAACCTGTCCACTCCAGATTTGTGACAACATGAATTAGTACTAGTGTTTAGCAGATTGAGTATTACAGTGTCATCTGAAAATTTAATAACATACTGGTTTGGCTGATAGCTGACGCAGTCTTTGGTATACAGTGTAAATAAAAAAGGTGAACTAACACAGCCCTGAGGGGCACCAGTGTTACTTAATGCAATATCAGAGCAGACAGAATTGACCTTCACCTATTGTGACCTGTTTGTCAGAAAATAGTGATACCACTTAATTAAAAAAGGGTTCACATTCAGCTGAATCATTTTTTGAAGAAGGATATGTGACCGGATACAGTTAAAAGCAGAACTAAAATCAATAAAAACTAATTTGGCATATGCAGAGGAACTCTCAAGATGCTTTAAAACCAAGTTCATGCTTCCTTTTGTACGCAAACGTATACTGATCCAAGTGTGGCTCCGCCTCTGCAGTCAGCTCCTGAATTAACAGTTTCTCCAATGCTTTCATTACATTAGAGGTTAGGGTCACTGGCTGAAAATCATTATTCACTTGGGGGCATGATTTCTTGGGGACTGGAATGATAACTGATCTCTTCCATAGCTCAGGTACTGAATAAGTATCAATAGAGAGCTGGAAAAGTTGATGCCAAGCTGGAGTGAGCTCCTCTGCAAATGTTTTTAAAAGAAAAGCAGACATATCGTCTGGCCCTGTCGCTTTATTAGTATTTAAAAGCTTGAGTAACTGATTGTGGGTCAATTAAAATTCTGTCCTCATGCAAATTACACCTAATTTCTTTTAAAATTTCCCTGCACTCTTCCTGGTTATCACTCTCAAAACGCAAATAATCATTGGCTCATTGGCTTTAAAACAGAATTTAAAACAGAATGCTCGCTCATTCATTCACTTTTTGCTGCTTATCTCTGTCCCAGTCACGGTGGCAGTAACTCAGCCTACTTTCATATCCTCAACAAAGTCCTCTAATGCTTAATGGCGGATCCTGAGTAGTTCCCAAGCGAGTGTGTCCTCCAGCATCCAAAGACGTTCTTCCCTAGGGATTCCTCCCAATCAGAAGTGCCTGGAAGATCTCCCTTGGAAGCCAACCAGGGCATCTTCACCAAAATTCCAAAGCACATCAGCTGGCTGTTTTTGATGTGAGGGAGCAGTTGAGGATAGGTGTGTAAGTCAATTTGCACATTGAGAGCCTCACCTCCACATGGGGCAATGCCTGACCCAGAGGGAATAATCCACTGTGTCCTCACAGAAGACCATGGCATCATATTTGGATGTACTGATCCTCATCATGAGGATAAACAAAAACAGAATGACAGAACAGAATGTGTATTCTGTTTTGTCATTGTGATATTTCTTAAATATCATCAAAACAGAAGCAATGCCAGGGGGCTGAAAACAAAGATTTTAGAGGTGGCGTCCCTTTAAATTTCAGTTTGAATCACTTTACGGACAGCAGACTGAATGTAACCGGTTTGACACAAAGAACAGATGCACACACTGAAATTATTTATATATTAGGCCTTCTATGTAGGCTGAAAATCCCAAGATAAAGTGATAATATGACAGCTGTGAGGTCCAAATTTAAGTCTAGTTGTTCAATATAACTTTTTATATAATGGCTGAGTGGATCCTTGTCATTTGATCGGTGCTTTGTATGTCATGTGACATGGATTATTCCTCCCATTTGTGTTGCGTTGCATTTAGAGTGCAGTTTGGTTCCATACATTTGGTACCATTGCACACTGCGAACCCTGCCCACTAGTGGGGGCGGTGTTGAGCTAAACATACAGAGTTTGTTTTGCTGATGAACAACGATTTGAAGGAGCTAATTGACTGTGCAAATTCTTCTAACACACACACACACACACACACACACACACACACACACACACACACACACACACACACACACACACACACACACACACACACACACACACACACACACACACACACACACACACAGTAAACAAATCCACTGCTCTGTAAGCCATCTGGAGACATGAAGAGCTGTTAGGAGGAAGTTAGAATGAAAAGCTAAACTAATTTCTGACGTGAATTTTTTCACTGCACTGAAGAGGTATAGTTTTTTTGGAAGTCGGTACATGGCATCGCGGACTTCATCGTCGGAATTATTTTTGGACTCCTATTTAAAGTTCGTGTTGGATTGTTCATGTCAGAGCAGCAGTGTGATGCACAAAAGCTGGACAAATTTCTGACATGATTTTATGCTGGAGTGAGGAAGTCTTTTTTTTTTGGAAGTACACAAAGTCAGTGCAGTGATGAACCAAAATCTAAGTCCCTTTTCTGTTGTTTGTAAATTAATATATGAAATGACAAGGATCTATTTTAGCCATTATATAAAACAAATAATATTTCATGAGGTGAAAGCTGGAACATACCATTCAACGAGGTAAGCTCAATTTGTGACCGTATAACCAACATGAACGTCCGCAAATCAACAGGCACAACAGGGTAATTCCCTAATTTAAAGTCACAGTGCTGTGCTAATATTAGGTTGGACATTTGTAATAATGATACATGAAAGCAGAAAGACCAACCTTCAGGGCTCAACTCTGGCACTTCTGCAGGCTTCATGATACTAAACACTGGAGGGTTGTCATTTTCGTCTAAAACCTTGACTCTGAGGTCAATGTTTCTCTCTGCTAGCGTACCATTGCGGTATGTAGCAACACCCGACAGCTGAAATGGGAAGAGATATGCACAGCATAGCTTTATCATCTCTATCAGTGGCATGGATGTTTTCATAAAATAAATACATTATGTACTTTTTATAGGCAAACTATAAGCAGGCCTTGGAAGTGAAAGAAACTGGGGGAAAAAATTAATCCAAGATGCGTATTAATTCAACTACACCTGCTAACAATTTACATCATTGTAAGTACTGATAACATTAATCCTGGCAACAAGCACAGACATTTCTAACAGGTGGCAGAAAGGTCAGGTATAAGATTACTCCCTGCAAAAATGGTAAGATGTGTACATTAAACTGCCAATATTCAGGTCTACATATAATAAAACTAAAGTGGTTATGTTCATTAACCTAATTAGTCATCCTCATTATACACTCAAGATGATGGTGGTTCGAATTAATTAGCCCCATGCAAGAACATTTTTCAAAATGACTCAAATTTCTCTTGTGCTTATTTTTCATATATATATATATATATATATATATATATGCTTGAGCAAGTGTGTTATGCCAGATTCAGCAATCACTTGTACATTGAAATAACTACATAAATTCTGTGTAATCAATGAATGTTCATAATAATGGAGAATTAACATAAATAACGGCCCAAGAATATCAAATAATTCTCCATGTCTTACAGTATGCGTGTATGTCAGAGCTGTCCCATCAGAACATGAATCAGACGCTGAAGAGAAACAGCTTTGTCAAAAAAGAAACATTAGCAATTGAAGACTTGCACCCTGCTGTCACACATGCAGATATGGAAGTCTGTAATTAAGTTAAAGCCATAAAATATGGACTTGTATTTTATATAGCATTAAAAAAAAACACAATACTCGTAGGCTGTTGTATACATATACATTAATAAAAAATATTTATTTCAGTTTCAATTTTTTATTTAATTTTATTCATAACAGTGGGTGAATGAGGGTGACCATAAGTACCTGCTAATTTTTGATCAGCCTGTGCATTTTGCTTGAGTCACTAAGAGATTTTCATACACAGTGCGTCTGGAAAGTACACTCAACAAAAATATAAATGCAACACTTTTGGTTTTGCTCCCATTTTGTATGAGATGAACTCAAAGATCTAAAACTTTTCCACATACACAATATCACCATTTCCCTCAAATATTGTTCACAAACCAGTCTAAATCTGTGATAGTGAGCACTTCTCCTTTGCTGAGATAATCCATCCCACCTCACAGGTGTGCCATATCAAGATGCTGATTAGACACCATGATTAGTGCACAGGTGTGCCTTAGACTGTCCACAATAAAAGGCCACTCTGAAAGGTGCAGTTTTATCACACAGCACAATGCCACAGATGTCGCAAGATTTGAGGGAGCGTGCAATTGACATGCTGACAGCAGGAATGTCAACCAGAGCTGTTGCTCGTGTATTGAATGTTCATTTCTCTACCATAAGCCGTCTCCAAAGACGTTTCAGAGAATTTGGCAGTACATCCAACCAGCCTCACAACTGCAGACCACGTGTAACCACACCAGCCCAGGACCTCCACATCCAGCATGTTCACCTCTAAGATCGTCTGAGACCAGCCACTCGGACAGCTGCTGAAACAATCAGTTTGCATAACCAAAGAATTTCTGCACAAACTGTCAGAAACCGTCTCAGGGAAGCTCGTCTCCATGCTCGTCGTCCTCATCGGGGTCTCGACCTGACTCCAGTTCGTCGTCGTAACCGACTTGAGTGGGCAAATGCTCACATTCGCTGCCGTTTGGCATGTTGGAGAGGGGTTCTCTTCATGGATGAATCCCGGTTCACACTGTTCAGGGCAGATGGCAGACAGCGTGTGTGGCGTCGTGTGGATGAGCGGTTTTCTGATGTCAATGTTGTTGATCGAGTGGCCCATGGTGGCGGTGGGGTTATGGTATGGGCAGGCGTCTGTTATGGACGAAGAACACAGGTGCATTTTATTGTTGGCATTTTGAATGCACAGAGATACCGTGATGAGATCCTGAGGCTGAAAACGTCCCAGTTTTTGCAGGGCCGGCATACTCACCGGACATGTCACCCATTGAGCATGTTTGGAATGCTCTGGACCGGCATATATGACAGCGTGTACCAGTTCCTGCCAATATCCAGCAACTTCGCACAGCCATTGAAGAGGAGTGGACCAACATTCCACAGGCCACAATTGACAACCTGATCAACTCTATGTGAAGGAGATGTGTTGCACTGCATGAGGCAAATGGTGATCACACCAGATACTGACTGGTATCCCCCCCCAATAAAACAAAACTGCACCTTTCAGAGTGGCCTTTTATTGTGGGCAGTCTAAGGCACACCTGTGCACTAATCATGGTGTCTAATCAGCATCTTGATATGGCACACCTGTGAGGTGGGATGGATTATCTCAGCAAAGGAGAAGTGCTCACTATCACAGATTTAGACTGGTTTGTGAACAATATTTGAGGGAAATGGTGATATTGTGTATGTGGAAAAAGTTTTAGATGTTTGAGTTCATCTCATACAAAATGGGAGCAAAACCAAAAGTGTTGCGTTTATATTTTTGTTGAGTGTATTTACAGCTCTTCACATTTTCCACATGTTATGTTACAGCCTTATTCCAAAATGGAATAATTTCATTTTCCCCCCTAAAAAATTCTACTCACAACACCCCATAATGACAACAAGAAAAAGTTTTTTTCAAAGTTTTTGCAAATTTATAAAAAAAAGAAGAAAAAAAAAAGAAATCACATGTAAATAAGTCTTCACAGCCTTTGCTTAATACTTTGTTGAAGCACCTTTCATAGACATTACAGCCTCAAGTCTTCTTGAATATGATGTCACAAGCTTGGCACAACTAACTTTTGGCAGGTTTCCCCTTTACAGCACTTGTTTGTGCTATGACATGCACTGTCAACTGTGGGACCTTATATGTAGACAGGTTTGTCATTCCAAATCATGCCCAATCAACTGAATGTACCTCAGGTGGATTCCAACTAAGCTGTAGAAACATCTCAAGGATGATCAGTGGAAACAGGATGCACCTGAGCTCAATTCTGAGCTTCATGGCAAAGGCTGTGAATACTTACGTATACATGATTTCTTAGGGTTTTTTTAATTACTCTGAATGAATTTGCAATAATCTAAATAAATAGTTATTCCACATTGTCATTAGGGGGTATTGTGTGTACAATTTTAAGGAAAAACATTAATTTCGTCCATTTTGGAATAAGGCTGTAATGTAACAAAATGTGGAAAAACTGAAGTGCTGTAAATACTTTGTGGTTGCACCGTATGAAAAATTTAAGATATGAGAAAATTGGTGAATGAGGAAGCACTGTTTAGTCAAATGCCATTTTTGACAGAATCTGTTTTGATGTATGGTTCTTGCATGTGCTCTATTGTGTTAAGAAATTGCATAACTAGTATTTTTTAAAGCCAAGGAAAATGTATTCCAATGGAATAAGCTGACTAAACATCTTAAATAAACAAACGTCTTGTCAAAAAAGTGTTAAGTGATGCTGACTCCTAAACTAACACAACAGATAATATAACAGACTAATATTGCATCAGGTGGAAACTGTTATCTACGCCACTTACATTGTACATAGCAATTTCCTCCCTGTCAAGGACTTTGGTTACACGAATCTCTCCAGTCCTTGGGTCGACCACAAATACATGGAAGGGATACATACTTGTTCCTATCCCTTCCAGCGAGTACTGTAGATTCCCTTGGCCATCATCAAAATCTGACCGAATCTGAAAAACAGAAAATGTGAAGTGGCAAAGCAGTTTGACAAATCTTATTTTTACTCTACCAAGAAAGAGACACATTTACAGCTGAAAAGGAGAAAAGCTGAAAAGGAGAAAAAAAAAAAAGCTTTATTCAACTGTACAAAACAGTGTATAACATTATAATGTTTCTAAAAGTGAATATATATATATATATAAAGGAGACTTTGAGTAAAGAGTCCTTGTGTATCTTGAAAGGTGGAATATACATGTATAGCCCGATAACTCGCCGAGTTGATAATCGGTCTATCCCATTGGCAGGGCTAATTATCAGCTGGGCTGATAATCGACCAATAGATAATCAACCAATAGGTTATCGACCGATAGGTAATTGACCGATAGGTAATTGACCCGGCAATTGCCTGATTATCGGTCCAATAATCTATCCCTAATTATTATTATTATTATTTGTATTATTGATATCTGAATATTTATGAAATCTGTGCTTGCAGAAATATCATAGCTATTATTATTATTGTTTTTGTTATTATAATTAATAATATTATTATCAATAGTAGTAGCAGTTGAAATAATAGTATAATACTAAGCCTTTTACTGTAATTGTACATATACATATATACATACATTGCAATTTGTTCTCTGCATTTAACCCATCCTAATTACAGTTAGACACAATCCAACCACTAGGATCAGTGGGCAGCCACAGTCCGGCACCCGGGAACCAACTCCAGATTTAGAAACGCTGCCTTGGTCAGGGGCAGAGAAAGGAGCGGACCCTAAATAAACACGTTTTACATTGTGGGAGGAAACCGGAGCACCCCAAGGAAACCCACACAGACACGGGGAGAACATGCAAACTCCACACAGAAAGGCCGGGAAGTGATCCCACAATCTTCTTGTTGTGAGGCATCAGTATATATACTGTGTTTGTGTAGTGTATTTGTGTAGTGTGTAGTGCTATAATAAAAATATTTCTGCATTCAGCGTCTTCTTATACCAACCCAGTCTCGTGCCAGTTCATGAAGACATCACGAAAAGTAAATTAATCTATGGTTCATGCACCTGTTTCATGATGGGAGCACAAAATCATTTTATGACGAGAACACAAAATGCGGGGTGACACTGGTTGGGTGCCTGTGAGGGTTATCATTACACTTAATACACTTAATCATAAGCATGTGACATTTTAAAATTTAGAAAAACTTCAAGCAAAGAGCAGAATTATCTGTATTTCGGCACAAGGGGGAGCCAAATACAGGTTTTAAATCAGTGTTCAAAGTCTGTGTGCGGCAATATAGATCATAAAGAGGAGGCAAACAGGTTCCACCAGCCTTCACAGCATATGTAGGAAATCATAAATTAAACACTGGTTACTTTCAGATTCATATACATACTAAAGTCTAATCTTTCTAATGGTCATGTTGGGCCCACTCAGCAGGAATTGTAACATTATGAAAACACATCACAAAATGTGACTGATTTAGGGATATTTGTCAACTCCAACCGCTTATCCGAGATCAGGTCGCGGGGTGGGCATATTTGATTAAGATATAATGTAAATAAAATATACATTAAATGGGGTTTTCAATGTTAAATTTAAATGGCCACAAAATATGTAATCTGGATCAGATCTGGATCAAACTTTGTCAGTCTATAAAGGATACCATCCTACATAAATCTCTCAAATATGAAAGAAATTTGATCTTTTTTTGACAGTTATGAATTTCTGAAAATTCATTCAATGTTTTAAAAGATATGGATTTTTCCAATTTTCCAAGAATTTTCTTGACATTGACCTTTGTCCTATGACCTTGAAAATTGAATCAGTTCTTGCCTATCAAGATATGAATCTTTAGTAAAAATTTAATGATATCTGAAAAACTGTGAGCTCCAGGCCATTCACAAACAGACAAATGAACAGACAGAGGTGAAAACATAACCTCTGCCCAACTTCGTTGGCGGACGAAAAAATAAAAAAATAAAACAATGTGCCACTGTGCAAATACATTTGGGCTTGACTGTAGCATTACAATGCCATATATTTACCACAGCCTAATTGCAATATTTGCAGCCCTAGACATAATGATTATAAAAAGACATTTCTTTCAGGGTGCTCAGGTTAATTCCTATAATGAAACTGTCAATGCTGTCTGTAAATAATACAATGAATAAGATTATATATTGCTACTGACAAAACTGATTGTTTTATCTGTTTTTTCTGTTTTTTTTTTAATCTACCTTTATTTTAACGTTATCTTTATGTTGTTAACTTCCTTATGATGTGTGCTGCTGCCTTTCAGGTCACCCGTGCAAAAGAGGTTTTGATCTCAGTGAGCTTTTATCAAGTTAAATTAAGGTTAATAATTTAATAAGATTGTCTACAGACAAAATCTGCTTTTTAAATTGTTTCATGTTGAATGAATGAGGATCAGAGTCAAAGAGAGCTAAAGAACGATGTCTCACCTTGGCAATAGAATCCAGTTGAGTGTAGTCATAGTTTTCCTTCAGTGTTTTAGGAGGCACAACCCAGTCTCTTCTTATTCTTGTCAGATAGCCCAAAAAGCTTGCTTTTACCCCAACAATCTGGAGTCAGAAAACAATAAATGTCATCAGGTTAATCTATGACAAGGGAACTGCACAATAGGTGATGTTTAATCATGGGATGGAAGATGCCTTCCACGTAGAGGTTCAATCATTGTGCATCAGGGGGATCCAACCTGGAAAACCAGTTCATCCAGTGTTTCACTTTGTATGTCCTACCTATCTATTTAACCAATGTCTAATTTTCTCCTCCAACATTTAAAAGTTTCAAGTTAATTCAATTCAATTAATTGTATTTATATAGCACTAAAGCACAACACTGCCTCAAGGCACTTCACATGAGTAAGGTCTAATCTTACCAAGTTCTGTGTTAAAAAGTTGGAATGATATTATGTATTCTGTTAAAATGTAACCCACTGGGTCTTTTCTTATCTTATAAATATAATACAATGCTAAAATACCCTTGGCTGTATGAGTATTGTCTTGTTTATAATATAATAGAGGTGTTTAATTGGTAACCCTGTGCAAACTATATATATATATATATATATATATATATATATATATATGTATATATTTATATGTGTGTGTGTGTATAAAGGGCTACGTCTGTCTGTCCAGGATAAACTATCTATCTATCTATCTAGCTATCTAGCTATCTATCTATCTAGCTATCTAGCTATCTAGCTATCTAACTATCTAGCTAGCTAGCTAGCTAGCTAGCTAGCTATCATCAGGAACAAACTGTTACCATTTTTTAAAAAGTTGAACTGAAAATTACCCCCAAAATAGCCAGCTGTGGGTATGACCAGGCAGTTTCAAATTTCCAGCCCTGTATATGTGTTGGCCATCTCTTTTTATTTAATCCCTTCCTTCAGCTACCTTATGTTCTCAACTGTTAAGGCACCTGATTGTCTTGTACAACCCAGTTTGCCTTCCTATCTGAATACATTAATTTTGTTTGTAAAATTGCAAAGTAAAAACACTGAAATACACCACTACCTCAATTTTGATTCACTGATATTTACATTTACTGTTACCTACCTTTTGTGTGTAATTTTGTTATACATTTGTTTGCAAAACAAAGTCTGCATGAAGGACTTCAAATGTGTTTGTCTTTTAACCAAGTATTTCCACTTAGTTTGGGAAGTCCACCTTTTATAGTTCTGCTGGACAAACTTTAGCCTATTAGCCATTATATTTATAAGACATCAGCATTACAAAAACAAATGTGCAACTGTTTTGATTAAAATGATTGGCATTTGGCTTATGTCTAAAACAGGTTAACCCGGGCAGTGCCGGGTATCCCAGCTAGTATATATATATGTATAATAATAACAAATGTTTCATTTTATATATATATATATATATATATATATATATATATATATATATATATATATATATATATATATATATATATATAAAATGAAACATTTGTTATTATTCACCTTAACTATTAAAATCCTATAGTTTTATGCACAATTTGTACACATCCAATCAAGCCCTTCTATTCTGTCACAGACCACAATGGAAATAAGCATTTATACTTCATTGTGTTATCTGTGTATCATTGATATATTCACATCTGTATGTTTATGTTGAAGAATAAATTCAATCAATCAATCAATCATAAAAAATGTTATTTATTTTTTAACAGCATCTGCAGGAGGGCATGCGTTTGCACATACATGAGCTTTTCAAAAGAACGATAGCTACCTTTCACCGTTTAATGCTGATTTCACGTGTGAATGCTGATTTCTGTGGGATGTCTCATCAAACACTGCAGAGGTGTTATCAGGTTACAAAAATAATGTTTTCAGTTTTAGAAATGTTTATTTCTCACTAGTTTAAATGGACTGCATTTATATCGCTCTTTTCCATCTGCATCAGATGCTGAAAGCGCTTTACAATAATGCCTCACATTCACCCGATGTGAGGGTGCTGCCATGCAAGGCGCCCACTACACACCTGGAGCAACTAGGGGATTAAGGGCCCTTAGTGATTTCCCGGTCAGTCTGGGACTTGAACCGAGGATCCTCTGGTCTCAAGCCCAACACTTTATCCACTAGACCATCACCTCCCCTTTTACATAATATATAAGAAACATGTTAGATTTACACAGAAACGCAGCAGTTTGGGAGCATATTTCGCCATGTTGAATTAGCAGCCAGAAAGAGACCAGCCAGCGATGTCACAGTGCCTTTCGACTCTGATTGGCTGTCACCCCCCCCTACAAAAAAAAAAAAAAGATTTGCATGACTCATAGCATAAAAATTGGAAGCAGAATGTAACCTTTTGACCTCCCAACATAAGGCAAGCTGAGCCATCTTTGAACTTGTCCAAGGTCTGTGTCCCAAGAATGTCTCAAACTAACGTGGAATGCGGAACGGACTCTGTCACGGGAACAGGCCCACTGGATGGCATCATGGATGACCCATGCCTGTGGACTGGACACCAACATAGACTTCTCATCAAATTCATCTTTTGCTGTGTTATGTTCTATTTTGTGAAACTTTGCAAAATCTTGTAACTGTTAGAATGGCCAAAGCAGTGGGTCACCCCTCTGTGTCTGGTCTACTTCAGGTTTCTTCCTCAGTATCATCAGAAGGAGTTTTTCCTTACCACTGTAGGCTGTGTGCTTGCTCTAGGGGTTTGTCAGGTTAGATCTTACTTGTGTGATGTGCCTTGAGGCAGCTTTATTATGATTTGGTGCTATATAAACTAAATAAATTGAATCAAATAAATTTAATGTTTCCTGTGAATTTGAAGACCCTGGCAGTAGTAGGACTGGACTTATGCTGAGCACAGACAAACAAACGGACAGACAGACGCAAAGTCTTTGCAATACCCGATGGCTGTATTTTGATTGCCTGAGCTAAAAAAAAAAAAAAAAAAAAAACTAATAGGGGAGTTACGAAATTGACATTAGATTCATATGAACTTTGGTGAAGATATAGAAAAATATGAATAAAGATGAGTCAGATGGTGAAATTTAAATGTTATGGCAACACGTATGAGTATAATGTATTGTATGTGATTATATTAACTCAATTCTATTCAACTCAATTCATTTACAGGACACCAAATACACACAACATATAAGTTGCCCTATTGTTTGTCAAATGAGCAAGGTTTCATCTTGCACACCTTGGCCTATATTATATTATAATATTTTATATTATGGAGTCATGGGGTCACTGGGTGTTTGGCAATGCTGTTATATTTACAAAGGTCCAAGTTGTCAGGGTCTTGGTGCTGCCTGTCTTACTGTGTGGTTGTGAGACACTAACCATTGTCTTAAGGCAATGAGTGGATGCCTTTGGTAGGAGGTTTCTTTGAAACTTTGGTGAGGGATCATCAGCGTTGACATTTTGGCCATGTCTGGCATTTCTTTGTTCATGTGCTGATGATCCTAGTAACTGGAGAAGGCCAAGAGGATACCCACAGGTCATCTGGCTGTTCATCTCTGTGTTATAGACCCACACCTTCCACTTGGTAGGTTTTTTGCACTCGCCACAGAAAATTTACAGTGGACCTGCAAGTTGAATTGGTACAAGTTTTATGCCAGATGCCCTTCCTGACGAAACTCCACATTACATGGAGAAATGTGGCAGGGGTGGGCTTTGAATTGGGAACCTCTGCACTGAAACCAAGCACACTAACCACTTGGCCACCACCCCTGACCGTATCGATATTTGGCACAGGTTTTACGCCATATGCCCTTCCTGATGCCACTCAAGAAGAAACACACACAGCCCCTAGTGTCCAGAAGAGGTCTCCCATCCAAGTACTAACCAGGCCCCACACTGCTTTGCTTCCAAGATCTGATGGGATGAGGCTGGCACACAGCAAAGTGGCTACACATGTGCAGATTGTGTAATCGTCAATGTGACTGTGATCAAGAGATGTCTCACTGAGCTGAAACCAATATGTTGATGATCAATCCGGGCCACTTTGTCCTCTAAAGTGGGAGTGGCATAGCACAGCCAACTATGCTCCAAGCAGCTCCACCTGACCTGAACTTTGTGACAAGTTTATAGCACCACACCTGTGCCTCTCAAAGTACTCACAATAAAAGAATTCCCTGTACTGGTATGCACTCTAGTTGTGTGAGGAGGAGTTGCAGACACCACCCTTCCACTCCTTTGAGATCCTCTGTTCACACAGTGCACAGGCATGGTAGGGTGTTAGAACAGGCATGACTTGAGCTTTGTGAGAAACAAATGCCTCATGTCTTGTACAGAAAATTGAGATAATGAGTCATCAAAACCTGCCTGAGCACAAAAATTCTCCAACCGCAGGATCTATTCAGCTTTGTCTCAGAAACGTTTCGAAGAGAGCTTTTATTATTCTGACATTAAAGGTTAAGGTGCGCCCAGACAGTTCAAACCACTGCTGAGTCTCTCACACAGCTTCAGGTAAAACTGGAGTCTGAGTCTGTCATTCGGCTGCCGCTGTTTTTCTGAAGTACAGAGCCAAAGTGGGATTTGTTTTACACCGGATGACCTTCCTGTCTTGCTCCCAAGCGGCCGAGCAGCGCGGTACCTATGCCGACCAATGGTTGAGTGATGTTAAGCAAGTCGAGAGCTCAACGGACCAATCATTGAGCGTTGTTGAGCAGCTCTCTTGCTCAACAGACCAATCAGGCAGCTGTCTCCCAGAGGTCAGATTTGGAACACTGTTTTGCAAATGGTTGCCGCCAGTGTGGAAGCAAGCGGAACACTTTTTCTGTCATCGTTTTGCTCAAGTAAGTCGAAAATTCTTCTGAAGTCCCCCTTCCAAGTACTAACCAGGATCCACACTGCTTAGCTTCTAAGATCTGACAGCATCAGGCTTTCACAGAGCAGACTGGCTCCACAGACCATGACACTCCTAAGAAAAGCCTGAAATTTCTTGGTCAAAATTATCACAGTAAATTTCAGTGATAGTCTAACCAAATTAGGCATTAACTGGCAAACAACATTTATCAAGTCTGAGAGCATGCGTTGGTCCATGACAACCATAGTATCACATTGGGTTGTGGATGGCAACCACCCAGACAGGCAACCAGTTCATTCCCACATCTTGAAAATAACCATCTATCTGCCACAGCCAGGTGAAATGTGGGCATCCCCTTGGCCTTCAACAATTACTGGTGTCTTCAACACTCCAGCATGTGTGTGCTGGATCAGGCACATTTTGGCAACATGGCCAAAAATGTTGAAGCTGACACTCCCTTATAATGCAAGTGATACTCCTCATATTAGTTTCTCTTAGTAACTGCTCATTTGATACAAAGTCATTTCAGCAGCACCGAAGGATCCTCCAAAGACCCCTAATACCAAAGACATCCAGTCATCACCTTAGTTCCCTGGTTAGTGTCCAAGTCTCACAACTATACATCAAGACAGGTAGCACCAGGACCCTAAAGACTTGGACCTTCCTTCAACTGCAAATATATTGGCATAGCCAGCAACCTCATGACTCCATAAGCTCTTCCCAGGCACAGCTTGATCTCAAAGGAAGAGGACCCAGAAACATGCATGTCACTGAACTGGTATTAAACTTGTATAAACATGGGTTACACTCTACGAGTGTAAATGGACTGCATTTATATAGAGCTTTTCCATCTGCATCAGACGCTCAAAGCGCTTTACAAATAATGCCTGACATTCACCCTGATGTGATATATATATATATATATACAAAATTCTGTTAATTCCTCAATGCATTCCTTAATTCCTTTATACAAGTTGGAATATAAACCACGATTATTATTATTTTCAACAGTTAATCTTAAATCTGAATAATCTGTCAAACTGTAAAAGCAAAGAAGTGATGATATTACCATGCAAAATAATCACAATTGTCATTTTGTTTGTTTGATGTTGAAGGTGTTTGGTTTGTTATATGTCACAAAGTGACATTTAATGTGCTATTGTAGCAACTGTAAATAAATAATTCTAACAAAATATACAACCTAAATGTACTAAAATTGCAGGCGTCATACACCATGATTACGATATTCAAACTTCACACTACAAAAAAATATGGTATTTAGAAAATCCAACCCTCGGGGCCCCTTCAGACATAGTATGAATCCATAGCTATCAGGGTGACTCATGGCAGAACAGCTCGTATGTACGAACCATGAAAACATCGACCCGACAGGCAGGCGTGAACGATCCCGGTGCGATGGTGTCGTCCACGCGGGAACACAGTGCGAGCAGCTGTACGATGTGGTTACAAAATATAAAAAAATACATGCTGCAATGGTTTCGTGCGCGGAACACACTGCGCGATTTCAATGCATGAAATATACAGTCATATCGCAGAATGGAACAAATTAAATATTCGTTCCATTTAGTCTTGCAAATTGTTTGAATTACACCTGCAAATTACACTGAGTAGAGATGGGCGTATTGATCCTAATATCGATAAAATCAATACCAACGCTGGTATCGATATTGAACGATCCTTGTGTAAAAAGATCGATACTCAAGCTTTTTTTCTCTCCCGCACGCACTGACTGCTGTGCATGCAGATTCATCAAAGTCTACTCTCTGTCTGTAAGAGTAGCACTGCACTGTGTCACACAACATGGAGCAGCACACTCTTGTATTGTGGTTTGTCAGCCCTCTACCTCAGGAGATTTTGTTTTAAGTTGTGTTGAGTGATATTTTTTTAAACAAAAATGTTGATTGTGATAATAAAGTATTTTGTTGTCGTGTACAATGTTTGGCAAAATTCTATCCTAGGTTTTTTGGACACTTTGGCTCTATGAAGCTTAAATATGAAAAAGTATCGTATCGGTATCGATATCGGCAATACTGGGCCTGTATTTACTTGGTATCAGATCAATACCAAAATTCCCGGTATCGCCCACCTCTAGCACTGAGTAATTTGCTTTATGTCACTTATTTAAAAAGTAAAAGCCCATTATCGCAATGATCTTCAAGACCCAGAAGTTAATATTCACTTTCGTTTTTAGAATTGTTTAGGTATTTTGATCATTTTTCATTACTGCCTGTTGTGACATTACTGCAACAGGCACAACAGTGAACAATTGAAAAAAAAAAAAAAGAAAGAAAAAATTCAACAAACATGACTGCAATCAGTAGCTGAAATATGAACATGCAAGATAATTACTGAGCACGCAGATGGCTCTGGGTAAAGATGTTTACATTTAAAAACCATCCATGGGAGCCATGCTGCTTAGCCAGGCGTGGCCACATTGGGGCAGTATAACATAAAGAATGTGTTTCAGTCTGAGCTTTTTAATCATAAGTTTTAGTAATTATTATTCTTTGTAATTTGTGAAATCCAAATCACTCAGTTCATGAAATTACTTTCAGAATCCAGTAAATTGTATTGGAAGGTTGTTTCTATAAGTTTCAAATGAAGTCTCCCCAACACTAACTGGCAACTGAGCATCATTTTAAGGTTAAATGATTTAAGATGTGTGTCAAAAATTATTTTTAATGCACTCAAATAATAATTAAAATGACAATAATGTTTTTAATACTGCTCAAACGTTAAGTGGAATGAACATGACAATAGCCTTTTACAACAAAGTTTATTTCAGAGGTATATTGTGAATTCTGATGCACTTGTCTCTTTTCTGAGAATGAGAAAGGTAATTTGTTCATTTGAAATTTGAGAAAAAAAAAAGATGGTGAGATTTTAATACCCATATGGCTGGCCTTTTAGTTTTTTGCCCACTTTTTTTTTTTTTTTAGCTTTTAGTCATACAGGTAAGTTAAAATACTTCTGCTATTGACTTCATAATCAAATATCAATCAAATGAACATTTCCACTGAAATGTAACAACATATTATGCATAGGGGTGGACTGACAATTATTCATATAAATTACAATTTGAAATAAGAGTTGTCCAATGAAAAATGCAGTATTATCAGTCTTAAACTCTATGAAACCAATACAACTTTCATGTGTTGCTATGGCACCCTCGTATTTGTTAGGATTAACATAAAACTATAGGTGCATAACCAGACACACTGCTCTTTCAAAAATTTGTTTGGACATTTTAATATTACAGGGAGAGTACTTTGTCAGTTTGGCTGTTGAAATTTGAGTCGTCTGCAGGTGAGGACACTGCCTTATTTTTTTGTCAGTCTGCTCATGTCGAGCTTCTAAGTGGTAAAACGGCTTCATGTTTGAGAAGATGACAATTTTAACTTCAACACATATACTATATTGCTGAAATTGACTGAAATATGATAACTATTGTCATACTCACCGCAAACAGCCAAACCAAAATGAGTGATGAAGTCCTAATCATGGTTAAAGTCCTGCACTTTCTCTTCCAACAGAAGGAGCACAGTCCCAGTGGCGCTGATCTGAGTATCCTGACAATCTCTGAGCTACACCGGGCTTACACCTATGAAAGAGGAGGGCTGTTTTATGTCAAACACAGCCAGGTGTAGGCAGCGCGGGGTGGAGCCAGGTGAGTGTGAGAGAGCGGGGAAAGGGAAACTGCATTATGCATAAAAATCTTGGTTCTACACGAGTAAACCATGCATCAATAAAGTAGAAGGATCAAGTACACAGCCCTGCAGGCATTACTGGGAAATCTTGGCTTTATTAGAGTATTGATGTAACAGTTGAGCAACAACATATCAGATTGTAAGGACTCCATATCCCAAGGGATTTTTTTCTTCGTTTTGGTCTCATGGGCCCATACATACACTGTCAAATCTTGTGGTTGCCATTCAGACAGTATTTTCGGATTGCATATTATACAAATAGTGAATGTTTGTGAATTCAATGGTACAAATATTTCATGAGATGAAATATTCGTACCATTGAAAGAATGGAAAAACATTCATTATTTGTTTTATATTACGGTGAAAATAGAGCCTTGTCATTTGATATTTTATTAATTTATAAACAACAGAAAAGGGACTTGCATTTTACTAACATCAGTAATCTGTGATGCCGTCCACTGACTTTGTGTAGAGACTGCTGTCTGCTTTCCTCACTCCAGCAAAAAATCCCGTCAGAAATTTGTCCAGCTTTTCGTCCTAACTTCATTGATCCTAACAGCTCTTCATGCGTGGTGGATTTGTTTTTTTTGTGTTAGAAGAATTAGCAGCGCCAACTACCTCCTTCAAATTGTCATCCATCAGCAAAACAAACTCCGCCATGTTTAGCTAAATGCCGAACACGGTGGTCGGGCGTGCAATAGCACATTTCATATAGCACGCTAAAAATGAACTATTGCACGGTCAGTGAAACACAATGGCAGATGGCACGAATAATCCATGTGATGTGACATACAAGCCACCAATGAAATGATAAGGGTCCACTCAGCCGTTATATAAAATGCTTAATAGGTTAACGTAAATATACTTCAAAATACTTGTGTGTGTATGTGTGTGTGTTGGGGTGGGGGTGGGGGTGGGATGGGATATACTTTGTGTTTGATTGGATGCATTATTGTGTGGAAAACTCAATGGAAAAGGAGGTTGTGCTGTTCACTGAATACAGGTAGAGTTAAACTGGTATGTTTGCATACACCTTGACTGAAAACTATTTTTTTTCCCCCAACTTAACAAAAATTTATTAAATAATAAATAAACACATGAGTAAATTAGTATATCTACTTCACTTCCATAAAATGATTTGGAAAAAAAAAAAAATGAAGTAGTTAAAACAGCCTGACATATTTGTTTGATGTCATCTCGTGTTGAGGTTTCAAACTGCCACCAAACCAATGACTGAACTTTACCCTTCATTTCCAACTTTGGGCTCATGTGCTGTCTTGCAGTTCTGTGCTTACAACAAAGGTGAAATGGAGACATGACACATTGTAGAATAGAGTATTGACTCACATCATGAAGATAGTCTAGGTTTACAGTGCTGTAGCATTAAAATGATATAAACATTTTTCAGTATATGAGGCTATCACTGCATCACAGCATCTGAGATTATCAAATGATACACACATGGTTATTGAATGAGACTGAGATCTGTTGTCAGACTTCATTATAAATGCTTTTGTCAATAATGTTGCTGTAGCAAATGGGTCTTGGAATTTATTTAGATGCTACCAGTCCCAATCTAATCAACAAGCAGAAATAGAATGTGTATGTAAATGATTAAAATAAATAAAGAAATAAATTCAGTGGCCATATTACATTAGTCAGAAAATTAACTACCAGTTGTAGTCAAGCATGATAATGAATGTGGAGTAAATAGGCCTTGGTCTTGGTAAAAGACATTGTGGAACCATCAGCACCACTTAATAAAATATTTAAGTGAATGCATGCATATATTTGAGGCTGTATGTATAATTTTGACCGTGTGTGGAATACAGAAGATCCAAAATAAACTCTAAATTGTGCACCCAGTTCTTATTTTTTGAAGTCAGTCATGTTGTGTACTGTTCAAAGACATCATTAAGAGATTAGGCAGTCAAGTTCAACTGACATTTTTAAAATCTAGATTAAAAACAACTGCCTACAACTCTTCATGGTGGCAAACGTTTAGTGTCTTGATTTTGTTTTTATGTAATTTCTTTTAAATGATTTTACCTCCTATTAATTTGTTAATTTATTTTCATTTAGACCGCACCAAATCACAACAAAGTTGCCTCAAAGCGCTACACACGAGTAAGGTCTCACCTTACCAACTCCTAGAGCAAGTACACAGGCAACAGTGGTAAGGAAACACTCCCTCTGATGATTTGAGGAAGAAACCTCAAGCAGACCAGATTCAAAGAGGTGACCCACTGCTGAGGCCATTCTAAAAATTACAAGGTTGTGAAAATGTGATTTGGTTTACTCTCCCCCCCCCCCTCTCTCTCTCTCTCTTTCTCTCTCTCTCTTTCTCTCTCTCTCTCTCTATATATATATATATAGAAATGAACTGATATAGTGCCTCACAGCAAGAAGGTCATGCTATCGATTCCCACCTGTGGCCTTTCTGTGTGGAGTTTGCATGTTCTCCCAGTGTTTATGTGGGTTCCCTCTGGGTGCTTCAGCTTGCTCCCACATCCAAAGACATGTAGGTTAGGTGGATTTGAAAATTGAAATTGTCCATAGGGTTAGGGTCTACTGTAATTTCCGGACTATAAACTGCTATTTTTTTCCACATACTTTGAACACTGCTCTTACCTGTTTCTTTTAGTGAAAAAAAGTCCCTCTCGGGCACTTTGCGCCACAGTTGCACCATCAGATCAGTTAGTGGAGTGGAGCCTTCTCCCCCCACCTTTCCAAACTGGTTCTCTGTCTTGGCGCAATAAGTCAAAAAAGTCACAGGGCCTCATTTACCAGAGACTCCATCCGATCCCTGCTGCATGCTATGAAATCTCAAGAAAAAGTTCAAATTACTCAGTTCTCCATGTGGCACAGAGACACCATGCGTGCACTGGTAATTACATATTTAATTAAAAGTTGAAAAATCTTTCTAACATCTTTCTGTGTAAATATCTTAATTGGACACTTAATTGAAGTAAGCAAGTACAGAAAATGGAAAGTTTCCATGACACTGGATTCCAGTAAATATTGATGGAATACTCTGGTCGCTGATCAACAAAATGAATTAAGTGAATTGCTTTATACTTGAATATTTTGCCTTTTGTTTTGTCAACAAATTAACTGAGTCAGCGGTGTCAGTGTTCAGGTGAGGTGTGTGTGTGTGTGTGTGTGTGTATACACATGATGTATGACAGTAGCAGATCAAAAACAGACAGACAGGGTGTGGTGTATGTATTTCATTAACTCCAGGTGTGTCTTTATGAGTCATTTGTTGAAGCCAAGCCTTTGGCAGTTTGACTGGGTGTGTTTTGATGTACTGCGGTAAAATAAAATTTCTTGCGACGCTGTTAGCACCATAAAATGTGACAGGAATAAAAAGGTACTTGTCAATAAATCTGATGAGTAGCATGTTGAAATTCTCTAAAATGCTCCATTCAAGAAGGTACAGGAATTTGTAGTCCATGGACCTTCCCGTTTTAACACTTGTGCCCAATATACAGTGCATCCGGAAAGTACACACGCTTTACTTTTACCACAGTTTGTTAGAGGTCACAGCATGATTTCAAATGGATAAAATTCATTTTCACCTCAAAATTCTACATATGATACCCCATAATGATAATGTGAAAAAAGTTTTTTTTTGGATTTTTGCAAATTTATTACAAAAACAAACAAAAAACAACTAAGAAATCACATGGACATAAGTATTCACGGTATTCCCTTTGCCATGAAGCTCAAAACTGAGCTCAGGCGCCTCCTGTTTCCATTCATCCATTCATGCTTGAGATGTTTCTACAGCTTACTTGGAGTCCATCTGCGGTTAATTCAGTTGATTGGACTGAGTTGGAAAGACACCCACCTGTCTACATATAAGGTCCCACAGTTGTCAGTACATGTCAAAGCAGAAACCAAGCATGAAGTCAAAGGAATTGACTGTAGACCTCTGAGACAGAATTGTCATGAGGCATAAATCTGGGGAAGGGTACAGAAACATTTCTGCTGCTTTGAAGGTCCCAATGAGCACAGTGGCCTCCATCATCCGTAAATGAAAGAAGTTTGGATCCACCAGGACTCTTCCTAGAGCTGGCTGCCCATCTAAACTAAGCGATCGGGGGAGAAGGTCTGGATCTGGATCTAGCTCCATAACATTTGAAGCTACATCAAATCTGATGACACCTTACGGAATCAGTACAGATTCAGCTACAATTTGGTGTTAGTTGTGCATCTCTAGCTTCATTTGTCACCTCACACTGACACATTTTCTATTTTCCCTATATTTTTGCATATTCTGGATCACCAGATCTGGAATCCAGATCCGATCATCACCAAACTTTGTTGTTTGATAGAACATTTGACTATGTTACACCCTAATTTTTTTTCAAGCCTTTCTGCCTTGTTTTTGTGGAGTAAGAAACTAGAATGTCAAAATTCCCCCTATCCCACAATGGTGAAGAATCCTTTAAAAAATTCATGGATCCCACTCAAATTTAATCACTTGTTCCTCTTGTCATTTCCAATGACTCCACAAAATTTCATCAAAATCCGTTCAAAACCTTTTGAGTTATCCTGCTGACAAACAGACAGACAGACAGACAGACAAACAAACAAACTCGACCAAAAACATAACCTTCTTGGCGGAGGTAATGATTTCAACATTCTGGATAAAAGCATGAAACATTTTCCATGTACTAATGGGGATCTGGCTGACAGCTTTAGCCTGTCCACATTGTGTGGTTTGTGTATGCAGCACGTTGGCTGCATGCAACGGAAGGGGTAAATGGGATTCCTTGTATCTTGCAAAATTTGAAAGCTTTCTTCGTTATCTAACAAAGACTTATGAAGTGCACGGCGGAGTACAAGAAATGTCACTGTTTTAAACAGTGTAATGGAGACTGTGCTGCCTAGCAACAGGACAACAAAGAAACAAACAGTCCTTGTGAATGCCATACTACATGTGAAAGCAGTACAGTCAGTTTTCCATTAATGATGAACTTTAACAGGATTAAAGGAATTAAATATAAGGCATGCTAAAATACCCTCAGCCGTATGAGCATTGTGTTCTTTATAATTTACAGTTGTTCAATTGGTATCCCAGTGCATATATATATATATATATATATATATATATAGATATATATATATGCACTGTAATTGACTCTTTGGTCCTGGCCATAGTTGAGTTTGGAGTCTGACTGTTTGAGGCTGTGGATAGGTGTCATCAAGTCAGCTCTGACTTGGCCAGTCGAGCTGAACGTTTCAACCAGTTGCTGTCTTGGGCAGTCAGTGAGATTGGGTGGAGAATCAGCGCAGCAGGGATGGTATTGCATTCGCTCTACCACACTGTTGTGACGAACCAGGAGCTGAGCCAAAAGGCAAAGCTCTCAATCTACTAGTTAATCTTTGCTCCTACTCTCACCTATGGTCATGAGGGTTGGGTCATGTCCGAAAGAACTAGATCACGGGTAAAAGTGGTCGAAATGGGCTTCCTTGGGAGGGTGGCTGGTGTCTCCCTTAGAGATAAGATGAGAAGCTCAGCCATCGGTGAGGAACTCGGAGGAGAGCTGCTGCCGCTGGGCACCTCACTAGGCAGGTGTTAAGGGAAAATCCATCTGGGAGGAGACCATGAAGAAGACCCAGGACTAGTTGGAGAGATTATATCTCCACACTGACCTGGAAATGCTTGGTTTCTCCCAGGCAGAGGTGGTTCATGTAGCCTGTGAAAGGGACATTTGGGGTCCCCTTCTAGAACCTTTGTCTTCGTGACTCAATCCCGAATAAGCAGTTGAAGATGAGTGAGTGACTCAGTTTGATTGAGTGATTCTGCAGCTAAAGGCTAAGCTAGCCAATCATAAAATTTTAGCAGTGCACTAGCGTCACATTTTATTTTTAATTACTCTCACCTTAGACAAATTTGCAGAAGCTCCGTTGCTCGTACTGGGCGTATACATCCAAACACATAACTCTTATAAACTAACACAAACAAGTGTAATATAGTCTATTGTCAAAGGACACAGACAGGCATGGGTGCAATTCAAACATTAACATTAACAATTCAAACATTTTGGCAGGCCAGCTCCTAAACCACTGACTTAGACAGATTTGACAAAAATGCTACGTTGGATTTGAATCTCCAACCTTCTAACTATAGGCAACAGCACTACCTCTGGATCACCACATCAAATGTATTGTTCAAACTACTTTTCCACAAGGTGAAAGATTTAACCAGTTAACACTATCAGGGAATTAAAAATGTAACACGGACACAATTCAGTGAATCTTTCAGCTTTTCTCTTTTTGCCCAGTGTTCCCACAACAGACTGAAAACAAATTTGCAATTTGAGTTGATATACATTTAACACAGATTGCCTCTGTGACACACCACCTCAAAGTGAGACTGGGTGTAGGTGGTCTTGAACCAAAAATCATTTGTGTATGAAGCAAGTGCACTAACCACTTGGTCACCATGCTGGCCCGTAGACATATATAAACAGGACAAACATTGTTAGTGTTGGTTTTGAGCTTCTGCTTGTGTAGGTGCAACTATGTGCATAAAGTAAGTGTTGGTATTTTATTATATTGCACATTCAGACATTTCTTCTTTTTGTCATTTCTCACTTGCTCATGGATGACGTTTAACACCTGTAGAGACATGAATTAACACTATGCCATATAACAGTATGTTGTGACACCAAAGTGGTGTAAATTTATTTGAAATTAACACCAGGATCTTACCATTTTATGCTAATATGGTGTGATACCAGTAGGGACGGTCTTGCAACTTATATTCTGGTGAAGCTTTAATTCATGTCCCAACTGCCTGACCTACATCATTTCAACAGTGGTGGGATCCATTAGAAACAAATATTCCCTTCTGCATGGAGTTCCACAAAAAAAGAAAATAAAAAAACAAAAGAAAAAAATCATTACATTTTAAAGTTGTAGAGCACCTGTAAATAATATTTAAGGCAGTACATTTGTATGACAACAAATAATGATCTTACATTCTAAACAAATTTTATTTAGATTTTTTTCAACTGATATATTGTGGCGGTCATTCAACACGTAACGGACATTGCGGTAGAAGTGGGAGATACCAGGAATTTTGGTATTGATCCGATACCAAGTAAATACAGGCCCAGTATCACCGATATCGATACTGATACCAATACTTTTTCATATTTAAGCTTCATAGATCAAAAGGATCCAAAAGACCTAGGATAGAATTTTGCCAAACATTGTACGTGATAACAAAATACTTTATTTTCACAATCAACATTTTTGTTTAAAAAAATATCACTCAACACAACTTAAAACAAAATCTCCTGAGGTAGAGGGCTGACAAACCATAATACAAGGGTGCGCTGCTCCGTGTTGTGTGACACAGTGCAGCACTGCTCTTACAGACAGAGAGTAGACTTTGATGAATCTGCATGCGCAGCAGTCAGTGCATGCGGGAGAAAAAAAAAGCTTTAGTATAGATCTTTTTACACAAGGATCGTTCAATATCGATGGTATCGATATTATCGATATTAGGATCGATCGGCCCACCTCTGCATTGTGGACCTGTGGTTTGAGAGTGTTTCCTGTTTTGCATGTGATAAAATCCCCATGCCCTGTTGAAGTTTTCCCGGCAGGACCCTTGTGTGGCTAATGGGCGGGGCCGAGCTGTTCTATATATTTTATGTGTTGTGTGAACCAAAAGAGAAACAAATGACACACTGTTGCGTTGTTGACATGGGAAACTGTCGCTCCTTTTTTCATCCATTGCAATTTCCACACTGGTGACCCCCAACATGATGTCTTCTGACTGTTTTTGAAGGACATGATCATGATGGCGAACGTTGTGTCTTTGAAGGTCCCTGAGTTTTAGGAGTTGTCGGCTTCAGTTTGGTTTGCTCAAAAAGAGGCGTAGTTTGCACTCCGGGAGATCAAAGTACTATTATACAGTACAATGTCGGCTCTCAGCAGTTCCACAGCAACAAGACTGGTTAGTCTCCTGAAAATCCCCCTGTGGTGGATAACTTTACAGCTGTCAAGGCTCACTTTTTAAAGATATTTGAACTTTTTGATGCTGAGAGGGCCAGCAGGCTTTTTTCTTTGCACAGCTTAGGGGACAGTAAACCCTCTGAGCTTATTGACAGAATGTTAGAGCTCCTGGGGGTACACAGGCCTAATTTCCTCTTCGTCTACCTCTTCTTATGGCAACTCCCACCTCAGGTGTGTACAGCTTTGTCCAACACCACCATCGCTGATTACCGCACTCTGGCAGAGGAAATTAACAAGTTTTTTCTGGCTGGTCAACACCATGGCATGGCTGCTGCGGCACTCATCCCCACCCACACTGCCATAACTGGCCCGACCCACACCTTTCACACACCTTTGCCACCCCTGGGTGATGCAACATTCATGCCACCTATTTGGCCTCAGCAGCATTCTGAGACCAGCCTCTGTTTCTGCCATGATACATTTGGATCCAGAGCCAAGCTCTCCTGCTCACCCTGCACTTTCAGCAGACAAGGGAAACATTGGGACCGGCGCTCAGTAGCGGCAATGAGCGTCAGCTGCACTGACATCCAAGACATCATCTCTGGCTGTCATTTCCTGTGTCGCACCGGTGCACAAAGGAACATTGTGTCCACTTCCAGACTGGATGGGCTTGGCCCTTATGTGGTGGACATTTGACACATAATGGACATTGTGGAAATAATTCACCATACCAAGTGTTGTCACGTGTGGTTAGAGTGTGTTTTGCATGTGATAACACGTCGAGATGTGCAAAACGCATACCAAAGTGTCTCAGCCCCATTGATGTTTTCCCATCAGGAACTTTGTGTGGTCAGTGGGCGGGGCCCAAAACAGAAATAAGTGACACGCCATTGCGTTGCAGACCTGGGAAACTGTCACTCCTTTTTTCATTCATCGCAATTCCCACAATATAAAAAAGATACAAGTTAGTAAATAAAACAAAACAGCAAAGATAAATGTATCGCACCATCTGAAGAACGATCAAACTGTGATTGCATTGGTTGGTTGGAAGTAGACAAGTTAAACACAAGACTGGATAACCTGAAATTGCCAGCAGCCCACCCCAGCAGTCATAGGACGTGAGGCGGGGAACACCCTGGACAGGAAGCCAGTCTATCACACAACCACATATAGACAAGCACACACCACACACACTACCACACACACCTACAGACAACTTTTAATGTTATGATCAGTTTTCTGTTTCAGCACATTGTGCAGTTGGACAGATGCATTGTTTTAGACACACCGAGTCACAGTTTTGAGTTTCTATTTTTTCTTATACATGTCGCAACTCCACTGAGTTGATACGTCTTATGCTCTCCATTACTTACTTTCAAAGGACTTTAACAACAAATAAGTAAAAACATTTGAGTTTGTACCTGTATCTATATATGAACTTGTATTGTACAATTTTATTAAAATTTGTACTTATTATTCACTGCCAGTCACACCAGGACAAAAATATAGACTCAGGGCCTTTCACACTGAAAGCATCAGACACGTCAGAAGTGTCAAAAATCGGTCTAAAAAGCATGATTTTCAATGCGACACGTTGCTTGTCAGAAGCGTTGCATCAAAAGCAGAGCTAAAATGACACTTCTGACGGGAGCGAGCATTGTCGCTTGTCAGCAGGCTGACGCGGTCAAAACTCAATCCAATCCAACTTTCGACGCACTGGGTCGTGACGTAACTTCGCACTGTCCAATAGGAACAACGTGTCGGGCCAAAACACAGAAGACTAGTGGCAGAAACCACCCATCTGTACAAAAACAGAAACGTGTCACAGGACTGTTCATTAATGGAGCAGTTTTCTGAAGAAAAATCCTTGGAAATGTTTTTTTGTTGTTTGTTACCTCAGAATTTCTGATTACTGTTAAAAAAGTTTAGAACACTTGTAATTAAAATAGCTAAATAAATCAATAAATGGTTCTTTAGAAACCTTTCATCTGTAAATTAAAACCACCTGTTATTTCAGATTAGATAATTTCTTGTTTAACATAAGGAACCTCGGACATTTATTTTTAGACAAATAAAATAACATGGAAACTTGTACATTTTTAAAGTCTGGTAGATTATTTATATCTCATTTCAACAAGAAAAACAGACACTATAAATGAATACAGATGTTTATTATTAATGCAACAGCAAATAATTTAACAATGGCTGCAGTGTGATTGTAAGGTAGGATTTCTGTGACATAAACCTCATGATGAATTTTTTTTAATGGTCATTTTGAACTTGTAATTTCGCCAAAATATGTAATTGCCTTTAATATTGTTATCAGGACAGAGTCATTTCTAAAATATGAATTTGAGCACAATAAGTGGAGAGCTTCAACCTGTGCAAATGTCTTTTGACTTTGATTCGTGGACATTTTTAATGATCCATTCATTTATTATTAAAATATAAAATGAAACAGATTTTTTTAAAAATAATAAAATAGTTGCTGTTCAAAGAGCCTTTTATTTAGAAGCAGGTGATGTTATGCTGGATTCTTGGGACCAGATGAGGGTCTCTTCTGCAGGTTTGAACTCTGGTGGTTTTGCTGAAGACACTTTTGTCCTATTTTGAAGAGCAGAGATGTTTTCTTTTGACTGGACTTCGTGGTGTTCAGCTCATCAATGGAAGTTTGGTTGTCTGCACAGCAAATGTTCCTGATTGGGACAAATAAAATATTTCTTTAAATATAAAGAAACACTAAACAGTTTATATACAAAAAAGAAAGAAAAAAAAAACGATGGGGAAAAACGCCTGAAAAAAGTTATTTAAAGTTGAGCTTTTGTGGTCTCTGAAAAAAAAAGAGCTGTAGCTTTATTTGGTAAAAATAAAAAAGACAGAACCATTTACAAATTAAAGCGTTCACTCAGATCAACTGTGCTAATATGCTAAGCTAATGTTAGCGATCATTAAACCTTCACAACCTTCAGTTGCAGCCTGTCGCAACAGCGATATGTTTTTATGTATGTCCATGTGAGGACAGCAAGCAGACACATGCACGTCACAGTGGACAGTTGTAAGTTCATGTCCGTCCAAACATGGTACAGTAGTGTTCAGAGAAATAGTAGTACTATGTGACTAAAAAGATGAATCCAGGTTTTGAGTATATTTCTTATTGTTACATGGGAAACAAGGTACCAGTAGATTCAGTACATTCTCACAAATCCAACAAGACCAAGCATTCATAATGTGCACACTCTTAAGGCTATGAAATTGGGCTATTAGTAAAAAAAGTAGAAAAGGGGGTGTTCACAATAATAGTAGTGTGGCATTCAGTCAGTGAGTTTGTCAATTTTGTGGAACAAACAGGTTTGAATCAGGTGTCCCCTATTTAAGGATGAAGCCAGCACCTGTTGAACATGCTTTTCTCTTTGAAAGCCTGAGGAAAATGGGACGTTCAAGACATTGTTCAGAAGAACAGTGTAGTTTGGTTAAAAACTTGATTGGAGAGGGGAAAACGTATATGCAGGTGCAAAAGATTATAGGCTGTTCATCTACAATGATCTCCAATGCTTTAAAATGGACAAAAAAACAGAGACTCGTGGAAGAAAACGGAAAACAACCATCAAAATGGATAGAAGAATAATCAGAATTGCAAAGGCTCACCCACTGATCAGCTCCAGGATGATCAAAGACAGTCTGGAGTTACCTGTAAGTGCTGTGACAGTTAGAAGACGCCTGTGTGAAGCTAATTTATTTGCAAGAATCCCCCCGCAAAGTCCCTCTGTTAAATAAAATACATGTGCAGAAGAGGTTACAATTTGCCAAAGAACACGTCAAGTGGCCTAAAGAGTTCTCTTTAGGCCACTTGATGTGTGGAATATTTTGTGGACTGATGAGAGTAAAATTGTTCTTTTTGGGTCCAAGGGCCGCAGACAGTTTGTGAGATGACCCCCAAACTATCCAAGAAATTTGGATGAGCTGGACATGCCAGAACATGTCCTGTGAGGCTTCATCACGGCGTTGCTTTGTGCCATGCGGCTCCGTCCCGACGCGCAAATTCCTCCGCTCCTCTTTCCATGACAAAAACTCCTGTAACAGTGGAATGTGCTGTTCATTTCCAAACTGAATGCTGTGTTGATCTGGGACATCGTCTGACTACCACAGAAATTGCAGAAGATGTGGACATCAGCACTTTTTTGGCACATTGAGACAGACATGCGGAGAAATTCACGTGTCGGGACGGAGCCGCATGGCGCAAAGCAACGCCGTGATGAACCCTCACAGGACATGTTCTGGCATGTCCAGCTCATCCACAATTTCTCGGATAGTCACACGACTGAAAAGCCACCGAAAGCCATCCTGTGAGACCAACACGGAGGTGCTTTTGTCCCGCGCCATGTGCGGCTCCGTGGCGCATCCCTCCGCTTCTCTTTCCATGACAAAAACTCATGTAACAGTGGAATGTGCTGAAAAAGTGCTGATGTCCACGTCTTCTGCCATTTCTGTGAAAGTCAGACAACGTCCCAGATCAACAAAGCCTTCACTTTGGAAATGATCTGGTTGTTTCAGCGGGGTTTCAGCCTGTCGATCGGCGCTCTGAGTACGCCGCGCTCTCAGCCGCTGTGGGTGGTCTTTAAACCGGCTGGAGCACTCCTTAATCTGTGTAATCCCCATAAAATCATCCCTGAAAGCCATCTGAATTTTCCGAATGGTGTCCACCTGGAGGTCTCTCACAGTTTCTGGAAAAATTAGATGCAGCAAAGCTCCAAATCATTCAGGCATTTTATTCGCAATAAAAATCCCACGAGAGGGGTGGACCACTGCTCACACAAAGCCTGCTCACAGGCGAATGACGCAACCAACAGGCGTGAAAAAACTCACGCATGCGCACGAAGGTTCAAGCTTGGTTGATGCAATCACACGTGATTCAAATCCATATGCTTTTTGCAAAAAATAAAAAGGTCGGATAGTTTTCTAACAGACCTCGTATCGCATACCAGGTATCATGGATCAGTTTGGATATGTCAAAATACTTGAAGAGGTCATGTTGCCATATGTTGAAGAGGACATGCCCTTGAAATGGGTGTTTCAACAAGACAATGACCCCAAGCACACTAGTAAACCAGCAAAATCCTGGTTCCAAACCAACAAAATTAATGCCTTGCAGATGTGAAGAAATCATGAAAAACTGTGGTTATACAACTAAATACTAGTTTAGTGATTCACAGGACTGCTAAAAATGCAGTTTGAACATAATAGTTTTGAGTTTGTAGCGTCAACAGCAGATGCTACTATTATTGTGAACACCCCCTTTTCTACTTTTTTTTTTTACTAATAGCCCAATTTCATAGCCTTAAGAGTGTGCATATCATGAATGCTTGGTCTTGTTGGATTTGTGAGAATATACTGAATCTACTGGTACCTTGTTTCCCATGTAACAATAAGAAATATATTCAAAACCTGGAATAATCTTTTTAGTCACATAGCACTACTATTATTCTGAACACTACTGTATTTGTCCCCCAGCTGGGACGTCCACAACCAGAGATCTCAACAGCTGTGGCTGTCGGCGGACATGCCCCCTGTCAGTTCAGCGCACACACCAATGTGTCACTCTGTTCCTGTGTTATGTGATCATTTCTTTTTAGTTATTTGTTATATAATTGTTGATGTAGGTTGTGTTGTACTTATTAATATACCTGTCCTGGGTGTGGACTCTGTTTTTAATGTGACACATCTTATGCACTGAGCCGTTGTTTGTGTCTCTGGTCAGCAGCTGGGCGGTGCCTCCCCATGCTGTGTACGTTCAGACATGGCTGTCCGGCTCTGCATGTGATCATGTCTGTACATACATAAGCATTTTATGCAAGTGTGCCCCCCTGCACACCACATGCGTAGGGGGGTGGGGATGTGAAACACACATACACCACGTTTCAGGGGAGCACAACACACACGCACACGTGTGAGACACATGCACCATGTTTTGCTTTTTTCAATGCCACACCCGTGGGAGCACTTAGACAAATTTCATATCCAGCTTGAAAGTGATTGTCTGCTCACTGTTTCTGTGCTAACAGCGCGAATGGCCACACATTTTCTAAGTGTCAGGTGATGTGTTAGATGTTCATGTGTGTCACCTGGAATTTGGCCGACACCGGCCACGAGAGGGACCAGATGGGCTCTCACACGGCACTCTGTCTTTCAGTTGCTGGTGTGTGCAAATAGTTGGCATTGGAGGCAGCTCTGATTTTTCACAAATGCGCTAGTCGGCATAAGTCATGTTATGTGTGACGGGGCCCTACGTTTTGATCATCCCATCAAACTTTGTGGACGTTGGCAAAAGAATGTTTTACGAGTCCTGCCAAGTCAGCGAGCCAGACAACGAAATAACCTACCGTTGCTCACACAACGTTGTTGATTAGGAGTAAAAATAAATGTGGTGCACATAATCTACATTCCTGTAATGCTGAGGAAATCATTTCAAAGCTTTTGCATGTGTGAGACTTGATGATGCAGCTGTAAACTCTTGTTATGTCGGTCTTTGGGTTTGGGAATAGACCGTTTATCTCCATAAAGGTTTAATTTAGGTAAACTGACAATTTACAACCAAACACAGCAACTTCTATGATTACCACCAGGTCTGCAATAACATCAAATGTAACCAATCAGTAGATTATTGATCATTGCAGTAAGTGACCATCAGACGCTTTGATCTCTAGTTCGACTAACATAAGTAAGACTGGCTCAAAACTGGAAATAATACTGTATATTGTAATAGTTTCCAATATGCTTGGAGCATTTTTAAATTATGATCCATGTGTAATTCTTCATTTGACTCCTACCTGGCTACTTATTGAAAATTCAAGTGGCCAATCTTTTTTTCTTCAAAAGACTAATAAATGGTAAATGGACTGCATTTAACCAGGAGCAACTAAGGGATTAAGGACCTTGCCCAAGGGCCCTGAGTGATTTTTCCAGTCCGGCTGGGATTTGAACCGAGGATCTTCTGGTCTCAAGCCCAACACCTTAACCACAAGACCACCACCTCCACTAATGTCTGAGGAATACTGTATGTGTGCCAATTTTGGTGCTTGTTTCCAGAAATGAACAATTGGTACAGCTATCTGCTCCACTAAATGTCACATTTCTATTCGATGACGCCCAAATCTGTGTGCTGAAACACAGGATGCACATAATTGTTTACCATAGTGACTATTTTGCAACCAAGCATTAAAACAATGTCTTTCATCTGTTCCTTGTCACAAGATGAGGACAGTAGTAGGTGAAGAGGTTTAAAGTTGTTCCAGTCTCACGGGGGTGGAGTGATTCAGTTCAGTGTGTCAAGTGGAAACCAGTTTGGCAGAAGTCAGTCACACACAGAGAGACAGTCAACAGATTAATCATGTCTCATAATGTTTACAGAGTAACTCACCCCTCCTGGAAACCGTGTCATCTCAGAAGAGAGTGACACACCTTTCTCGTCAGTATCATTCAGAATAAAGTGTCATATTCAGTAACATGATAGCCCACTGGTTGTCCCTCTTCCCTGACAACAAGAAGGTCTTAGGTTTAAATTCAGTGACTTAGTGGTTTGCACTGTTGCCTCACAGCAAGAAGGTCATGGGTTTGATTCCCACCAGTGGCCTTTCTGTGTGGAGTTTGCATGTTCTCTCCGTGTTTGAATGGGTTTCCACCAGGTGATCAGGTTTCCTCCCATATCTAAAGACAGGTTAGGTGAATTAGAAACTTTCTATTTGTCCAGTTTTCCCTTGCAAAAGAAGCCTTGATCTCAATGGGACTAACCTGGTTAAATTAAAATTACATATACTTTGCATGTTCTCCTCTTGTCTGTGTTTCATCTTGTTTCCTACCACTAAGCAAATACATGCACTTCAGGTTGTTTCCTCTTGGAGATACAATGTTGTGTCTAGAAGTGCATCTGATGTACAAAGTGTGTAAAATCAGTATGCAGATCCATACTGGATTTACTCTGATAACCATAAACAGAGAGCAGCCAAAGGTGAGGTGTCATATCATCATACATTACATATCCATATGAATTAAAGCCAGCTAACATTACCCCTAGGCATGAAGATAGTTAAGACTATGACAATCTGGCATTTGACCCAGATGACCTTGACCTTTACAGAAATGTTTGGCCTCCTAAGTGTGCCGCATTTTGCCGAAAAGCAGGTCTGATGTCAAATTCCTTGTCCCTCACTTTTGGCAAAATAGTTTTTTTCTAATCATTAATTTCAAGGTCAACGAAATGAGCAAAAGGGTATGGAATAGGGAGACCAACAAACACACAAGCAGACATAACCCTGACTCCAATGACTGACCCTTGGCAAATTTGACATTGTTGGGCAATTCTGGAACTCACCTCATGTGTGTGCCAAATTTTATGCAAATTGGAGTAAAAAAGTAGAATTTTGACCTTTAACCTCAATGACCTTGACTCCAATATTTGACCTTTGGCTAACTTGGTAATTCCACAACCAACATCTACATGTAGGTTAACACTGTAACCGAAGGCTTTTGTCAAAGTAGAAATGAAGTGGCTCACTCAAATGACTCCATTTCTCACTTGAATCACATGATTATGAAACCCTTTGGTCAGTGTTTCACCAAAGCTCCCGAATGCACTCCGTGAAATAATTTTGAGATGCCTCTACACTTTTAATATGACTCATGACATTTCTTCAGACTGATATTTGTTATTGTCATGTGAGCAACAATGGTATAAACATGGCACAAACGTCTCATTGAAGACATTCAGTCAGTTAAAATAGACACTTTTTAAAATATTTAAACTACTGTCTGTAATACATGCAAATTATCAAATGCTATATAACCACTAAAAACACTGATTAAAAGTATTTAAAGGTACAACTCCAATTCCAATGAAGTTGGGACGTTGTGTAAAATGTAAATACAAACAGAATACAATGATTTGCAAATCCTCTTCAACCTATATTCAATTGAATACACCACAAAGACAAGATATTTAATGTTCAAAATGATAGACTTTTTTGTTTTGTGCAAATATTTGCTCATTTTGAAATGGATACCTGTAACACATTTCAAAAAAGTTGGGATGGGGCAACAAAAGACTGGGGAAGTTGTTGAATGCTCAAAGAACACCTAATTGGAAACAGGTGAGTATCATGATTGGGTATAAAAGGAGCATCCCCAAAAGTCTCAGCCGTTTACAAGCAAAGATGGGGCGAGGATCACCTCTTTGTGAACAACCATATGAAAAAATAGTCCAACAGTTTAAGAACAATGTTTCTCAATGTTCAATTGCAAGGAATTTAGGGATTCCATCATCTACAGTCCATAATATAATCAGAAGATTCAGAGAATCTGGAGAACTTTCTACACGTAAGCAGCAAGGCCAAAAACCAACAATGAATGCCCGTGACCTTCGATCCCTCAGGTGGCACTGCATTAAAAACCAACATCGTTGTGTAAAGGATCTTACCGCGTAGGCTCAGGAACACTTCAGAAAACCTTTGTCAGTTAACACCGTTCATCGCTACATCTACAAGTACAACTTAAAACTCTACCATGCAAAGCAAAAGCCATACATCAACAACATCCAGAAACGCCACCGCCTTCTCTGGGCTCGAGCTCATTTGAAATGGACAGACGCAAAGTGGAAAAGTGTGCTGTGGTCTGGTGAGTCCACATTTCAAATTGTTTTTGGAAATCATGGATGTCATGTCCTCCGGACAAAAGAGGAAAAAGACCATCCAGACTGTTACCAGTGCAAAGTTCAAAAGCCAGCATCTGTGATGGTATGGGGGTGTGTTAGTGCCCATGGCATGGGCAACTTACACATCTGTGATGGCACCATCAATGCTGAAAGGTACATCCAGGTTTTGGAGCAACACATGCTGCCATCCAAGCAACGTCTTTTTCAGGGACGTCCCTGCTGATTTCAGCAAGACAATGCCAAACCACATTCTGCACGTGTTACAACAGCGTGGCTTCGTAGAAAAAGAGTGCGGGTACTAGACTGGCCTGCCTGCAGTCCAGACCTGTCGCCCATTGAAAATGTGTGGCACATTATGAAGTGCAAAATACGACAATGGAGACAGCGGACTGTTGAACAACTGAAGTCGTACATCAAGCAAGAATGGGAAAGAATTCCACCTACAAAGCTTCAAAAATTCATGTCCTCAGTTCCCAAACACTTATTAAGTGTTGTTAGAAGGAAAGGTGATGTAACACAGTGGTAAACATACCACTGTCCCAGCTTTTTTGAAATGTGTTGCAGGCATCCATTGCAAAATGAGCAAATACTTGCACAAAAACAATAAAGTTTATCAGTTTGAACATTAAATATCTTGTCTTTGTGGTGTATTCAATTGAATATAGGTTGAAGAGGATTTGCAAATCGTATTCTGTTTTTATTTACATTTTACACAACGTGCCAACTTCATTGGAATTGGGGTTATATTTAACAACAATAAAATACATTTTTATTCACACAGTAAAATAGAAAATAAACATATGAAATGTATATATGGCAGTTACTGGCACTGGTGGTCTGCCATTCAAGACCCAAGGCAGATCCATCATGTGCTGGATGCAGCAATGACCGGCACTATCATGTAGTTCCAGATCCTGGAGCTTTCCCTGTCCCCAGCTGTTTTGGTGATTCACAGTTGACTGGAGAGTCAGCCACAGGAACTCTGGCAATGGACAGGTCTAACATCTCAGCATGTGGCTCAGTCTTATAAAACTGCTCAAAGTAGGTGGTCCAGCATGCCAGTACAGCAGAGCCATCTGTTAGGACTGTCACCACTGTCCACCATACAGTAGGACAAGATGTGGGTTTGGAACAACAAAGTCATCTGATTCCCCTGCCAGCAGGTCGAGAGTCACTAGACCACATGTAGTATGTTATCTGATGATGGGTTCGTCAAACATATGCCTCCTTGCCCATTCTCGGGTCCTTCAAAGTCTCTTTCTTTAGCTCCCTATACAGCCTCAAGTTTACCTCAAGTGTCCTCAGATAACAAAAATCTCCTCCTTTGGACACTGGTGACTCTATTACAGTTTATAAACTTTCAAGGTCTGGTTGCGGAAGAAATCTCATAATTGAAGATCAGCATTCCACAGAAATTCCTGAGAAACAGTCTGATCTGATTCATGGTGTACATTGGGACATTGACACCATGATCTAGGAACTTGTAGTCCTTGTAGTCAAGGAGCAATGAGCCATTTTCACCATGGTTACTAGATCCATATGGACTAATGCAGTCGTTGTATCCAGCCCGGCTGGTGCCAATGGTCGCATTGACATCACCAATGACAGGGGCAGTCGTCAGTGAGGCTATGAGTAGAGACATCACTCACAGCAGCTGGAGCATAGACTGAGATATTACAACAAATGAAATAAATTGAACTACCTAGACTATTATTTTTTTTTTCTATCAATTAATTACAGACCCAACATTTTAACAAAGTTATTAAGCTGATTAGATGTTCTGTGAGCCTGTTGAAATCATTTCAGCTTACATATGACTCAAACAAAAAGTATTTTAACAGATACAGAAAAAAAATAGATGTGTCTTCCAAACAGGCTTATGCAAATTAATACAAAACAATTATCTCTTTGTTGGTTACTTGGAAATTCATGTCAGGAAATTCGAAGGGCCCCTTCACACATACTGCGAATTTGGTTGAAGTGCGCATGGAGCAGGAATCGTATGCAAAACATGTAAATTTGTAGCTGCTTCAAACGCCTTGTACACCTGTTGCTACAATTATTTGCGCACACAAGCAGCTGAAAGACAGAGTGTGCGCTCTGTGAGCCCATTGAACTCTCTCGCGGCATGTGTCGGCCAAATTCCAGATGACGCACACTAAGATCTAACACCGCTTGTTTGGCACATAGAAAATGTGTGGCCATTTGCACTATCATCACGAAAACAGTCAGCAGACAATCACTGTTGAGCTAGATGTGAAATTTGTGCCCCACGACTGTGGAGTTACCGAGTGCACATGTGACGTGCCAGAGTGTCGGCTTCTCCACAGCATGTGTTGCGTGCTCCCCCGATCTCCCCCCAACAAATGCATGCGTGTGTTGTGCACTCCCCCCGCAGGTGAGGCGCCTCCCATCTGATCACAGAGTGACACCTTGATCTGTGCGCTGAATGGATGGGGGCATGGCAGCTGTTGAAAACTCTGGTCCTGGACATCAGAGCTGCAGAACACGCACCGTGTTTTGACGGACATGCGCGTGTGTATGCTTGCTGTCCTCACATCGAAATACATAAAAAAACATATCGCTTCTGTGATGGGCTGGAAAGCATGCACATTGACAGGCTGTTCCAGCTATACCAGACTGCCAGTTCATGTGGATATGCAGCAGGCGATCTGAATGCCATGTCTGTCTGACAGGACAGTGAGTGGCATGCCGCAGGACCATATGACAGGCCAACAGTACGACAAATACAGCACTTTCAGTCACATATCAGCAGGGGGTGGTGGCCAAGTGGTTAATGCGCTTGGTTTCAGTACAGAAGGTTCCGGGTTCAAATCCCACCCCTGCCACTTTTCTCCATGTAATGTGGAGTTGCGTCAGGAAGGGCATCCGGCGTAAAACCTGTGCCAATTCAACATGCAGATCCACCTTGGATTTGCTGTGGCGACCCCGAGTGCAAACAAGGGAGCAGCCGAAGGGACTTACTTACAGTCACATATCAGCAGAAATACGCCGTACCAAACGCCGTTTGGTCAGTTATCACAGCGCTTTTTTTCTTTATTTAGAAAATACGTTTATCTGCTTGTTGATTTTAACCATTTCATGCTCCTCTTATGAGACAGTGATTGTGGTGCAGTGGTAAAGTTTCTATCTGGTAATCAGAGTGTGTGGGTTCAAATCCCATGAGTGGCATATTTTTTTTTATTTAACCAGTGTTATTTAACCGTGGGGTTCTGTATTGCTTCCCCTTTTATGTATTATTCATATCAACCCAGTGATATTCACTAATTATATAATGGCTGAGTGGATCCTTGTCATTTGATTGGTGCTTTGTATATCACACGACATGGATTAATTCATCCCATTTGTGTTGCATTGCATTCAGAGTGCGGCTTGGTTCCATTTACAGTGCAAATTTGGTTCCATACATTTGGTACCATTGCACTCTCACGCGCACGCACACACGCAAGCGTGCACGCATGCACATGTGCCGAGTACGTGTGTGCCCCCGCATGCTCGTGCACGCACACGTGCACGCCCGCACACACACACAAAACCAATCCACTGTGCTGCCTGGAGGTTGTTAGCAGGAAGAGAGAACAAAAGCTGAACTCATTTCTGACGTGATTTTTTTTTAGCTGCACTGAGGACATACACAGTCTTATTTTTGTTGTTCACGCACGCACAAGCGCCGACCAGGTTGCGTGTGTGTGTGCGCGCGCAGGGGGTACACAACTCTCCTGAGACATAATTTAAGCTAACTGACACTGCTAATTCAAGTAAGATACACACACACACACACACACACACACACAAAACAAATCCACTGTGCTGTCTGTTAGCAGGAAGAGAGAAAGAAAACCTGGACTCATTTCTGACGTGACTTTTCTTTTTCACTGCACTGAGGAGGGACACAGCTGGACCGAGCCGGTTGCGTGCGTGCATACGGGACAGCGACATGATTTGATTGAGTTAACTGATGCTGCTACACACACACACAAAATCCACTCCGCTGTAAACCCTCTGGATGCATGAAGATGCATGAAACGCTGACGTGATTTTTGGCTGGACTGAGGAACTACACAAAGTCTTTTTGTTTTTTTAATGGAAGTCCGAAGTCAGTGCACAGCATCACTGGACTACACGTTACAGTGGAACACCAAAATGTAAGTCCCTTTTCTGTTGTTTATAAATTAATAAAATATCAAATGACAAGGATCTATTTTAGCCTTTATATAAAACAAATAATGAATGTTTTTACATTTTTCAATGGTACAAATATTTCATGAGGTGAAAGCTGGAACAAACCATTCAACGAGGTGAAAGACACTGCTCGAAAGACACCGTTGCGTGCATGAACCATCATACCAGGATCGTGCACGCCTGCCTATCGGCGTGATGTTTCGTGGTGCGCTAATTCACACTTTTGCGCTGTTTCGCCATAATTCAACCAAATTCTCACTATGTGTGAAAGGGCCCTAAGGAACGCAATTATAGTTTCATGGGAAAACTCAAAAACAGAGTATGGCTGGTAAAAAAGAAGAAAGAAATTCAGGGGTAGGAAGTTCCCAGGCTGTCTTGTTTGTCCAGTTTTTTCTTTTTTTTTTTCTTGCAAGCACTTTCCCTGACATTCCTTGCTCTGTATTCAGCCACAGTCCTCCCCCACACCGAGTCCTTCACGTGACTGAAATATGACCTGCTCGTAAAGGTAAACCTGTGGCATTGTAACCTGAGCGTGCAGGTCAATCGCTGACAAAAAACTACATTGTACACAACATACTGCTGACTTTTCCAGTGAAAAACCTTTCAGATTACAGGCTATTCCTCGGTCCCACTTCCCGATTCATTTTCTGTCTGTGCATTTGGTTCAGACTGATAACTTTTTAGTTTATTCTCAGAAAGTTTGTACAACTAAAGTGTTACTGTGACTGTTGAAACTCAGCCGTGTGTCTGCTGTTGTGCACATGTTGAGTCATGTATTAAATCCTCCAGTCATCATCAAAAACATTTTACTGCCTCTTATCTTGTCATTTGTTGTTCATTACCAAAAGGTGACTATAATTTGACTGTTTTATGTTCCAAGTGCACAAGTTTTGACATCACAGTATGTCCCTTGGTGTTACTGTCACTTTAAGATTGACGTGCTGATAGACAGTTAGACATTGTGAACTTTGCTGAAGGCTGCTACTGCATGCCAGATATTTAGACTGTATACTGTTTTGCATTATAATATGATACTTCCTGTGCTGGTAACAGCATAAGGCTTAGACAGCAAATATTTAGATGAGTGAATGAGTACGTTTAGTCCATCCAAGCCAGCTTGAGTTAATAATCACTAAAAAATGATAAGATTAGATTACATAGAATTTTACTGATCCCTTGGGAAGACTCCTCAGGGAAATTGAGATTCCATCAGGTTTATATAGCAGCATACAGGGCAAGAAGCACACAGAGTATCAAAAGTGAAAGTAAAAAAAAAAGAAAATATATAAATACACAACATAAATACCAGACATACTGATCAATACTGGTTTACTGGCTACTGATGTTGCTCTCATTCCCATCCTCTGTCTTCCTGTTACTCCTCCTCCTCCCAAGTGAGGAGTTGTACAGTCTGATGGCCTGAGGGACAAAGGAGTTTTTCAATATGTTGGTCCTGCATTTGGGAAGGAGCAGTCTGTGACTGAAGAGGCTCCTCTGTTTGCTGATGACAGTGTGCAGAAGGTGACTGGAATAAATGCTACCATCTTACACATCATTAAATTAAAAAGACTGCATAATGAGTGTAAACTGATTAGTGTGTAGTGAACCTTGATGCACCATATGAATTCCAAAAGCAACTTTATTTGACCTGTGGAATATTCTATGCATGCATTGCCTTAAGTGAGCAACCACGGGGAGAAACATAATGCCCACTATGTGGACAAATTCAAGAAAAAATAGATAGCGGGAAAGTAAAACTAGAATTAAAGAACAGATACAATGTGTGACTGTGTATGGTGCCTTCATTTTTCGTTGTCACTGCAAATGATGATGAACGAGCAGGTAGTTCATTGCAAAAAAAAGGTGACCTGCCAATATGGACACCTGGGTTTGAATCCGGCTCATGTGACCTGTCTGTGTCCTCAGACAAGACACTTAATCTGCATTGTTCCAGTCCACCCAAGTGATAACGGGTACTGGCTTTGACTGGGTAACTAACCTGCCTCAGAATGACATTGCATTGAGGGGGAGTCATACACTCTCATGTGGTTCATGCTATGGAATGTGGAAATAGGTCCTAACTGGCCTATATAGGCAAAAATATGTACACGAAAGCACATGGGCCATGCATGGCATGTGTTTTCCAAGTTTTTGCCAGTGCTGTAACTGTCAGCTCTCGACATCATGCTCATGCTGCACCTCCACATCGTGCTCGTACTGTCATCACTTATCTTCAGCAGGTTGATTTTTCCTCATATGGACTGACAGTCCATGTCACCTGACCTGAACCCAATAGAGCACCACTGGGACTGCTGTTATTGGAGAATGGAATGCCACAAAACAACATCAAACGTCTGATTAACAGTATGAGTCAGATATGTGCTTGTGGTGGGAACACCCATTTTTGACTTTGATGGAATCACTGACTCTGTGGTACCTGTCTGAAATCAGATAGCAAGTGTGTAATACATGTCAATTGAAGCCTATGTTTGTGGCGAACATTCAACACGTAATGGATATAATTCACCATACTGAGTGTGTTTCCTGATTGGTTGTGGTAACTCGCCCAGATGTGTGACACGCATACCAAAGTGTCGCCACTGGTGGTTAGAGTGTTTAACATGCTGAGGTGTGCATATTGATGTTTCCTGTACCAGCCGCTGTATGGGAAATTGACAATGTGTATCACTGCTATGTATATAACCAACTGTCTCAGATATTGATGTTTCCTGTCCTGACCCCAGCGTGGGTGATTTGCAGTGTGTACATGACAAACTGTCTTGGCCACCTATGGTGCTTTTCCTGTCAGAACTCCTGTGAGATTAATGGGCAGGGCCAAGCTGTTATAAAAGGTTTGTGAATTGTGTGAAAAGGGAGAAATAAAGTGGAACACAGATGCCTTGTCAAAATGGGAAATTGTTACTCTTTCTTTCAGCTACTGCAATTTCCACATCTTGTAATTTTTGTAGACCTGAAATACTCACAAAACAGATATTATAATTTCTTATATTTCACCTCATAAACTGAGGAGTAGAACACAAATCAAACCCAATATCCCTAGTTCATTTTGAGTAGTGTATGTTGAGATATGGAGAATGTTGGATTTGCTCGATGAGGCTGTTTGCTGTGGGCCCCCCCACAGCGCTGCAGGTTCACTGATGGTTGGCTGTTGCTGTTGAAAGCTTCTCCTCCCAGCAGACTGACCTCTGTCATAAACTAAACTGGTTCTTCTGCTTTTTGCTGATAATCTTGTTTGTCACTTGTAGACCAAGTGCTAATGTTTTTTTTTCTTTTTTCAGGAACATATGCATCTTCACAAATATGGTGACTTTAATTCAGCAGCCAGAACAGAAACATAGACATAGAAAACTCTGCCTCCTTTGGTGTTCACATGCTACATTTTGTTTCTGCGGCCGCAGAAGTTTTTTTCTCATTTGTCATGTCCAATCACTTGAATTATCTCAGTTTTAAATGACCATTTTATAAATGTTACATATACTAAATGTCATCTGTTGCGTGTTTCATGGGCATTATACTAACAGAAAGTATATTAGTTTTTATTTAGTAAGACGGCGGCACGCATGCAAGCAGTGGCTCTGAGCTCTTCGGCGTGTTTTTGTTTTGTGTGGTTTTCTATGTACTTTTTATTGTTTGCGTCTGAGATTTGTTATACAAAGCACTCACCAGGAACTGATAAACTGGGGATTATAGTCCACCATTACTATAACAGCAAACTTTCATCAGGAACACAATATTCACGTGGACATAGCGAGACCTGCGGGTTCCCTGTGTATCGTTGTCAGTTCGGATAAGACAGAGGAGGAGCAGGAAGCAAAAGTGGGAGTGTAGGGCGTGCCTACATACAAGGCTAAAGCCAGCTTGACACTTGAACGACCTTGATCCCCGTACTGGCACGCAACGTTGCATGCCAATGAGTAAACTCATCGTAAACAGTGTTGCAACAGTTACTTGAAAAAGTAATCCAATTACTGATTACTCCTTGAAAAAGTAACTTAATTACTTTAATAATTGCTCAATTTTAAAAGTAACTAAGTTAGATTACTAGCTATTTTTTTAGTTACTTTCAGCAGCTGCCGACAACCCCCCCACCACCACCTCAACATGAAAATGATAACCAGTTTTGGCAATACTCACTTTATAGTCACCCTTTCTTGACTTCAATGAACATTAAATACTTGTTTAATAGCAAGCATTGTCATTGTGTGAAGACATCTTTCTTGACCTCATATTTAAATATTGACAGCACTGTAATGGTAAAACTTACCATTTTTAACCTACACTAGTTATAAATGTAAATATTAAATTATTTCTAAACATTTTAGTTATTGAAGTTATTATTATTATTAAGTAGTATTAGCAATAGTAATACAATGAAAAAATGTCTTCAAAAGTGGACCTTTAATCTAGGGCTGTTGTGGGGAGCCGCCCCGACTTGCTGTTTGAGCAGGAAGAATGGATCACATTTATTTAAACAGAAAACATGACCAGATTGGCAGGTAGAAGGTTTTATCATCCTCAGAAAGAGATTTGAGTGCATTTGGGTGGAAAAAAAAGCGGTAGAATTTGTGCATTGTGGATCAGCTGTTTTTAACGAGGACACGCACAGAGCGACAGAGTTTTAAAGAATAAAAAACATAAAACTGTTTTTGTAAAACCATAGCGCTGAGCATTGCCGCACTTTGAGAGACAACTGTTTTTCAACTCGTAGCTGAGCTACACAGTGGATGCAGCTCTGTGCAGCAGCTTGCTGAAAGTAGGCAGTTCAGACCTCCTCTGCATCTCCTTGAGACACCTGTTTTAAAGCTCCGATCGACCCACAATGCAAAAATAATAGTAATGCACAGTGACTCAGAGAAGTAACTTTAATGTGATTACTGATTTGTAAAGATTAATGCATGAGATTACTCGTTACTGAAAAAAAAGCAGTTGAAGTAACGCATTACTAAGTAACAAAATACTTACTAAGTAACAAAATACTTACTACGTAACGCATTACCGGCATCACTGATCATAAACTGTGCAAGGCTGCATAGATTTCGTGTCATTTGTGTGAACTAGTTGTGAACATTGCACAACCTATTCGCAAACACTGCGTGTCATTGTGTGACATTGCGCACAGGGCCTCACACAGTTTATGCAGTTTACATTGAGTTTACTCATTGGCACACAACATTGCGTGCCAGTGCAGGGATCAAGTTCGTAAAAGTGTCAAACTGGTTTAAGGAAGCAAGATTAATGTGTTAGATTACGCGTTACTGAAAAAAGCAGTCGGATTGGAGTAATGCATTACTAAATAACGCGTTACTAAGTAACGCATTACTGGCATCACTGATCATAAACTGTGCAAGGCTGCATGCCAATTGCATGAACATGAACTCGGAGAAGTAACTTTAAACTGATAATTGATTTGTAAAGATTAACACATTAGATTACTCGTTACTGAAAAAAGCAGTCGGATTAGAGTAACATGTTACTAAGTATAATGTGTTACGGGCATCACTGATCATAAACTGTGCAAGGCTACATAAATTTCACGCCATTTGCATGAACTAGTTGTGAACATTGCACAACCTATTTGTGAACACTGCGTGTCACTGTGTGCCATTGTGCACAGGGCCTCACACAGTTTACAACGAGTTTACGACGAGTTTACTCATTGGCACGCAACATTGCATGACACTGCGGGGATCAAGTTTGTGCAAGTGTCAAAGTGGTTTAAGGAAGCAACCACTGAAACCACCATTTCCAAGCATATTCCTCACAAACTCGAGGTGCATCACACACAAAGTTGACAAGCTGGATTTATTCATCACTGCAAATGGATCAGTTTGGGACCGCTGTGTGTACATCATTTCTGAGACCTGGCTACATCTGGCTTTCCCCGACACTGCTGTGCAGCTAGCTAGCCACGCATTACATCGCCGGGACTGTGGTAAATGCAGAGGAGGAGGATTCTATTTACACAACCTCATAAACAAACAACAGAGATCATATCCCGAAGGGGTTCACATAATCACTGGATACTTTAATAAGACATTCTTGTGGACTCTGCTTCCATATTTCACACAACATGTGACATGTGACATGTGCAACCAGGGGGAGCAACACTCTGGATCATGTTTACTAAAGCAGCAAACATGCATACAGGGCCAAACCCCATCCGCAGCTTGGTTTGTCTGGCCACATCAGCCTGCTACTCATCCAGGCATACACCCCCCCCCCCAACCCGCGAAGTAGGAAGAACCAATCCAACCACCAGAACCATCCAGATCTGGCCTGAGGGTGCTCACTCCCAACTACAGTCTGATTTCAACAAGTACGAAAGACCTACTGTGGCGTTCTGTGGTGCACCTTGGTGGTCTCAGTCTATGGCTGAAGGTGCTCTAACAGGATGTCAGTGTGGTATGCAGTGGGTAGGAGGTGTTGTCCAGGATGCTGAGCAGTTTTCTCAGCATCATCCTCTCTGCAGCCTCCACCACAGAATCCAGCTCAACCCCCAGTACAGAACCAGCTCTCCTGATGAGCTTGTTGAGTCTGTTCATGTCAGCTGCCTTCAGCCTGCTGCTCAGCACACTACAGTGTAGAAGATGACACTGGAGACCATCAAATGATAAAAGATCTGCAACCTATTTCTTCAGACATTGAAAGATCTGAGCCTCCTGAGGAAGTACAGTTGGCTCTGACCTTTCTTATACATAGCATTTGTGTTTGCAGTCCAGTCCAGTTTGTTGTCTATGTGGACACCCAGGTACTTGTAGCAGTCTACATGTAACATCTAACATGAACATTACTATACAGATATATTATCTATCTCATGAGAAGGAATGAAAATGCAAAAAAAAAAAAAAAGACCAATCCAGTCCAGTTTATATTATAAATAATTACATTTGAGACAAGATTCCAAATGCATTCTCTACCACATGACACGCACGAGACAACCTGTAGCTGTACATAATTTCTCTGTGATTCTGGGAGTAATGAGAGAATGGATTCATCAGCCAAGTTCTGAGAGCAAATGCGTCATCGGCTATGAAATTATTATTTATATAATGTGACGTCAAGCAAGATCAAGCACGAGGCATTGGCACAATGAATTGTGCGGCAGTGCGGGGATTGAATTTGTGTAAATGTCAAGGTGCCTTTTGTCTCATCAGAATAGAGAATCTTGTTTCTCATGGTCTGAGAGTCCTTCAGGTGCCTTTTGGCAAATTCCAGGCGGGCTGCCGTGTGCTAGATGCTTCCATCTGGCAACTATACAGGCCTAATTGATGAATAGCTGCAGAGATGGGTGTCCTTCTGAAAGGTACTCCTCTCTCCACAGAGGAATGCTGGAGGTCCAACAGAGTGACCATCAGGTCTTGGTCACCTCCCTGACTAAGGCACTTCTCCCCCAATTGCGCAGTTTTTAACTGAGTGGCCAGCTCCAGGAACAGTTCTGGTGGATAAAATACTTCCATTTACAGATGATGGAGGCCACTGTGCTCAGTGGGATGTTCAAAGTATCATCAATGTTTCTGTACCCTTCCCCAGATTTGTGCCTCGAGACAATCCTGTCTTGTAGTTCTGCAGACAATTCCTTTGACTTTATGCTTGGTTTGTGCTCTGATATGCACTGTCAACTGTGGGCCCTTATATGTAGACAGGTGTGTGCCTTTCAAAATCATGTCCAATCAACTAAATTTACCCCAGGTGTACTCCAATTAAGCTGAGGAAACATCTCAAGGATGATCAATGAAAACAGGATGCTAGATCAAAAAAGAGGCATCAAAGCAGCCAAACAGGACTAAGGAGAAAATAGAATGACCCTTAACTGATAGCAACACAAAGCAGATGGGGCAAGGACTCCAGCACCTGACCAACTACAGAGGTTGCACCACCTCTGTATCAAACTGTTCTTCCTCACTAGCTGAGGAACTTCAATGTTTCTTTGTGCACTTTAAGGTGTCTCCATCCACCCACACATATTACCCCTATCACAACTTCCCAAGCACTTGTTGTACAAGAAGATGAAGTGAGGCGACTTCACAGAACAGTAAACCAGAGCAAAGGTGCTGGCCCAGATGGGGTATCTGGGAAGGTACTCAGGGCCTGTGCTTATGAAATGGATTGAGTCTTCACCCACATCTTTAACTGGTCCCTAGCACAAGTCACTGTCCCACCATGCTTCAAATTATCCACGATCATCCCTATCCCAAAGAAGCCGGATGTTGTCAGCCTTAATGACTACAGACCTGTTGCTCTCACCCCTATTGTCACGAAATGCCATAAGCCCCTTTCACACCGGGCCTGCTTTGAGTTGCATGCGCACATGAACTATCTGTGAGTGGACATGGAGATGGCCTCTGTGAGGAGTATACTGGATGTGGTCATGTCCTGTCACTGGCAGTTGGTCTGTGAGCAGGAATTAATGGACTTTTTTGAACACAATCATGAAAGAACTTGAGGACGTGAGCATGGTGGCTTAGTGGTTAGCACTGTTGCCTCACAGCGAGAAGGTCGTGGGTTCAATTCCTGTGGCCTTTCTGTGTGGAGTTTGCATGTTCTCCCTGTGTTTTGCGTGGGTTTCCTCCAGGTGCTTGCTTGGGTGGTTGCACAGAAAGCCTGCACCCTCTCGGCCCTTTCTGGAACCGGTTTGAGACCTCACGGTATAAAAAGTTTGACAACTATCCTGTGTGATTTATAGCTCGGCAACAATGGCGCACAGCAGGAATCATAAATTGGCATCAGGTAGCGTTATATTGTGTGGGTGTGGCATCCAGTCACGTTAAGTACAGTATGATACCTCAACTTGAGAGAAAACTACTTCCTTTCTGTGTCCTGTGCTCGATGCTGAAAATCTACGTTTGGCATTGCCCTTTGTGTTGCTCACGGTATTGTGTCATGAGGCTGCATAAACTTGGCACTAGGTTGCATCAATTTGGTGTTGTCATGGTGTTGCATGATGCAACTCGAAGTAGGCCCGGTGTGAAAGGGGCTTTAAGAAGAAAATACAGAGGCACATCCAAACCAATCTTCCCCAGCTGTTTACCCAATAAATGGAATGGTAAATGGTAAATGGACTGCATTTATATAGCGCTTTTCCATCTACTGTAAATCAGACACTCAAAGCACTTTACAATAACGCCACACTCGATGTGAGGGTGCTGCCATACAAGGTACTCACTACACACCGGGCGCAACTAGGGGATTAAGGACCTTGCCCAAGGGACCTTAGTGATTTTCAGGCTGGGTTTTCAACTGAGGATCCTCTGGTCTCAAGCCCAACGCTTTAACCGACTAGACCATCACCTCCCCATCAATTTGCATACAGAGAGAACATGGCCACAGGGGATTCCATCACCACTGCTCTCCACACAGCCCTACAGCACCTGGTACCCAGAGGATCCTTCGCCCGGATGCTCTTCATTGTTTTCAGCTCTGCCTTAAACTCAGTCATCCCAGACATTCTCATCAGAAAGCTCCACCACCTTGGCCTCTCCCCTCACCTTTGCACCTGGGTAATGGACTTTCTCACACACCACCCCCAGTCTGTAAGGCTGGGTCTCTCAGTACTGGCTCTCCACAGGGCTGTGTGCTGTTTCCTGCTGCACACGTATGACTGCAAACCCACTCACATCTTCAACTACATAATTAAGTTTGCTGATGGCACCCAGTGATTGGCCTCATCTCAGGAGGGATCAAGGGGGTGCTCTGTCAACAACCAGACTGTTGACACACACACACACACACACACACACACACACACACACACACACACACACACACACACACACACACACACACACACACATAACTGATATTAGACACCAGAAAGTGCAGAGCTGACCACCTGCCCATCCTCATAAATGGAGACTTTGTGGAAATAGTGCACAGTTTCAAATTTCTAGGGACCCACATATCAGATAACCTGAATGTTAAATCTGGAATCTGGATGTTTGGGCATCGCTTGTGGGGTTCCACAGGGATCCATACTGGGTCCACATTTTTTTAATCTTTATATAAATGACATTTTTAATGTGTCACAATTATTAAAATTATTATTTGCAGATGACACCAATATATTCTATTTCTGTGATAATTATAGCAAACTTATTAATGTGGTAAATACTGAATTAATTAAGCTGAAAACCTGGTTGAATATTAATAAATTATCCCTAAATATAAATAAGACTAAAGTCATGTTTTTTCGGAAATCATAATGACAGTTCTAATTTACCAATAAATATAGACGGTGTTGAAATAGAAAAAGTGTCAGAAATCAAATTTTTAGGGATAAACATTGATAGTAAATTAAGCTGGAAGTCTCATATCAGCCACATACATAAAAAAAGTTTCCAAGAATGTCTCTATTATGTACAAAGCAAATTATTTTCTGGATCATAATGCATTATATTTATTGTATTGTTCTTTAGTCTCTCCTTATTTAACATACTGTATAGAAATCTGGGGCAACAATTACAAAAGTTTGCTACATCCCCTCTGTATACTCCAAAAGTGTGCAATAAGAATCATCTATAAGGTAGGATATCTCGATCACACAAATAGTCTATTTTTGCAATCCAAATTGTTGAAAATGCCAGATTTGGTTAATTTCTACACTGCACAATTATTATATAAAGCCAGTAAAAACTCATTACCCAGTAATATTCTGAGTCTCTTCACCCAGAGAGAAGGGAGCTATAACTTTAGGGGATGTGGTAACTTTAAAGTCAAGGCAGTGAGAACTACCAGGAAAAGTTTCTGTGTGTCCGTGTGTGGCATTAAGCTGTGGAACAGTTTTGTACCTCAGCTCAAGCAATGTCCAAATATCCATCAATTCAAAAAAAGATACAAAGAAATGGTTCTGTTGAAATACATGAATGAGGAGAGAGGTGCGTGATCATTATGTCTTTTTAATTTATTTCTACTTAATTTACCTTTGCTTTTTTGCCTTGTCCGCAATAGAAGGGGTCTCGCTAGGACACACAAACTTTCATAAAATACCTAGAATTATACTGTACATCAATTTAATTATATATGTATATATCATAGCCATAAGTGTAAATTATATTATTAAAAAAGAAAATAATAATAATAATAAAATCTTACTATATGTTTGTTAACATAATATATGTTAATATATTTGCATAATACCTGTTATTGCTGGTGTCGTAACCATGGTAAAAGTATTATTTTTATACGTCAAGATCCTGTAGTCGAAATGCTAGTCAAATAGAAGTATGGTGCCGATGGTAATAACTTAGAGAGAGGTGGGAAACATGTATGTATGTATATGTGTATGTGTATGTGTGTATATATATGTGTGTGTGTATATATATATATATATATATATATATATATATATATATATATATATATATATATATATATATATGTGTGTGTATATATATATGTGTGTGTATATATATATGTGTGTGTATATATATATGTGTGTGTATATATATATGTGTGTGTGTATATATATGTGTATATGTGTATATATGTGTATATGTGTATATATGTGTATATATATGTGTATATATATTTACATTTATATAAATGTGTACATATATAAATTTATTGATACATAAAAATACTTTTCTTTTTCTTTCCTCCTTGTTTCCCCCACTTACATCACTTACATCACTATCACCAGATCAGGGCCGGCAAGTGGGGGTCTGTTGCTTGAAGGTCTCCCCCTTCTGCCAGCAGACTCCAAAACCTTGTCTTTTAATGCAGAGCCTAGGACATTCAGCAAAGGGTGGACCTGTGTCAGGGGACGACCCCTCTCTGGCAGCAGGTTTACAAAATACTTTGCATTGTTTAATGCACCACACACAAGACAAATGGGGAAGGAGCGGAAGGGAAAATAAATAAATAAATTAATAAAAAAGTTAAGGTAATAAAATTAATAAAATAATAAAATAAATGAAACATATTTGTATACATATGTGTGTATGTGTATGCATGTGTGTATAGGTGATGTATGTGTGTATTTTGTGTATGTATATCTACATATATATATATATATATATATACGCAACACTTTTGGTTTTGCTCCCATTTTGTATGAGATGAACTCAAAGATCTAAAACATTTTTCCACATACACAATATCACCATTTCCCTCAAATATTGTTCACAAACCAGTCTAAATCTGTGATAGTGAGCACTTCTCCTTTGCTGAGATAATCCATCCCACCTCACAGGTGTGCCATATCAAGATGCTGATTAGACACCATGATTAGTGCACATGTGTGCCTTAGACTGCCCACAATAAAAGGCCACTCTGAAAGGTGCAGTTTTGTTTTATTGGGGGGGGATACCAGTCAGTATCTGGTGTGACCACCATTTGCCTCATGCAGTGCAACACATCTCCTTCGCATCATCCGTGAAGAGAACACCTCTCCAACGTGCCAAACGCCAGCGAATATGAGCATTTGCCCACTCAAGTCGGTTACGAGGATGAACAGGAGTCAGGTCGAGACCCCAATGAGGACGACGAGCATGCAGATGAGCTTCCCTGAGACGGTTTCTGACAGTTTGTGCAGAAATACTTTGGTTATGCAAACCGATTGTTTCAGCAGCTGTCCGAGTGGCTGGTCTCAGACGATCTTGGAGGTGAACATGCTGGATGTGGAGGTCCTGGGCTGGTGTGGTTACACGTGGTCTGCGGTTGTGAGGCTGGTTGGATGTACTGCCAAATTCTCTGAAACGCCTTTGGAGACGGCTTATGGTAGAGAAATGAACATTCAATACACGAGCAACAGCTCTGGTTGACATTCCTGCTGTCAGCATGCCAATTGCACGCTCCCTCAAATCTTGCGACATCTGTGGCATTGTGCTGTGTGATAAAACTGCACCTTTCAGAGTGGCCTTTTATTGTGGACAGTCTAAGGCACACCTGTGCACTAATCATGGTGTCTAATCAGCATCTTGATATGGCACACCTGTGAGGTGGGATGGATTATCTCAGCAAAGGAGAAGTGCTCACTATCACAGATTTAGACTGGTTTGTGAACAATATTTGAGGGAAATGGTGACATTGTGTATGTGGAAAAAGTTTTAGATCTTTGAGTTCATCTCATACAAAATGGGAGCAAAACCAAAAGTGTTGCGTTTATATTTTTGTTGAGTATATATATATGTATGTATGTATGTATGTATGTATCTGTATATATGTATATGTGTGTGTATAATTTGTGGTTGTCTGGTGGTTGGCTCTCACTGCGGTATTGTATCACTTCCTGTTCCGGAGCACAGCGGTTTTTTGCTGTATCTGTTAGCTGTTTAATCTGTGCAGTTAGATTGATCTAGTTAACTAGATAACGATTTGTTTCACAGTGTAATCTTCACGTGCCTTAATTAAAGCACTCCCTCTGCTGAATCACTTCTAAATTATTTACACATTATTCACTTTGTGTGTTTTTAGGAATCTGCTAGCTTAGCGCAGCTACTAGCTCTTAGCCGGTTTAGCATGGCGGCTTCTCCTGTCTCTCCTGCACTTTTCTGCTCTGGGTGTGAAATGTTTAGTTATTCCTCGGCCTCCTTTAGCAGTAACGGTACTTGTAATAAGTGTAGCTTATTCGTAGCTTTGGAGGCCAGGCTGGGCGAATTGGAGACTCGCCTCCGCACCTTGGAAAATCCTACAGCTAGCCAGGCCCCTGTAGTCGGTGCGGACCAAGGTAGCTTAGCCGCCGTTAGTTCCCCTCCGGCAGATCCCGAGCAGCCGGGAAAGCAGGGCAACTGGGTGACTGTGAGGAGGAAGCGTAGTTCTAAACAGAAGCCCTGTGTACACCGCCAACCCGTTCACATTTGTAACTGTTTTTCGCCACTCGGCGACACACCCGCCGAGGAATAAACTCTGGCTATTGGCGACTCTGTTTTGAGAAATGTGAAGTTAGCGACACCAGCAACCATAGTCAATTGTCTTCCGGGGGCCAGAGCAGGCGACATTGAAGGAAATTTGAAACTGCTGGCTAAGGCTAAGCGTAAATTTGGTAAGATTGCAATTCACATCGGCAGTAATGACACCCGGTTACGCCAATCGGAGGTCACTAAAATTAACATTGAATCGGTGTGTAACTTTGCAAAAACAATGTCGGACTCTGTAGTTTTCTCTGGGCCTCTCCCCAATCGGACCGGGAGTGACATGTTTAGCCGCATGTTCTCCCTGAATTGCTGGCTGTCTGAGTGGTGTCCAAAAAATGAGGTGGGCTTCATAGATAATTGGCAAAGCTTCTGGGGAAAACCTGGTCTTGTTAGGAGAGACGGCATCCATCCCACTTTGGATGGAGCAGCTCTCATTTCTAGAAATCTGGCCAATTTTCTTAAATCCTCCAAACCGTGAATATCCAGGGTTGGGACCAGGAAGCAGAGTTGTAGTCTTACACACCTCTCTGCAGCTTCTCTCCCCCTGCCATCCCCTCATTACCCCATCCCTGTAGAGACGGTGCCTGCTCCCAGACCACCAATAACCAGCAAAAATCTATTTAAGCATAAAAATTCAAAAAGAAAAAATAATATAGCACCTTCAACTGCACCACAGACTAAAACAGTTAAATGTGGTCTATTAAACATTAGATCTCTCTCTTCTAAGTCCCTGTTAGTAAATGATATAATAATTGATCAATATATTGATTTATTCTGCCTTACAGAAACCTGGTTACAGCAGGATGAAAATGTTAGTTTAAATGAGTCAACACCCCCAAGTCACACTAACTGTCAGAACGCTCGTAGCACGGGCTGAGGCGGAGGATTAGCAGCAATCTTCCACTCTAGCTTATTAATTAATCAAAAACCCAGACAGAGCTTTAATTCATTTGAAAGCTTGACTCTTAGTCTTGTCCATCCAAATTGGAAGTCCCAAAAAACAGTTTTATTTGTTGTTATCTATCGTCCACCTGGTCGTTACTGTGAGTTTCTCTGTGAATTTTCGGACCTTTTGTCTGACTTAGTGCTTAGCTCAGATAAGATAATTATAGTGGGCGATTTTAACATCCACACAGATGCTGAGAATGACAGCCTCAACACTGCATTTAATCTATTGTTAGACTCGATTGGCTTTGCTCAAAATGTAAACGAGTCCACCCACCACTTTAATCATACCTTAGATCTTGTTCTGACTTATGGTATGGAAATTGAATACTTAACAGTATTCCCTGAAAACCCCCTTCTGTCTGATCATTTCTTAATAACATTTACATTTACTCTGATGGACTACCCAGCAGTGGGGAATAAGTTTCATTACAGTAGAAGTCTTTCAGAAAGCGCTGTAACTAGGTTTAAGGATATGATTCCTTCTTTATGTTCTCCAATGCCATATACCAACACAGTGCAGAGTAGTTACCTAAACTCTGTGAGTGAGATAGATTATCTCGTCAATAGTTTTATATCCTCTTTGAGGACAACGTTGGATGCTGTAGCTCCTCTGAAAAAGAGAACCTTAAATCAGAAGTGCCTGACTCCGTGGTATATCTCACAAACTCGCAGCTTAAAGCAGATAACCCGTAAGTTGGAGAGGAAATGGCGTCTCACTAATTTAGACGATCCTCACTTAGCCTGGAAAAAGAGTCTGTTGCTCTATAAAAAAGCCCTCCGTAAAGCTAGGACATCTTTCTACTCATCACTAATTGAAGAAAATAAGAACAACCCCAGGTTTCTTTTCAGCACTGTAGCCAGGCTGACAAAGAGTCAGAGCTCTATTGAGCCGAGCATTCCTTTAACTTTAACTAGTAATGACTTCATGACTTTCTTTGCTAATAAAATTTTAACTATTAGAGAAAAAATTACTCATAACCATCCCAAAGACATATCGTTTTCTTTGGCTGCTTTCAGTGATGCCGGTATTTGGTTAGACTCTTTCTCTCTGATTGTTCTGTCTGAGTTATTTTCATTAGTTACTTCCTCCAAACCATCAACATGTCTATTAGACCCCATTCCTACCAGGCTGCTCAAGGAAGCCCTACCATTAATTAATGCTTCGGTCTTAATTATGATCAATCTATCTTTATTAGTTGGCTATGTACCACAGGCTTTTAAGGTGGCAGTAATTAAACCATTACTTAAAAAGCCATCACTTGACCCAGCTATCTTAGCTAATTATAGGCCAATCTCCAACCTTCCTTTTCTCTCAAAAATTCTTGAAAGGGTAGTTGTAAAACAGCTAACTGATCATCTGCAGAGGAATGGTCTATTTCAAGAATTTCAGTCAGGGTTTAGAATTCATCATAGTACAGAAACAGCATTAGTGAAGGTTACAAATGATCTTCTTATGGCCTCAGACAGTGGACTCATCTCTGTACTTGTTCTGTTAGACCTCAGTGCTGCTTTTGATACTGACCATAAAATTTTATTACAGAGATTAGAGCATGCTATAGGTATTAAAGGCACTGCGCTGCAGTGGTTTGAATCATATTTATCTAATAGATTACAATTTGTTCATGTAAATGGGGAATCTTCTTCACAGACTAAGGTTAATTATGGAGTTCCACAAGGTTCTGTGCTAGGACCAATTTTATTCACTTTATACATGCTTCCCTTAGGCAGTATTATTAGACAGCATTGCTTAAATTTTCATTGTTACGCAGATGATACCCAGCTTTATCTATCCATGAAGCCAGAGGACACACACCAATTAGCTAAACTGCAGGATTGTCTTACACACATAAAGACATGGATGACCTCTAATTTCCTGCTTTTAAACTCAGATAAAACTGAAGTTATTGTACTTGGCCCCACAAATCTTAGAAACATGGTGTCTAACCCAGGGGCGTAGGTTTGCATATGGACCATAGGGACAAGTCACAACCAATATTTTGGGATGGCAAAATAGTCCCTACCAATATTTAGCATTTTTGTTTATATAACAAAATCATTCACTATTTTTTTGCGAACTCGATACTATAATTTTAGTCGTCACGTTTTGTGTTTTTGACGTGCCAGAATGACAGGGTTACCCATGTTGCAATTTCATTGGCTCACGTTCTTCTCACATGGACGTAAACAAAGCGCATCTCGTGGCAGGCAGTGCTTAATTTGTAAAGTGGGAGGTCCCGGAGCGCAGAGGATGGGTGGCTCCGGTGCAGTGTTGCCAGATGTACGATAATTATCGTATTTGTACGATAGTTTTGCCATCTGTACGATGTACGATCTATAATGGGAAAAAACCCAATGTGTACGATAATTTCAGTTGGTTGCCCAAACACGCATCTCTCTCTGACACCCAAGAATCATTTTGCAGGGGTTGCACTCAGGCGGCATCAAAGACACACCACACACAGGGCTGCTGCTGGCTTTGGGCTGCCGGGACAGTCATTTGAAAGCCCGCCCCCTCCCCATACAAAGTAATGAGTTCCCATCCAATCTCTGCAGGACAGGACAGGAAGATTCCCCAACCAACATCTTTTTTTTTTTTTTTCGAAACTGTATTTCAACAAATGCAATAACAAACGAACAAAACACAAGAGCAAAGAGATATACAAGAAAAATTTAAAAAAGTTCAAGTTCCTTATGGAGGTATCAACATTTTTTCTGTGTTCAACAAAATCTGCACAAGTGGCCATGGCATCGGATGATGACAGCGACCTCGAGGTTGAATTCGACTCTTTCTAGTCTGGTAATTAACACGTGTTTGTGTTACTTCACAGTCTGGTAGTGCATTTGCGTTCTTTTTGTGCCATAGTTTCCCCATTAATATAATTACTGTTTAAAAATGTGACATAAAATTCTTTGTAAATTTAAAAAACCCCCCACTAAAATAGCTACGTTGTATGCGTTTTGTTTGTGTACGATAATTTCTCCCAAAATACGATAATTTTGAGGTTTTGGTACGATAGTTTCATATTTCATATCTGGCAACACTGCTCCGGTGCAGAAAAACAAGAAGGGCGGGGGGGGGGGGGGGGGGGGGGGTTGCGAACAATGCTGTGCGCCACACTTAAAATAAACTGCACACCCACACAAACACGCACACACACCTTCACAAATGACACTAGCACCCTGCCTTTTCCTTAAAAAATACATTTATGTTTGCTGTCTGTCTATGTACTTTTCTGTCACTTTTGTGCTCTTTTTCATACTTTTCCCTTGTTTCAAAAGTCACCGAACGCACTTTACTGTAATATATGCAACATATAGCATACTGTTGGAAAGCACGGGTTCTTGGCTTGCTGTCAGTGTTGAAATTTTTCAGAGTGAGGGCTTACATGAGAACTTACGGTAATGAGAATCAGCGGCGCACTAGTGTGAAACTTCCGTGTTTTTCCTCTGCGCTATGACATCACAGGCTTACGTTTACCGTAATACACCATATATATCATTGGAAATCCCTTTTTTTTTTTTTGGCAAATTAGGTTGCCAGATACCTACAACTGCATTATTGATGAAGAGAATAGATTATACATCTTGTTTGCAAAAACTTTTTTTTTTTTTTGTTAGCTCCACAAGTATTTTTTTTGTTGTCTTGTTCTCTCAGGTGTAGACCTATAGAATAGATTTGTGATTTTGGGTGCAATTTTGTTATTTAAGCTATTTGTTTGTTTGCCTACACACTTAATATTGTAAATAAAGTGTTAAATTATTCAGCATTATGTCGTCATATGTTATGTATTATGCTGTACTTGTGCGTCTAATGGTATGAGTGGGTTAGGGGGTGATGGTGGTGAGCAGGGGGGCCGGGTGGGGGGGGGTGGTGGTATTGTCCCTACCAAAGCTGAGACCAAACCTACGCCCTTGGTCTAACCAGATCCTTACTCTGGATGGCATTACCCTGACCTCTAGTAATACTGTGAGAAATGTTGGAGTCATTTTTGATCAGGATATGTCATTCAATGCGCATATTAAACAAATATGTAGGACTGCTTTTTTGCATTTGCGTAATATCTCTAAAATTTGAAAGGTCTTGTCTCAGAGTGATGCTGAAAAACTAATTAATGCATTTATTTCCTCTAGGCTGGACTATTGTAATTCATTATTATTAGGTTGTCCTAAAAGTTCCCTGAAAAGCCTTGAGTTAATTCAAAATGCTGCAGCTAGAGTACTGACAGGGACTAGAAGGCGAGAGCATATCTCACCCATATTGGCTTCTCTTCATTGGCTTCCTGTTAATTCTAGAATAGAATTTAAAATTCTTCTTCTTACTTATAAGGTTTTGAATAATCAGGTCCCATCTTATCTTAGGGACCTCATAGTACCATATCACCCCAATAGAGCGCTTCGCTCTCAGACTGCAGGCTTACTTGTAGTTCCTAGGGTTTTTAAGAGTAGAATGGGAGGCAGAGCCTTCAGCTTTCAGGCTCATCTCTTCTGGAACCAGCTCCCAATTCGGATCAGGGAGACAGACACCCTCTCTACTTTTAAGATTAGGCTTAAAACTTTCCTTTTTGCTAAAGCTTATAGTTAGGGCTGGATCAGGTGACCCTGAACCATCCCTTAGTTATGCTGCTATAGACTTAGACTGCTGGGGGGGTTCCCATGATGCACTGAGTGTTTCTTTCTCTTTTTGCTCTGTATGCACCACTCTGCATTTAATCATTAGTGATTGATCTCTGCTCCCCTCCACAGCATGTCTTTTTCCTGATTCTCTCTCTCAGGCCCAACCAGTCCCAGCAGAAGACTGCCCCTCCCTGAGCCTGGTTCTGCTGGAGGTTTCTTCCTGTTAAAATGGAGTTTTTCTTTCCCACTGTTGCCAAGTGCTTGCTCACAGGGGGTCGTTTTGACCGTTGGGGTTTTTCCGTAATTATTGTATGGCTTTGCCTTACAATATAAAGCGCCTTGGGGCAACTGTTTGTTGTGATTTGGCGCTATATAAATAAAATTGATTTGATTTGTTTTGATATGTGGGTGTATGTATGTATGTGTGTACAATATATATATATATATATATATATATATATATATATATATATATATATATAATATGTTAATGTATATGTTAATGTATATATGTACGTATATAGGTATATATGGCAGGGCCCAAGCAGAGGGTCACCCCCTAGAGCCTGGTCTGCTTGAGGTTTCTTCCTAAGAGGGAGTTTTTCCTCACCACAGTTGCCTAGTGCTTCCTCTGGGGGTCAGCAAGGTTGGTCCTTATTTGAGTGGAGTGACTTGGGCCAAGTTTGTTGTGATTTGGCGCTTTATATATATACATAATATACTTATACATGAATTGAAGTGTAACTGAATATTGAAGTGTATGTCTGTGTGTTGATATGTAGTGTGTTGTGAATTTGTGTTTATGTTATTATGACTGTTATAATTGTTGGACTTGTACTAGCAGGGGTGGGCGTTGATAAGCTTTGCTTCTGCCCACACCCTTTCGGACTCACAGGCTTTTATATAACATTCATGTTATTTGTATGTGTCTGTTCTTTCTGATTTGTGTGTGTGTGCCGAATAAATCCATTCATTCATTCATTCATTCATTCATTCAACCTCTCCTGGTCAACAAACACCATGGCTACTGTGAGGAAGGCACAACAGTACCTGCACCTTCTGCGAGTCCTCAAGAAATCCAACCTGGGTGTCAAGCTGCTGGCCAGCTTCTGCTGCTCTGTCATAGAGAACAGCCTGACATACTCCCTCACAACATGGTATGTGGGCTGTTCAGCTGCCGATGGGAAAGCCAGTGCAGAGTCATAAATTTGGTGCAGAAGATCATCGGCTGTCCCCTCCCCTCATTCCAGCTACCTATCCAGAGCAAACAACATAGTCAAGGCCCTAAGGCAGGCATTATAGGTCACTAAACTCCAAAACAAACAGACCATACAAACTCAGCGAAAAAACCTCAAGTAACTTTTACACACTATCGCTAACAATCTGCCATGCCACTTACAGTAGTGTTCAGAATAATAGTAGTGCTATGTGACTAAAAAGATTAATCCAGGTTTTGAGTATATTTCTTATTGTTACATGGGAAACAAGGTACCAGTAACAAGACCAAGCATTCATGATATGCACACTCTTAAGGCTATGAAATTGGGCTATTAGCAAAAAAAAAAAAAGAAAAAAAAATGGAAAAGGGGGTGTTCACAATAATAGTAGCATCTGCTGTTGATGCTACAAACTCAAAACTATTATGTTCAAACTGCTTTTTTAGCAATCCTGTGAATCACTAAACTAGTATTTAGTTGTATAACCACAGTTTTTCATGATTTCTTCATGTCTGCGAGGCATTAATTTTGTTGGTTTGGAACCAAGATTTTGCTTGTTTACTAGTGTGCTTGGGGTCATTGTCTTGTTGAAACACCCATTTCAAGGGCATGTCCTCTTCAGCATAAGGCAACATGACCTCTTCAAGTATTTTGACATATCCAAACTGATCCATGATACCTGGTATGCGATATATAGGCCCAACACCATAGTAGGAGAAACATGCCCATATCATGATGCTTGCACCACCATGCTTCACTGTCTTCACTGTGAACTGTGGCTTGAATTCAGAGTTTGGGAGTCGTCTCACAAACTGTCTGTGGCCCTTGGACCCAAAAAGAACAATTTTACTCTCATCAGTCCACAAAATATTCCTCCATTTCTCTTTAGGCCAGTTGATGTGTTCTTTGGCAAATTGTAACCTCTTCTGCACATGTCTTTTATTTAACAGAGGGCCTTTGCAGGGGATTCTTGCAAATAAATTAGCTTCACACAGGTGTCTTCTGTCACAGCACTTACAGGTAACTCCAGACTGTCTTTGATCATCCTGGAGCTGATCAATGGGTGAGCCTTTGCCATTCTGGTTATTCTTCTATCCATTTTGATGGTTGTTTTCTATTTTCTTCCACGCGTCTAAGTTTTTTTGTCCATTTTAAAGCACTGGAGATCATTGTAGATGAACAGCCTATAATTTTTTGCACCTGCCTATAAGTTTTCCCCTCTCCAAACAACTTTTAAATCAAACTACGCTGTTCTTCTGAACAATGTCTTGACCGTCCCATTTTCCTCAGGCTTTCAAAGAGAAAAGCATGTTCATCCTTAAATAGGGGACACCTGATTCACACCTGTTTGTTCCACAAAATTGACGAACTCACTGACTGAATGCCACACTACTATTATTGTGAACACCCCCTTTTCTACTTTTTTTACAAATAGCCTAATTTCATAGCCTTAAGAGTGTGCATATCATGAATGCTTGGTCTTGTTGGATTTATGAGAATCTACTGAATCTACTGGTACCTTGTTTCCCATGTAACAATATGAAATATACTAAAAACCTGAAATAATCTTTTTAGTCACATAGCACTACTATTATTCTGAACACTACTGTATGTAGTGTTTCATGTACATAGGACTTTTTATGTTTATTTTATGTGCGCTCATGTTGAACGGTTTACTGCTAAGAGAACCTACAATCCACTGTTTCTTGGGTATTGTGACAATAAAGGCATCTTATCTTATATTATTAAAAATGGAATTTCTTAAGGAATGGTATAATTAAAAAAAATGCCCTTTGGGTTCTGAAGGTTAATCCACATGTTTTAAGTCCATGTTTATATGACTTTTATTCTGGACTTGATTATTATTATTGCATGGAATTTGCACATCCCTAAATATTCCATCAGAATGTACAACCCCAATTACAAAGTTGGGACGTTGTGAAAAATGTAAATAAAAACACAATACAATGATTTGCGAATCAACCTATATTCAATTGAATACACCACAAAGGCAAGATATTTAATGTTAAAACTGATAAACCTTATAGTTTTGTGAATCAGTTCCCCCCCTTGAATTTGCCTGATGTGAATTCTCTGAGCCCACAAGTGACTTCCACTCCTGTCTCCAGGCCGAAACACCGGACTTTAGTGATAGGGGATTCTATCACCCACAAAGTCAGGTTACAGACGCGGCTGACGTTAAATATGTTCCTGGGGCTGCAGAAAGGAAGACAGATGAAGGAACATGACATGAGATATAGTCACATAGTTATTCACGTTGGCACCAATGATATCAGGATGAAGCACTCAGAGGTCACAATAATGGACATAGAGAGGACTTGTGACCTTGCCAGAAAGATGTGTTGGTATCGATTAATAGTCTCTGGTCCCCTCCCCTCCCAGGGTATTGATGAGGCGTTTAGCAGGCTGACATCGTTAAATAGGTGGCTGGCGCAGTTTTGTAGACAGCAAGGCTTTAGCTTTATTGATAACTGGCCTTCGTTCTGGGGCCACCGTGGCTTGCTGATGCCGGACGGCCTCCACCCTACTGGGGAAGGCGCCGCTATCTTGTCTGCAAACATGGATAGAACTCTACAGGGAGGGTAATATGAGGAATCTACAGCAGGCCACAGAGCAGGTGATTAGAGACCCTGCAAGGCTTATGACAAATGTGGATGTGGAATCCATTAGCTTAGCGGGGAATTTAGTGCAGAAAATCCACAATGGTGATTGTGCAGTTTATTTGCCAGGGAAGGAATTTCAACAAGTTGAGACTGTGGCCTGCTTCCGTAGTCATGTCCATAAAAATCATAGAGGGATATGCTTTCCAAACTTAATACCCATTACTATATTGGATGATGTTGAAATTGAGGATGGCCCAGTGGTTGTTCCAGCAATAGCAAAGATTTCATGTCTGCTACCTACAACGCGCGTGGAATGTCTCAAACCTAAACCTACTTCTTGGCATCTTATATATGCTATTCTGGAACCACCCCTCAACCCAAATAGTTCAACTGTCAACCCCACTGAGGTTCCTTAGACTGGGTCTCATTACCATAAGATCACTGTCCTCAAAATCACTGTTGATCAGTGATCTAATTATTGATCATCACTTAGATATGATTGGGCTATGGGAAACCTGGTTTAAACCTACGGCTGTCCTCCCCTTAAATGAGGCCTGCCCACCAGCATGTACATTTAGTCACGTCCCTTGTGATACGAAGCAAGGCGGGGGTGTTGCTCTTATGTATAAATCTAGGTTTAGCCTATTAGCTGTTGGAGCATCTGATTCTCCACTCTGCTCAGGATATTACACATTGCCAAGGTCAGAAGAATAAAAATCAGTCGTATTACTTTGTCACTGTATATAGGCCTCCTGGCCCATATTCTGAATTCTTAGATGAATTTGGTGCATTCATCTCTAACTTGTCAACTAGTGTAGATAACATTCTGATCATTGATGACTTTAACATTCATATAAATAAGCCTTCTGATCCCCTCTGCAAATCATTTATGGAAATTGTGGATGCATTAGGATTTCGGCAATGCATTCGGGATTCGACGCACATTAGTGGAAATACCCTGGATCTGGTTCTCGCACGTGGTATTGCTGTCACGAATACTGACATCATGCCTCTTACATCAGTGGTGTCTGATCACTCACTTATTAAGTTTACAGTTTCGCTGCCGTATTTAGTGGAACAACAACCTTATATATCATTACGGCGATGGAACAACTCCTCAACTAAGACTGAACTTAAAGCTAGACTGCCTGATGTCTTAGCTTCACATATGACAAATACCCAGTCAGTAGACAGACTTGTGGATAGTTTAAACTCAGTGCTCAAAACTACACTCGATATGATTGCACCACCTGTGTTAAAACCGCGCTCCCCCAAATCTCAGTCACCTTGGTTCAATGATTATCTGCGTGACCTCAAGCATAAAGCAAGAGGTCCAGAACGGAAATGGCGTCGTTCAAAATTAGAAGTATTTCACCTTGCGTGGCGTGATGCTATCTTAAACTATAAGCATGCATTACTGGCTACAAAGCAGACCTACTACTCTGATTTGATCAACAAAAACAAGCGTAACTCAAAGTTCTTGTTCGACACGGTGGCAACACTTATGCATGGACAACCACCTGTAGTTTGCTCTCCTTTTACAGCACAAGATTTCCTGGATTACTTCGGGAAGAAAATAGAAGACATCAGGTTAAACATATCCCGGCATGTCTTAACCCAGCCACTACACCCTGCTATTGAGGTGGGCGCCACTACTGAGGTATTACCTAGATTTACAGAATTTGATAGTATCTCACTAGGCATGCTGACAAAACTCGTAATGTCAACAAAAAACACAACCTGTTTACTTGATCCTATACCAACAAAACTGTTTAAGGACCTGTGGCCCACTCTTGGGCCGACTGAGCTGGAAATTATTAATCTTTCTTTAACTTCTGGATCTGTTCCTAAATGTTTCAAATCTGCAGTGATTAAACCATTACTTAAGAAACCTAATTTGACCCTAATGTATTGAAAAACTATCGGCCGATATCAAATCTATAATTTTTCTCTAAAATTCTGGAAAAAGTGGTGTCACGGCAGCTCGTAGAGTATCTTACTGAGAATAATCTCTTTGAGCCACTGCAGTCTGCTTTTAGAAAATATCATTCCACAGAGACGGCTCTCACTAAAGTGATGAATGATCTTCTGCTTACAATGGATTCGGACACCACTATGGTTCTGTTGCTGTTAGATTTCAGTGCTGCATTTGATACAGTGGATCATCATATTCTACTTGATAGGCTGGAAAATCATTTTGGGATTACTGGGAGTGCCCTTGCATGGCTGACATCACCAGTCGTTCTCACTGTGTTTTGTACAGTAACACTACCTCTAACCTTAGTGACATGAAATTTGTGGTTCCACAGGGGTCTGTCTTAGGCCCCCTGCTTTTCTCCCTTTATATAGCACCCCTTGGGCACATATTGTGGCGTTTTTGGATTACCTTTCACTGCTATGCAGATGATACTCAGTTATACATGCCGATAACTGCTGGTAATCTCGTTCACATAAAATCCTTAGACTGCTTTGCAGCAGTGAGAAGTTGGATGTCTAGAAACTTCCTACTTTTAAACTCTGATAAGACTGAAATGATGGTTCTTGGTCCAGTGAGACATCGGCATCAATTTGACCAGTTAACACTCAGCCTCGGCTCGCGTGTCATACATCACACTGACAAAGTGAGGAACCTTGGGGTAATTTTTGATCCTTCATTGTCCTTTCACCTCCACATTAGAAATATTACTAGGACTGCTTTCTTCCACCTGCAAAATATAGCGAAGATTCGTCCCATCCTGTCTATGGCTGATGCTGAGACCCTGATCCATGCATTCATTAAGACGCACTTATTTTCCCTTTCATATGGCTAGCATACTGGTACAGTTTTGTTTTACGCTTTTTACTCTTTTAATTCATTTATTAGTAATTGGAGCGGGCTGCGGCCTCAACTTTACCTAAATTCTGGGTCTTTTAGTGAAGTTTAGGGCTAGTGGCCGGCGATCACCTTCGTATTTCTCTGTTTTTCTTGTTGTTCAATGCTGGCAAATTATACAGTATTTTTTATCTTTCTGATGTCTGATTCTGTTTTTTCTCTGTTTAAGGTACAGCTCCATCCAGAGATGGGAGTTGTATTCGTGTTGGCGATCCTCCTGTCCTGTGCGTCAATAGCATTTCTTATATATTTGTCCGTGAATTGTTCTGTGAATTGTTCTGTAATTTATGTTTGTAGCATGGCCCAAGCAGAGGGTCACCCCTTTGAGTCTGTTCTGCTTGAGGTTTCTTCCTCAGAGGGAGTTTTTCCTTACCACTGTTGCTCTGGGGGTTAGTAAGGTTAGACCTTACCTGTGTGAAGTGCTTTGAGGCAACTCTGTTGTGATTTGGCGCTATATAAATGAAAATAAATTAAATGAATTAAATTATGTACAAATTGTACGTAAGACAATAGGATCTTAATGATTAATTAAACAACTGCAAATGATAAAGAAGACAATGCTCATACGGCCGAGGGTACTATTTTAGCATTGCATTATATTTACTTATATTTTCCAAATGAAAGGGCTATACAAACAAATTTAATCATGACATTATTATTTTATCATGACATTATTATTATTTTACAAACTGTGTTAGTGCTCAGTGTTTTTCTTCACTTTACACTTGATTTTCCATAAGCTGCCACAGAATGCACACCGATACAGCGATGCAGCTCCACACATAGCTTCTAAAAGGCCTATATGCTGTTAATATCAGCTACTAAATGCTGTCCATTGTGTTTCGTCACCACCACTAAGCTGTAATGTCCTGTGTTTAGGACAACGGGAAAGTTAATGGACAAGAATTCGCTTGCAATGTTAATCTTCCAGAATTTCACTCAGTATTTACACTGTTTTGCTGAGAGAGAAGAAAAACAAAGCAGATGCTGTCAGAACTGATGAATGGTTTATCTGTACTGGCACACTGGGTGTGCCAGTTCTGTCTCTTGTGGTTTTGGCTTGTAACTCTGAAATTCCATTTGTAATTTCAGTGAGATCACTGAGAATTGAATCCTTCTGTTTTATGTGTCTGCACGCCCTCGTGTGTTCAAACATGGATACAGCAGTGAAGTCTCAGCTATATAACAGAACAGAATGGCTTTATTATCACTACATGTGCAATGACATTAAAAGCAACTCCTTCACAGCACAAACATAAAACAAATGATACAGGAAAGGGGAATACTTTGCACAGTTTGAGATGTACATAAAATTGCAAAAAACAAAACCATGTATTAGCAGAACGTATGAATATGTGTTTATATACAGTGTGACATATTAAAGGACTATTAACTGAGTGTGAGGTCTGATCGTGGAAAAAATCAGACCGCTGGTGCTTGGTCCCTGTGTATTATAAGTAGGGAGGGGTGTAATTTCAAAAAATTAGGAAATCTATCAATGTTTGCATGGAATATGGAAATATACAGGGAATAAACCATAGCAGGATAAATTTTAGGTCATTTGGTTCCAAAAACCCATATGGACGTAACGTTTGAAAATTTCAAGTAACGCGTGTGTCGTATATGTGCTGTTGACGTAGAAAACCACTCTGTTGCTTATAATTAGTTCATTGTGACCATGTCATTCTTTACATGTGATGATTATACTCAACTGATGGTCCTGAAATAAAAACTACGTAGATTTTGTTTGTTACATTTGATCGTAACATAGGTACTGAAATTAGGTTTTTTGTCAGTTACTCTTAAAAAACACCAGATAGGCTTATTGTTACTGTAGAAGTTGAATATAAACGTGGGGTCAAGCAACATTTGGAGCCAAATTTCAAGTCTCTTGGTGCAGCGGTTCTCAAGATACATATGGCATTTTCGGCGATATTTTTGGTGATTTTTGAACCCGATATCTTCACTGGCTCCGTCCATATGGGTTTTTGGAACCAAATGACCCAAAATTTATCCTCCTATGGTTTATTCCGTGTATATTTCCATATTCCATGCAAACATTTATAGAGTTCCATTTTTTTTTTAAATAACACCCCTCCCTATTATAAGGCTACTATATATATATATATATATATATATATATATACAGAATATACTGTATACAGAATCTCGTCTCTGCTGTTTGTGGACGATGTGGTTCTGCTGGCTTCATCAAATCAGGACCTTCAGCATGCACTGGGGCGGTTTGCAGCCGAGTGTGAAGCATCCGAGATGGAAATCAGCACCTCCAAATCCGAGGCCATGGTTCTCGACCGGAAAAAGGTGCTTTGCCCTCTTCAGGTCGGTGGAGTGTCCTTGCCTCAAGTGGAGGAGTTTAAGTATCTCGGGGTCTTGTTCACGAGTGAGGGACGGATGGAGCGTGAGATCGATAGACGGATCGGTGCAGCATCTGCAGTGATGCGGTCGCTGTATCAGACCGTCGTGGTGAAGAGAGAGCTGAGTAAGGGGCAAAGCTCTCGATTTACCGATCGATCTACGTTCCGATCCTCACCTATGGTCATGAGATTTGGCTCATGACCGAAAGAACGAGATCGCGAGTACAAGCGGCCGAGATGAGTTTCCTCCGCAGGGTGGCTCGGCGCTCCCTTAGAGATAGGGCTCGGTCACTCGGGAGGAGCTCGGAGCCGCTGCTCCTCCACGTCGAAAGGAGTCAGTTGAGGTGGCTCGGGCATCTTTTGCGGATGCCCCCTGGACGCCTCGCTGGAGAGGTGTTCCGGGCATGTCCCACTGAGAGGAGGCCCCGGGGAAGACCCAGGACACGCTGGAGGGACTACATCTCTCGGCTGGCTTGGGAACATCTTGGGGTTCCCCCGGAGGAGCTGGAGGAGGTGTGTGTGGATCGGGAGGTCTGGGCGGCTTTGCTTGAGCTGCTGCCCCCGCGACCCGACTCCGGATAAAGCGGAAGAAAATGGATGGGTGGATGGATATACACGCAAACTTACAGTATCACCCAAATACGCTGCTGACGGTGTTGGGCTCATTCGCTTTCTTCACCTCCATGAGGAACTTGTTAAAAGATTCTGTCGTTAGCTGGTAAGCTTCCAATCTGTGTGTTTTTCCGATGCTGTTTAGATAGTTATGGAGTATGTTCATGCCCAACTTGGGTTTTCTAATCATCTTTTTACCTTCCTGGTTTGTAACGGAAATACACATTGAGGGCTGATTGTCATGGTAACCAGTCCAGACATGGGAAAATATCCGACCTAATCAGCCAATCAGAGCATGCGTAGCATCGCAGCCATATAATAATAGATGTTATTAATTAGATGTTGCACAGATGTTGTGTGATATTGACAGGATGGAATTGTGATGCCTGCAAATTATGAACATTTATTAAGCCCTTGATTTAAAAAAAAAAATCTCTTTATACCAAATGCATGGGGGAGGGGGGTGGTTAAAAATTGCCAAAATTCACTCTCGCCTACTGCAGGAGACCTTGGCATGGTCAGGGAAGGCCAGATCATGTGGTGTAATTATCCAAAAAGAAGATTTAACATTTCATGGCACGTTTAATCAAAATTACTGACTCCTAATTACAAAAAAAAAAAGCTTTTTCTTCAGATGATCATTTTCATTCATTGTATAAAAAAAATAAATCAAACTACAAACTGCTTTTTAGAGTGTTGATTAAAATTTTAGGTTTCCAGCAATAATTGTGCAGCAACACATCCCTTTGCCTGGGATGGCTTTCATACACTCAACAAAAATATAAATGCAACACTTTTGGTTTTGCTCCCATTTTGTATGAGATGAACTCAAAGATCTAAAACTTTTTCCACATACACAATATCACCATTTCCCTCAAATATTGTTCACAAACCAGTCTAAATCTGTGATAGTGAGCACTTCTCCTTTGCTGAGATAATCCATCCCACCTCACAGGTGTGCCATACCAAGATGCTGATTAGACATCATGATTAGTGCACAGGTGTGCCTTAGACTGTCCACAATAAAAGGCCACTCTGAAAGGTGCAGTTTTATCACACAGCACAATGGCACAGATGTCGCAAGATTTGAGGGAGCGTGCAATTGGCATGCTGACAGCAGGAATGTCAACCAGAGCTGTTGCTCGTGTATTGAGTGTTCATGTCTCTACCATAAGCCGTCTCCAAAGGCGTTTCAGAGAATTTGGCAGTACATCCAACCAGCCTCACAACCACAGACCACGTGTAACCACACCAGCCCAGGACCTCCACATCCAGCATGTTCACCTCCAAGATCATCTGAGACCAGCCACTCGGACAGCTGCTGAAACAATCGGTTTGCATAACCAAAGAATTTCTGCACAAACTATCAGAAACCGTCTCAGGGAAGCTCATCTGCATGCTCGTCGTCCTCATCGGGGTCTCGACCTGACTCCAGTTCGTCGTCGTAACTGACTTGAGTGGGCAAATGCTCACATTCGCTGGCATTTGGCATGTTGGAGAGGTGTTCTCTTCACGGATGATGCGAAGGAGATGTGTTGCACTGCATGAGGCAAATGGTGGTCACACCAGATACTGACTGGTATCCCCCCCCCCCCCCAATAAAACAAAACTGCACCTTTCAGAGTGGCCTTTTATTGTGGGCAGTCTAAGGCACACATGTGCACTAATCATGGTGTCTAATCAGCATCTTGGTATGGCACACCTGTGAGGTGAGATGGATTATCTCAGCAAAGGAGAAGTGCTCACTATCACAGATTTAGACTGGTTTGTGAACAATATTTGAGGGAAATGGTGATATTGTGTATGTGGAAAAAGTTTTAGATCTTTGAGTTCATCTCATACAAAATGGGAGCAAAACCAAAAGTGTTGTGTTTATATTTTTGTTGAGTATATGTTAGAGTGACACATATAAATCAAGGAAAATGTCCATTTTTCAGCTCCAGCACAGAGTGGGGAAAAGGATATTGGAATGAATTTCAGTCTTAAGCTCATTTGTTCACTCACACATTCCCATGGCCTTCTCAGTAAAGGTGTTGTCACACAATGACTGAATAAGATGATTATGGGGCTGTTCCACAGAGCTAGAGACGAAATGATCCGCACAGCCATAGCCACGCTTTTGGGCGACCTGCCCTTCGTCAGACTGCCTGACGAAGGGCAGGTCGCCCGAAACATAACGTTTTTGTTAAATAAATCTTTTTTCTGTATCGGAGCGCTGTGGCTGTGCGGATCATTTGGTCTCTATCTTTGGTATAATTTTTTATGGTTCTGTATGCCTTTTTAGGTGTTTTGGATGTGCGCGCCTTTATTGCATCACGTTGTTCCAAGGAGCCAAGTTGGAGTAAGCTGTTTCATCCCATTTTTGCACTTTTTCTGGACTGTGGGGGATTGTGATAGAGCAGTGCCCTGTGGAATACGGGTGTTAGTAAGTCCCTTCATCCACACCACAGCAGATCTAAGGTGGATATGCATGTTATTCGGCACAAGTTTTACGCCAGATGCCCTTTCTGCAATCACTTAACCATTCGGTCTCTGGTGTTTCTGGAGCTCTGTCAGACACATGACATCACATTCAGCAGAATGATTTTCCTGGTATCAAGACATATAAGCACGCTGGAGAGCTGTATGTGAGAAGGATTCGCCGAGGTCTGAATGCAAATGTGGCTAGAATCTGGGCCGCTTAGGGATCATGACATCACACTTTCTCATTACATTCATGCTCTGACAGCATCTTCTCTGCTGTGCTGGTGTTCAGTGTGACCGCAACAGAGAGGAACAGCAAATAACCTTCTTTCTCTGCTGCACCTTCTCACCAAGAGTGCACTCTAGTGTCCAGGTAAAAATGCACAAAGCTGTACTGTCTTTTTCTTCAGTCTGCCCTTGGCTAAATGAACAGCTGCACTGCATGTTGCTGCATTGGCAACTGTCCTCTCTCCCTTGGCTCTGAATTCACACTGCACACCAGAGCTTTGGCCAATCAGAAGACCAATCTGAAGCACTGGACAGCCACAGGATGTGTATGCATGAGTATTGTAGAAGTAACAAACAAGCACAAGACAAAACAGTAAACAAATGTGCAATCCCTGCGAAAGCTCTCCATACGATGTGTGTTCAAAGTTTTGAGTATACACAAAACTTTCTGATGGACTCACCATACATCATTTGGCAAGGAATGTATTTAATGAATGAGAAAGGGACTTGTACATAACAAGAACAGACACAAATGCATATAATTTTGTATATGTTAGTCATATGTTTTCCTCACTCAGTCACAGTGTGAAAGACACTTTCTATAATAAAACCTTTAATGCAAACCACTGAACAGAACAAATTTCAATTTGCCAAGTCACTCAACTGTTTACTAGTCTTGAATGACTATGAAGATGTTGGCTGTTTATTTTTACAGTTATGCTCACTCTTTGCTTTTCAACAACCTTGGCATGGCTGATGACACCAATGACGAATGTCTGTCTATCCGTCCATCTGTCCCACAACCCTTCTGACAGCAACCAACTTCATCTAATGTGTCCGATCTTCCATGGCCCATTGAGATCTTAAAAAAAATCCAAAGCTATGCATCCTTTTGATGTTGTCATACAATCTTTTCTTTTGTCCTTCTCTCTTTTTTCTCCACTGAGTGTGTCTTGCAACATAGTTCTGTGCAGTCCAAATTAAACTGAAATGTGCCAATATAACTGCAGTTTGCAATTTAAAAAGCTTGTTAGTGGGTTTTCATGTGATTGAAAGCCTTGTTGTATTGTCCTTATGAGTTCTCAAATGTAATGCAGTCTTCATAAAAAATGCACGATTATTTCCAAAAGCATCTCATATTCATTGCCCAAATGTTCCTTCTACTGTGATTGTCCACTGGGTTAAAATGGGATTTGACAGGTGCAGATGTGTTGTCCTAGAAAGTTGTGTGATCAACTGGCATACAATAGATAAAGGAAAATCTATACATGCACACATCTGTCTATCTACACTGAACAAAAAATATAAATGCAACATTTTTGTTTTTGCTCCCATTTTTCAAAGATATAAAACATTTTCTATATACACAAATGACCTATTTCTCTCAAATATTGTTCACAAATCTGTCTAAATCTTTGTTAGTGAGCACTTCTCCTTTGCAGAGATAATCCATCCCACCTCACAGGTGTGGCATATGACGATGCTGATGAGAAAGCATGATTATTGCACAGATATGCCTTAGGCTGGCCACATGCAGACATTAACACAGCTCTACTCACTACCAGCATAACAGAAACCAGTGAGCTCATATATGCCACTGCCAGAGTAAGCCTTGACACACTTGGGTATAAGATCAAGAATACCCCCCAGGGAGAGACCTCAATGCCCAGTAACAGTAGCCAACCCACTGAGGTACAGAAGGGCATCATGAGAAAAAGTCCTGGATGGATAAGAAGTACAAGCGATCCATAAATGAGGCCCTGTAAACTGTCAAACACTGGCAACTTGGCTGAAGTGATACACCAGACAAGACCAATGGACCATCCAGGATACTCCCAGATGAAAGGGGAAACCAGTATTACAAGAATAGACTTCCCTCGAACTGGTTGTCATACCCTCAAACTACCGGCCAATTGCATCTCCACAACATGGAAGCTCCGATCAGGCATCACAGCAGCCATGGTGACTAGCCACATTAGCACAGCTCAGAAGGACTTTAGAAACAATACCAGAGGGTCAAAGCAGTACACCAGGATTTGAAGATCAGGCACACCAGCCTGAGCACAGCCTGGATTGACTACAGGAAGGCTGATGACTCAATGCCTCATGCATGGATACTGGAGTGCTTGGCACTCTAAAAGGCTAACTAATAACCTTCTTTAGAAACTCAATGGTACTGTGGAAGACGTCATGGGAGACCATCTTCAAGGCAATCACACAAGCCACCATCAAGAGTTAGGATTAGCCAAGTTCAGAATATACCAAGATGATGCAGTGTCCCCTTTGCTGTTCTGCATAGGCCTCAATCTCCTCAACCAACTCATCACAAAGAGTGGCTATGGATATTGATTCAGGAGTGGAGTCACCAACAGCTACCTCCTGTACGTGGGTGACATCAAGCTGTATGCCAAGAGTGAGCGAGAAATTGACTCACCAATCCACCTCACTAGGATCTACAGTGAGAATATCGGGCTGTCATTCGGGTTGGATAAGTGTGGCCAAATGGTGGCAAAGGGAGGGAGGGTGAACTGGACTGAGGTGGTGGAGTTACCAGAAGGCAGTATAGGGGACATACAAGACAGCTACAAATACCTGGTAATCTTGCAAGCGAATGAGAACCATGATGAAGATGCAAGAAGGTCAGCCAATAGCCAAATATCTTTAGAAGGTAAAACAGGTGATGAGAAGCCAGCTCATTGCTAGGAATAAGATCCAAGTAAGGAGCATCCCTGAATACATCAGAAAGATGGCCCCTCAAGATCAGCTGTTACATGAATGCCTCAGGCAGCTGAAGACAAATAGTGATAAGGAAAAGGAGGAAGAGAGATCATGGAAGACCAAGCTCCTCCATGGGATGGACCATCAACAGACAGAGGAAGTGGCTGACAACAAGAAGACCTACTAGCTAGAGAAGGCAAGCCTACAGGACAACACACAGGCACTGACAATGGCAACACAAGAATAAAACCAAAAGATCCTTAGATCACCACCAAATTCATAGATGCAGAAGTCTACTACAGCCAACAGGACTCAAGTTGCTGGCTGTGCCCTAGTGACAGTCCAGCACATAATAGCAGGGGGCAAGCTAGGACAGCATACACTGAGAGGCACAACCAAGTGCCGGGAGTCATGTACACGAACATCTGTGCTGCATATGGATCAGAAGTCCCCACATCCCGATGGGAGGTTGAGAACAACAGGGTTAAGGTCACGTGGGACTTCAAATTCCAGACAGACAAGTAACTGCTGGCCAACCAACCAGACATTGTGGTGGTTGACAAGGGAAACAAAACCACAGTTGTGATCAATGTGGCAATCCCTGCTGACAGCAATATCAGGAAGCATGAGAAAATAAAGAAGTACCACAGACTGAAGGAGAAACCGGAGCAGGGGTGGAAGGTAAAGTCCAAAGTGGTCCCAGTGGTAATAGGAGCACTAGGAGCTGTAAACCCCAAATTGGAAGAGTGGCTCCAGCAGATTCCAGGCCCAACATTAGAGGTCTCTGTGCAGAAGAGTGCATTCCTAGGAACAGTTAAGATACTGTGCTGAAACCTCAAACTTCCAGGTCTCTGGTAGAGGAGCCAAGCTTGAGGAACACACATACTACCACCCTCCCCAGAGGGGGTGAGAGGGAGATTTGTTATTTATTTAATGTATGTATGTATGTATGTATATATTGCTCAGGGCTAGCTGTCGGTGATCACCGTCATATTTTCTCTGCTTCCCTGTCAATTTACTGCTGGTGAACTCATACCTTAGTTGCATTTTTTTTTTCCAGCTGACTAATTCTTCTCGTTTTGTCTTTGTCCAGTGCACTAATGATGTCACACAAGGTGGACAGCTGCACAGCACAGGGTGCTGGACTGACCAGGAGATGTCATGGCTGAATCTGGCGACAGGACCACTGATGATGTGATGGATTGGTGCTGGCCCTGTATCCTGAACGCTGGATGACCACCTGCCTGTGGTGCAATTGCTTGCATGGTCATCTCAATAATGCACTTTTTTAATGTTACCCTGGTTTTTGTTTCCCGTTTCTTTAGCTTTGTAAAAACTTTGAAACTGTTAGAATGGCCGAAGCAGTGGGTCACCTCTCTGAGTCTGGTCTGCTTGAGGTTTCTTCCTCAACATCACCACAGCAAGTTTTTCCTGACCACTGTCACCTTTGTGCCTGCTCTAGGGGTTGGTAAGGTTAGGCCTTACGTGTCAAGTGCCTTGAGGCAGTTTTGTGGTCTTTTGGTGCTATATAAATGAAATAAATTGAAGTGACTTGATGACATTGTGTCAAATATATCCCAGCATGCCTTATGGCTGGTTTACACACAGACTGTTTTGTCAGCGAGTAGTACGTAGACTGAAGTTTGCGGTAGTTCCGGCTGTTTTCGCAGAGGAAAGGGGCGGAGCTCACCGGCTCCAGTTGTCAGTCAAAGTTAACATGACGGACCTTGATCACACGGAGCGAGTTGCTGTGGAAAGCTCCCAATACAGAGAGTACCATTATTATTATTTGCTCCAGGAGCTGTCTGGATGACGGCTGCTTTCAGCGGTCCTTCCGCCTCTGCAGGAGCCAGTTTGAGGATCAACTGTCCCGTTCACGCGCGCACATGTAAACAATTAAAAAAATAAAAAATAAACTCCGCTGCTTGCTGCAGCTCACTCTTTCCCCCAAAAAACTCTGTCATAATTGTGTTTAGAAGCCAGTCACATTTGTTTTATTATACATCTGTGTAGTTAATTCATAAAATATTCTCTACAGACGATTCGCTCGAGAGTGCACGTAAAAAAAAAAGAAAGAAAAAAAGAAAGTCTGCTCCCGGCTGCTGTTTGCTGCAGGGCTGCAGTTCGCTCTATCCCCCAAAAAACTCTGTCATAATTGTGTTTAGAAGCCAGTCACATTTGTTTTATTATACATCTGTGTAGTTAATTAATAAAATATTCTCTACAGACGATTCGCTCGCGAGCGCACGTAAAATAAAATTTAAAAGAATCTCCGCTCCACGCTGCTGTGGTGCTGCTGCTCGCTCCAAAAACTCTGTCATGATTGTAAAATAAAGGACAAAAGAGACATAAGTCCTGCTCACAGGCTGCTACCAGATACAGGACATGTTCACATCTTCAAACTCCAGACATCTCCACGTCACTACATATTCAGTCCCTGATTGGTCATCGCGGTGTGACGAGAACTGCGGCACTACAGGAAGCGGCAGGATGAAACGGCGATTATAAGGTATCACACGCCGTTGTTCGTCATCACGGGAGGTCTCTGGGAGCGCTCCCGGAATTATTCAACATGTCGAATAATTCCGGGAGCGATTCCCGGTAAAGCCGGAACTAAACCACTCCCCCTAGTGCCGGCGTTAACAATGGCGTGTGATTCTTAAGACGGCCAAAAACTCTTCCGGGACGCTTCCGGGAGCTCTTACCGTCTGTGTGTAAACGGGGCTTTAGTCACACCATTGCACCCTAAACTGATGTGAGTGCCATTGGTGACATCTCACCTGGATTTACTGAATTTATATTATCTCACTGGATGCACTGATGAAACTTGTAAGTTCTGCAAAATGCACATCTTTTCGACCCTATGCTAACAAAACTGTTCAAGAACCTGTGGCCTACACTTGGGTCTACTGTATTCGAAATTAATATGTATATGTCGCAGACATGAATGAGCGAACCTCTTCAGCATCTCACCATGTCATTTAGGTCCTTCAGACATTTTCAATAAATGCTTCTGGAGTGCATTAGCATGGCTAAAAATCTTCAGCTTCTGGGGGGCTTCACCTCAGAAGCTATGGCACACTTAACCCCTCCCCCCATTTTAAACATTTTCTTTATTTGCATCTCACTTGCTTGGGAAAAGTCCTCACCATGTAAATTAGGTCCTTGAAATGTTTTTCAGTAAATGCTTCTGGGGAGCATAAGCATGGCTAAAAAACTTCAGCTTCTGGGGATCTTTGCTCCCCAGACCCCCCCAACTATGGCCCTGTTAACCCGCTGCCACTTTAAGCATTTTTTAAATGTAGATGTAAATTCATATTCAAACGTTTCAGCTAGTTAACAGTAGAGCTGCAAAATATGGCTAAATTAGCTGAACAGGTCTTCTTTTTAAGAAAAACCTCTACACAAGAGGTGGGCGGATCGATCCTAATATTGATAATATCGATACCAATGCTGGTATTGATATTGAATGATCCTGATGTAAAAAGATCGATAATCTTTTTTTCTCTCCCGCTGTGCATGCAGATTCATCAAAGTCTACTCTCTGTCTGTAAGAGCAGCTCTGCGCTGTGTCACACAACACATAGCAGCGCATTGTGGTTTGTCAGCCCTCTACCTCAGGAGATTTTATTTTAAGTTGTGTTGAGTGATATTTTTTTAAACAAAAATGTTGATTGTCTTAATAAAGTATTTTGTTGTCACGTACAATGTTTGGCGAAATTCTATCCTAGGTCTTTTGGATCCTTTGGATCTATGAAGCTTAAATATGAAAAAGTATCGATATCGGCGATGCTGGGCCTGTATTTACTTGGTATCGGATCAATACCAAAATTCCCGGTATCGCCCATCTCTACTCTACACTACTCCATCACGAAGCTGTATTTAATATTTTTAATTAAATTTATACCAAGTTGTTGAGATTTACTATCAGTTTGACTTTAAGGAAAATCATTTTAGAAATTAGAAAATGGCTGTTTACTCAACAATATAACTAGGTGTCCATGGTTCAGATGATGTGTTCAGATTCAAATGTAGCGCAAACATTTTTCTTCTTTTAATAAGGTGGATTAGTACTTTTTTTGTGGAACACAGCACCAACTACTGTACAGGAGTGACCTAGCAGTCAATATGTGTCACCAATTTCAAAATGGCTCTTTTCAACCAGACGTACGGTGCCGTGACATGTCAATCATCTGGGTGGCACCTAGTTTGTCCAATCAGATTTCAGTGGAGTCTTGCGCAACCAAAGAGGTTATATATAGTACTGGAGTCCACACTCCTAATGCTGCACACTAAACGAAAACGTCCCTTCATGGACAGCGACATGACGTCTCCTAACCAGGCAAAATATTGATGAAGTACCCGGCTGTTAATGCATTTTCAATGGGGATTCGTGACTGAACACACTCAGAAAAATGCTCACAAAATACATGTTAAAATGTCATTTTGACCTGGATATCGAGCCAGTAAAATTAAATGACATTAAATGATGTCAGGAAAGTATTAAACTTACTCTGACACACACACACACACATTCCCACACATTAGTGTTGAAAGTTACACGGATCTGCGCTGTTCAAGCTGCTGAGCTGAAGCGTCCTGCTGCTGTGTTCAACGTAGCACGGCTCCTATATATATATATATATATATATATATATATATATATATATATTATATTTTTACACAATTATCCTTTATTGACTAAGTTTCATTTATGAAGTCAGTGGTGTGGGTCCACATCTCTATGTGTGGGAGTGACTGTGAGCGGCACAGCGCGGGTCATTATAATCTCATTATTTTAAGGTGCAAATTTTAAAAAATCCCCAGTCTTGTCGATCAATTTTAATCACTAACGACAAGTATTTTAACTACACATTGGCCTAGCAGTGGAAAATCTCAACTAGACATAAGAGTTAATGGTCCGTGTCATCGGGTGACACAGATACAGCAGGAAACATACAGCAGTTTATCAACCAAATATCATGAACAAAGTGACAAGACGAACTAAAACCACTTACTTATGGAAGGAAATATTGTCTCCCTTGTTCCTTCATTTGTGGCTTTGCTAGCATGTGCAGCTTTCCGGCATATTCGACCTGTTTCTTGACGAGACTAATTGAACTTCTATGCACACAAATCACTAACTTGCCCGGAATTAAAATGGTGATCACGCCTCCTTGCCAGCACACGGCTCAGTGCAAGTGTGGCCTCTCGTTCTCATATATAACCTCTTTGAGCGCAACCCAGCTACACCTATGCCAGGAAGTGTTCAACATTTTTTTGAAGAATTATGCAAAATAAATATTTACAACAAATATCACATAAATAACAGTTAGTTCTCCAGTTTAACATAGTGCCAGAACAGGCTATTTCAAAACAAAAATGTAAAAATGAGGGAAAATAAGGCAAAAAAGAAAATTTAGAGAAAAAAAAACTATCAACTAGGGGTGTTCATAAAGGTTCAGTTCATTAATCATTTGATGTAGTTCTACAGCTTGTTTTTTATCCATAAAGTTTAAAGTGTTCAACATGTGATATTCCCTCTTTCATTGCGGACTCAAAATTGCCACTGAATTCCCACGAGATCTTGTTTATTTTCAAACCAGGAAGTGTTCAACATTTTTTTAAATTATTTAATTAGACAAACAAAAAGTTACAGAGAAACCTTACAGAGGATAAAATACAACAGCAAAAACATACCAAAGAACAGATGAATAAAAACCCCCCCCCATCAAAACCAGGGGTGAAATTATATATAAAAAAAAAACTTTCCATTTGACATTTCCTGTTGCACTGTGGACTTTTTTGGCACTTCCTGTTTCAATCCAACTCGCCACTGAATTCCTATGAGATCTCACGAGATCTTGTACACTGTCAATCCAGGAAGTGTTCAACATTTGACATTTCCTGTTTCACTGTGGGCTCAAAATTTGGCACTTCCTGTTTCAGTCTCAGCTTGCCACTGAATTCCCACGAGATCCCATGAGATCTCTTTTTTTTTGTAAATATAGGAAGAGTTCAACATTTGACTTTGTTTGTTATTATTTATTGTGACAAACAAAAAGTTACACTGGAGCCTTGCAGAGGATTGAAGAGAACATTAAAAAGAACATACCAAAGAACAGGTTAAAAAAAAAAAAAAAAACAGATCAAAGCTGGGGGGGTATTCTTAAGAAAAAAAAACAATTTCCAAAGTTAAACACATTTGACATTTTCTGTTTCACTGACTACATTTACACGCAGCCAATAACCCTTTCATAACCAGAATATTAGCAATAACCCGGTTGTGCACGGCCATGTAAACACCTGCAAAAACCCAAATATGCTCATATTCCGGTTTTTAAAAACCCGAATAAGACCCCTGGGTTACTCCTTTTCTAACCTGAATATCAGGTCATATAAACGCACATCAGGATATCCCCATAGAAAGGAACATTATTTTGTGTTCTGCGCATGTTCTATCCGCAAGGAATCTTGGTCTTTTGAGTACGGCAACTACTTGTATGCAGCGCGCGCAGCCCACCGGACACCACAGAAGCAGAGATAAACAGCACATTGTGTTCTGCGTCCTTATCAGGCGGGCCGGTCGCGGCACCGGCATCACCGCGATTGCTCTGCCTCCGATGCGCTTACTGAGTCTGCGGGCTCGGTAACCGCTGTAGCGGGCCACTCACACTGCCCCCTCCTCTCTGCTGTGCAGAGCTGCTCCAAATCTGGCAACAGGTCCAGAGACTACGCTCGCTGTTTTGATGCGGAGGCAGCCCGCAGGAGAGAAAAGTGAGAAAATGTTCATGCCTGTTTGAGAAAAGTGTGTAGTGAGGGGTTTTATACGAAGCAGGATTACATGAAGCAGGATTTGCATGAACGCCAGACCAAATCAAGCAGCGGTGGAAGACGTGTGTCGCTGTTTAGATGGGGATATTCCAAATGATACCAATGACCATGTATACAGGAGTAACTCTGTCTGCTTAAGCATGTAAATGGGTTATTCCTAATGATTCAGAAACCGGAATATTGACCTTAACCCGAATATTAACATCATGTAAATGTAGTCATTGTAGACTCAAAACTTGACACTTCCCGTTTCAGTCTCAACTTGCCACCAAATTCTCCCAAGAGTCCACAAGTTCTTGTCTGTCAATCCAGGAAGTGTTGATCCAGGAAGTGTTCAACATTTGACATTTCCTGTTTCACTGTGGACTCAAAATTTGGCACTTCCTGTTTGGGTCTATGTGTACCATAAGCGAGCTTCCCGCAGCTGCACAGCGTTTCACTCATATTAACCTGTCAATAACCTCAGGATCTGGTCCTAAATGCTTTAAATCCCCAGTGATTAAACCCATACTTAAGAAATCAAACCATGACCCTAGTCTTTTGAAAAATTATAGGCCGATAAGAAATCAATCATTTCATTCTAAAATTGTTGAAAAAGTAGTTTCACAGCAGCTCACAGCCCACCTTACTGAGAATAACCTCTCTGAGCCACTGCAGTCTGCATTTAGAACTCACCATTCCAAGGAGTCAGTTCTTACCTCAGTGATCTCTTGCTTGCAGTGGATTTGGACACAACCACAGTTCTGTTACTGTTAGATCATAGTGCTGGGTTCCATACCATGGATCATCATACACTACTCAAGAGGTTGAAGAATCACTTTGGGATTGGTGGGAATGTCCTCGCATGGTTGACATTCTACCTACTCATTCACTCTCACTGTGTACAATAATGTCACCTCAACCCTTGTTCAGATGAAATGGGGGTTCCACAGTTTTAGGCTCCCTGCTTTTTCCCCTTTACATAGCACCCCGTGGACATATACTGCAACATTATGGGATTACTTTTCACACTTATGTTGATGATACTCAGCTGTACATGCTGATAAATCTGCAGTTGTTCTGTAGATGTTTGTACCACTATGGCTATGTCTAGAGCACACTAGAGAGTAAGGTCAGTAAGGAGGTGTTTCTGTGTTGCCTTGATGTTGCAGACTGCATACTAATATGTTCCTGAGTGCATGTGAAAATCCATCTCCAAACTGAAAATACTTTGCTAACCTGGATAATGCAGTCATATATTTTGTGATAGACTTCTTTCTTTTTGGCCATGATTGTGGAATCTACATCTTTCTGCTATGAACAGTGGCTTTGGCTTGATTATAAATCATTAGTCCGTGATGCTCAGCAGAGCATCTTTTCCCCCATGCTTTATTTTGTTAGCAAGGCAACATTGCTCAAGACATTCAATATAAGTTGCCCATTCTTCAGCCATGCAACCACAAGCATCCGTCTCTACCACACATCTGGACATTTTGTATTCATTTTTGATGGTTTCCAATTATTCCACAGATTAATCTCCTTTTATTTTATGGGAGGTGATGGTCTAGTGGAGGGGTGGGCAACAAGGGCCGAGACACAGCAGGTTTTCCTGGTAACCAATCACCTCAACATGTGGGTTGCTGATGAGCTTCTCCCCTGATTAACACCTGATCGTCAATGAAATCACCTGCTAATATGAGTGGTTGCAAGGAAAATCTGCAGTGTCTTGGCCCTTCATGGCACATGATTGCTCACCCCTGCTCTAGTGGTTAAATGTTGTGCTTAAGACTAGAGGATCATTGGTTCAAACCTCAGCCTAACCAGAAAATCACTAAGGGCCCTTGGGCAAGGTCCTTAATCCCCAAGTTGCTCTTGGTGTGTAGTGTGCGCCTTGCATGGTAGGACCCTGGCATCGGTGTGTTTGGGTGAATGTGAGGCATAATTATAAAGCGCTTTGAGCATCTGATGCAGATAAAAAAGCGTTATATAACTGAAGACCATTTTATTTTGATTTCTTCTTCGCAGCTCATCTTATGGCTGTTTCCCTCCTCCAGTCCTGGCTAACTGGTCTTTCCAGTAGCATATATCCTATGTGGGGAAAGGCAAACTCAGATGAGAAAAAAGTAAATGTTCTTCATGTTTCATCCTTGCTATGTACAGTCTTGTCACCAGTTGGTGTGTTTTAACCCTTACACCAATGCACAATTACACAAGTCAAATTGAAGGAACTTTACTGCTGTCCACACAAAAACACTGTTTCACTTTGATGCAGTACTAATGGTATCAATATGCAGCCTGATAGGAAACTAGGGAGCTACATCACTTAAAATAAAATATTTCTTCTGGCAATAACACTGCCAAAATATTTTTCAACGGATACTGCTTCATGCATCGAACCATTCATCTTAATTTTCTTATTGATCTTATTGGTGTTATTCATCATCTGTTTGACTTTCTCTGCACTGATTTATATGCCACAGATGATTTGTTGATATATTCCAGTATATTGGTTCTTCCATGTTCACGTCCTAGTAATCCATCAATGTCGTCTGCAAAGATCAAGTCTGTGATGGTGTTGCAACTGGTACTGATAATACCGTCATAATTTTTGAGGACATTTGACATAATTCATTCTAAGAAGATGAAGAGGGTGGGTGAGAGTAGGCAGCCTCGTCTTACTCTGGCCAACCAACTATCCTCTGTCAAACCATTGAGTCATGACCTTGGGATTCAGGCGGTCACTGACTTGATGATATTTGAAAGGTATTGTGTGTCCTCATGGTTGCCCACAAGGTTGCATACCATACGCTGTCAAAAGCCTTTTGGAAGTCTTTGAAGACATGATAATAAATCAGCCTGCCGGTCTTTTGCAGGACCAAGACACATAAACAATCTCATTCACACTCTCACGCACAACTATGATCAATTCACTTAAACTGAATGACTGAGTGAATGAGTGAAATTTAAGTTTGGTCACAAACCCCACACATAAATTCTAAATTAATTTTACTGGGAATACTCATGTGCTTTTTGGAAGTAGATGCTACTCATAAACAGTAATACCTGCTTCAAAATTGTCCCAAATTCAACAGAGAAAAAAAAAATACATAGTGGTTTCTCATATTAAAACACCTAATGTGAGGCTTCACATTCATCACCTCTTTTACTGATTATGCGCATGCATCACCATCAATTCATGAATTCCTAGTTCAACAGTAATGCTCCGGTTTTGCTAAAGGCCCCTTCACACATAACACAATGTTGGGCAAAAGAAGCAGAAACAAGAAGAAAATCTGCAAACACAAAAAGAAATGAGAACCACAAACTGCTAGGTTACGCCACAATGGTGTTGCGCTTAGACAGTTTTCACAGACAGCTCGAATGTGGTCGCCTGCTCTCTACTCTTGTGCTGGGAGTGCAAGTGTTCAGCGAGCGGTGTTGGATGTTCATGTGTGGCACCTGGAATTTGGCCAACACCTGCCGAGAGAGGAGTCAAATGGGCACTCGCAGTGCACTCACTGTCTTTCGCCCGCTGTTGTGCACAAATGGTTGTGGCGACAGTTGTACGAGGCGTTTGATGTGGCTCAGATTTTTCACGAGTAGCATGCAATTCCTCCTTTGTGCGCCAGTTGGCTTCAATTGTTTTATGTGTGAAGGGGGTATAAACAAGGATAACACTTCTCTTTACGAAGCTGGAATTGGCTTTAGATGACTGGGGCACAGCTGGACCAGTTTGATTTGATTCCCACTTGTGTGCCCAAATTTCCTTGAGCAAGTGAGGAAGGAAACTCGGGCATTGTTCAGACTGCCAGTAAAAACCTGGTTTATGTACATATCCAGTTTCAATCTGAGTGCATGCTGCAAGTCTGGAGACTCAAAGGATGCATGCACATTTGAAGGCTCATTTGTAGGCAGTTTGAAACATGGAAATAGAGACTGGAATGGACGTCAGGGCGGCGTGCCACACGGCGGCCATTACTAAGGGTGGAGAGAGCACCTTGAGCCAGTTAAACAGAAGCGAAATGAGGGGAAAAAAGGCAGCCAGAGCTTCACCATCAACTGCACCAACTACAAAAACAAATTCTCAAATACTAAAATGAACTGCACAATAGCCTTAATGTAATTATGTAAAACAAATGTCTATTTTAAAGTATTTATGTTGCAATTTAATATCAATATACTGAGACTATAACTCAACACCATAAGTTCTTTTCATTAAGCTGCATTCACATAGCTACAAATATGGAAACAAAAATGTTTAAATATATTTATGTCTATATATATACTTGCAGTGTTGTTTAATATGATATGTACATGGTGGTCACAGGCGGCATTTAAATTTTAACATTGTGGTTGGAGGGGATGGAGGAGGTACTTTTTACCCTGACTGAGGGTCAAAAGTCATAAATTCTGAATGGCTTTATATCTACTTGTAATAAAATGTTAGTAAAATCATATATATGTTGTTGTCATTAAAAGACTAGCAATAATATTACAGTGGAAAAAGCAGCAAGTAAATGAGCACAATGGCAAGGCATACTTCAGATTTATATTTTAATACATAAGGATTGTTTATCCAAATCAAATCAATTTTATTTATATAGCGCCAAATCACAACAAACAGCTGCCCCAAGGCGCTTTATATTGTAAGGCAAGGCCATACAATAATTACGGAAAAACCCCAACAGTCAAAACGACCCCCTGTGAGCAAGCACTTGGCAACAGTGGGAAGGAAAAACTCCCTTTTAACAGGAAGAAACCTCCAGCAGAACCAGGCTCAGGGAGGGGCAGTCTTCAGACATGCTGTGGAAGAGAGCAGAGATCAATCACTAATGATTAAATGCAGAGTGGTGCATACAGAGCAAAAAGAGAAAGAAACACTCAGTGCATCATGGGAACCCCCCAGCAGTCTAAGTCTATAGCAGCATAACTAAGGGATGGTTCAGGGTCACCTGATCCAGCCATAACTATAAGCTTTAGCAAAAAGGAAAGTTTTAAGCCTAATCTTAAAAGTAGAGAGGGTGTCTGTCTCCCTGATCTGAACTGGGAGCTGGTTCCAGAGGAGAGGAGCCTGAAAGCTGAAGGCTCTGCCTCCCATTCTACTCTTACAAACCCTAGGAACTACAAGTAAGCCTGGAGTCTGAGAGCGAAGCACTCTATTGGGGTGATATGGTACTATGAGGTCCCTAAGATAAGATGGGACCTGATTATTCAAAACCTTATAAGTAAGAAGAAGAATTTTAAATTCTATTCTAGAATTAACAGGAAGCCAATGAAGAGAGGCCAATATGGGTGAGATATGCTCTCCTTCTAGTCCCCGTCAGTACTCTAGCTGCAGCATTTTGAATTAACTGAAGGCTTTTCAGGGAACTTTTAGGACAACCTGATAATAATGAATTACAATAGTCCAGCCTAGAGGAAATAAATGTATGAATTAGTTTTTCAGCATCACTCTGAGACAAGACCTTTCTAATTTTAGAGATATTGCGCAAATGCAAAAAAGCAGTCCTACATATTTGTTTAATATGCGCATTGAATGACATATCCTGATCAAAAATGACTCCAAGATTTCTCACAGTATTACTAGAGGTCAGGGTAATGCCATCCAGAGTAAGGATCTGGTTAGACACCATGTTTCTAAGATTTGTGGGGCCAAGTACAATAACTTCAGTTTTATCTGAGTTTAAAAGCAGGAAATTAGAGGTCATCCATGTCTTTATGTCTGTAAGACAATCCTGCAGTTTAGCTAATTGGTGTGTGTCCTCTGGCTTCATGGATAGATAAAGCTGGGTATCATCTGCGTAACCATGAAAATTTAAGCAATGCTGTCTAATAATACTGCCTAAGGGAAACATGTATAAAGTGAATAAAATTGGTCCTAGCACAGAACCTTGTGGAACTCCATAATTAACCTTAGTCTGTGAAGAAGATTCCCCATTTACATGAACAAATTGTAATCTATTAGATAAATATGATTCAAACCACTGCAGTGCAGTGCCTTTAATACCTATGGCATGCTCTAATCTCTGTAATAAAATTTTATGGTCAACAGTATCAAAAGCAGCACTGAGGTCTAACAGAACAAGCACAGAGATGAGTCCACTGTCTGAGGCCATAAGAAGATCATTTGTAACCTTCACTAATGCTGTTTCTGTACTATGATGGATTCTAAAACCTGACTGAAATTCTTCAAATAGACCATTCCTCTGCAGATGATCAGTTAGCTGTTTTACAACTACCCTTTCAAGAATTTTTGAGAGAAAAGGAAGGTTGGAGATTGGCCTATAATTAGCTAAGATAGCTGGGTCAAGTGATGGCTTTTTAAGTAATGGTTTAATTACTGCCACCTTAAAAGCCTGTGGTACATAGCCAACTAATAAAGATAGATTGATCATATTTAAGATCGAAGCATTAATTAATGGTAGGGCTTCCTTGAGCAGCCTGGTAGGAATGAGGTCTAATAGTCATGTTGATGGTCTGGAGGAAGTAACTAATGAAAATCCAGGCATGTATGGGTTCATTAGAGCTTTTACTCAGCTTTAATACAACTTGCAAGGCTTCATTTATAAAATCCCATTGGGAATTATGATGACAGGAAAAAAAAAAAAAACATCACAGTAAATTAACAGAATGGCATATTTTCCCCAAATTTCTACACTTTACATAAAACTTTTTTTTCTACCCAGGCATGTAGGGTTCATTAGAAAGAGCAACTAAAGGGCTATAAAACAAACCTACTTTTATTAAAATCTGTTAACAAATAGTGACAATAGAGAGAGAAAAGCAGCAGTTTGTCATAATTTCTACAAATTTCTGCATTTTACATAAAAGTTTTTTTTCACCAACACATGCATAGGTTCATTGGAAAGAGCTTTCAAATGGCTTTAAAACAAGCCTACATTTATTAAAATCCATTAAGAAATAGCGATGCTAGTGCAAAAAAAGCTGTCAGTTTGTTATTGATAATCGACACATCTCCACCCTTAGTAATGGTGCCTTCCTGTCCTGAGCAATGCTAATAGATTGAGGCGTGCACGTCCATTCCAGGTCTATATTTCCATGGTTTGAAATATGATTCTGACAGGGTTTTCTATATATCAGCAATATGATTATCAAATATTAATGTCTTTACTTTGATTATTAATGTCTTTACTTTCATGTACTGTCTTTAATCTTGTCTGTGATTCTGTTCTCTACTTTCATATTTACAGATATGCATGTGTGAGAGTTCATTTACCATTACTCTTTTAATTAATCACTTATTGTTAAAGCAATCATATACACTGAACTGTTCAAATAATCATTACAACTGCTTACACGGGAAAGTGAACAGATGATCTTTGGCTTAGTGAATGTGCAGACTGTTTTGCTAAAGCTATGTTTTTGCTGAGTGCAGATGTGCATCTTTAATTAACAGTTCAGCCTTGAGGGAAGAGCGGTGTGACCAGCACACTGGTTCAGGGTTGAACGTTTTTATGGGGAGGCTAGAAGACTGAAGGCTTAAAGCCAGAATAGTTTTCATATCGACATGAGACCAGACTCTGTCTTTTTCTTCTTTTGTGATATTGTTGCCCCTATATGCTTGTATGTAACTTTATTTCAATAAATATGAGAGGCAGATGGGCGGGGCCCTTCAGAGCTGATGAGACGGTCGGTGGCGAGGGGTCACGCTCGTTTGCTCTCTCCTGATCAGGAAAAGAAATTCAGTTTCTCCTGCGTGATTATTTTCTGTGTTAACTGAGTTGTTCTTTTCAGGTCCAACTCTGAACAACTCTGACAGATTCAAATCACATTTTTGCAAATCCATTTTTGTCTAAACCCTCAGATCAGATTCCGGGTGTGTTTTCTGACTTTTCACACCATAGCGTGAACTCACAGGGGGAGCTGTGGTGAGAGCTGCACTGACACAGGTACACTTCCTTTTCACACATAGAGCTTCATTGACTGATTCTCTGTTTCTCTCTCTCTCTCTCTCTCTCTCTCTCTCTCTCTCTCTCTCTCTCTCTCTCTCTCTCTCTGCTCCAATCAGTTTTCATACAGGTTGCTTGTTCCAAATAAAGAAAGAAACGTTCTACATGAAATGTTTTTTGTAGGGACTTACAGTCAAGTGGCAGCCACATAACCATTGTGCAGCTGATGGAGAGAGAGAGAGAGAGAGAGAGAGCGAGAGAGACCATGGCAGGCATCATACACAAAAGCATTAACTTTTAAACTACACAGAGCCACATACTCTGATACAGAGCAAGAGAGTGAATATGTACATGCATGCACACACAAAAGCCCAAACTAACTTGTAAATACAAACACATACTGACACATTCTGGGTCAGACTTGCCTGCACATGGTGTGATGTGGTTCTCCACTTATATGGGAGACTGAGAGATAATGTGAAAAACGAAGTCATCCCCCCCCCCCCCCCCCCCATATGGTGTTTCACCACACGCACACACGTAAACTCTGCTGTATCATTACTATAGCAACTGATGTAGATTGGCACAACTCCAGGACACAGATCAGATTCTGTCACTTGCTAAATGCAATGTGGAAAGTCAATTAGCGAGATCAAACTTGCAATAAATCAAATTTAAAGTTGCAGTTTGAACAAATCCTTTGAGCTCCTGGAGTGACTTGTAGGGAAGCACCACTCTACAGTGGTTTGACAATCTGTAGCAAGATACCGGAGCACTTAAAAAAAACATTTTGATTTGGTGTGAAACAGTTACAAAGTGAAATTTATGATTGTTATGTAAGTAAACTGACTGATAACTACTACAGCAACCGCAGTGACAGATTCCTCTCCATGAGATGCAGGACTGAGAGGTATAGAAGATTATTTGTCCCGGCCGCCATGAGATTGTTTAACGCTTCTTGTTAATGTAGTTTTACTTCCATGTGTTTTTATATTTGTCTTATTTATTGGTATTTTATTGTATGGATGAATTGTGTATGTATGTATGCTCTCGGGCAGATGAATTTCCCCTTACAGGGGATGAATAATCAATCAATCTACCTACCTACCTACCTACCTACCTACCTACCTACCTACCTACCTACAGGGAATGCACCCAGAAAAAAAAAGTTTTACTGACAAATTGTGTGTGGAAATTGTTCGGGAGGTCATTTTTTTTGTGAATTGCATTCCAATTTTTATTTATTTATTTATTTATTATTATTATTATTTTTACAGTGAGCATGTCTTTGGAAATGGAAGGCAACATGAGAACCTGGAGGAAATCCATGAAACCACTGGAAAAACATGTAAATCCCAGAAAGGACCAGTGCTCACCACTAAGTCACCTTGCTGCCCTCACATTTAAGCCATTCTTCATTAAAATTGATGTACAGTGTTTGATATATCTGTTTTTTCTCCTGCCAGGGTTTTTTGTTAATAAAAAAGAACAAGATGCCACCAGGTTTCAGACTAATTAGATTTTGCTTTATTCCCATATGGACAGTTTTCACAAACCATGAATATAATGAGGAGCAACAGTCTTTCAAGTCGATCATTGTTTGATCCCAACAGAAACATGATAAATCCACACCAGAACAGACTAAACTGAAGGAATCATGGAGAAAACATGATTCTTTAAGCAACGTTCTTTAAGCATTTTGACGTTCAGTATATAAATGGGGTCTCGTCACAACAGTAATGTTTTAGGCTTTGTTGAACAATGCACCTCAAAAGTATTTCAGAATCTAATATTTTCTAAGTTTCTTCATGAATAAAAATTAAAGGTATTTTGGGGGCTTGTGTTTGAAGTGTCATTGTTGAGAGTGGTTTTTATCCCCCCAGACTTTAAACTTGCAAAAAACAATTTTCACAAGAATAGACAAGACCTTGTAATGCCCTTCAGCATAATTTCTCTTCAAAAGCAATCTACTTTTCAAGAAAAGTTGTTTATCAGCACATCTGGTTTCATTGCACATTGTGAAGATGATGAATTTCAGCATGAGCTGTTTTTAAAAAATTGAGTTTGGCAGTGTCATGTACACTTTCACTTTTGACATTTCTGTTTCTGACTGAGAAAATTATTTTATTTCTGATGCCTAGAAGACAAATCAAGTGTTCTGTTACAGAGATAAATACATTCATAATTACATTGTATTCATCATGCATAACACATTTTCTTTCTAATTGTTATTTCTATAGCTATCTGGCAGATGTCAATAGAAAGGGAGGTTTATTGTGTATGGATCCATCTTACAAATACTCATCCACCTCTCATGTCACACCTGATCATTCTCCATGCAAACATCTTCTCTCGATGTGACCCACTACCTTTCAACCACTTCTAATACAGATAATCAAATTGTCTGAGAAGCAAAGGTGAAGGTTTGCAGCAGCAGAATGTCACAGACACAGATGTAATGCAACCCAAAGACACCCACTTTAAGGTCTGTAAGACATAACCTGTTTCTGATGATGATGGTTTGGCAATACCACACTGTAATGCTGTGGTACCCAATCTGGGGTCTGAGCCCCATTAGACAAGTTGCCAAAGATCACAGTAGATCTGCGCTGACACTATCAAAATGAGAAGTGCACATTAAATAAAGTCATTAGCATACTGGGATGACATACATTGTGATTTGGCACGATATGATTAAACTGATTTGAATAATAACACACGTACTTGATGATCAAACCTAATTAAAACATTTTCTTTGAATGAACCAAAGAGAAAAGAGAGGAAGAAAGAGAATATTAATTCCCCCCCAAATAAATAAATAAAAGAGATTTTGTGTGTGTGTGTGTGTGTGTGTGTGTGTGTGTGTGTGTGTGTGTGTGTGTGTGTGTGTGTGTGTGTGTGTCTGTCTGCACATACATGTTCTAGTGAGGAGCACTTTTTTTGGTACAAATACATTTTATCAGCGAATGCATTGCTCTTTTGCAAATGGAACCTGCATCAATGTCAATGTCAGCAAGATCTTTGTGTTAGCAAAATGATATATAGATATGCATATTTAATGATGTATCATTAAACATGGAAAGCCTTGGACAGGAAACTGTTACAGGGGTTCATATAATTGCACAAACAGCACTGATCATATCCTACACAACATACTTTGCCAAAGCTGAGGGATGTGGATAATATGGGTTCAAGGAGAACGCCCCACTAGTCCTAAAGTCCATTAGTCCTATTATTAAGGAGAGCAATCGACTGACAGCGTGGTGTTCAGCTAACAACCTGCCGCTGAACACCACAAAAACAAAAGAAATAATCCTGGACTTCAGGAAGAACAGGGCTGACCCAGCCCCGCTCTACATGCATGGGGACTGTGTGGAAAGGGTCAGCTCCATCAGGTTCCTGGGAGTGGAGCTCTCTGACAGCCTCTCCTGGACTGCCAACACCACAGTGGTGGTGAAGAAAGCCCAGCAGCGACTCCACTTCCTGCTGGTGCTGTTCTACAGAGCCACCATCAAGAGCATCCTGACATATTGCATCACAGCGTGGTACGTGAGGGGGGGGGTGCACAGCAGCAGACAGGAGAGCGCTGCAGAGGGTGATCAAAACAGCCCAGGGGATCACTGGTTGCTCTCTGCCCAGCCTGAAGGACATTGCCAGCTCTGGCTACCTCAGCAGAGCTGCCAGCATCCCACCAGCAACCACCTGTTTCTCCCTTGAGCGATCACTGCTCTGAACAATAACAAACCACTTTAATCTGCACTTTTCAAGTTTCTTGTGCAATATCTGTAAACCATGTGCAATATTCCCGTGCAATATGATTCCACAGTTGTATATAATTCTCGTTTTACATTTTACTTTGGTCCACATTTTATTTAGTTGTACATATATTTAAATAATTCATTGTTAAAATTCATTATCTTTTATTTGGCTAACAATTACTCGCACCTCGGAAAAGCACCTTTTGGGGTTGCACTCGTTCCAATGCAAATTACAATGACAATAAATTCTGATTCTGATTCTGTTTTTACATTTATGGTAGGCTATATACAGACTACTCCTTCCCAAGTGCAGGAACAACAGACTGAAAAACTCCTTTGTCCCTCAAGCCATCAGAGTGTACAGCTCCTCACTCAGGGGGAGGAGTAGTAACAGGAAGACAGGTCAGGAATGAGAACAACAGCAGTAGCCAGAAAACCAGTATTGATCAGTATGCCTGGTATTTATATTTATATTTGCAAACTTTTTTTTTTACTTTCACTTTTGATACTCTGTGCTTCTTACCCCATGTGCTACTATACAATGCTGCTGAAACCTCAATTTCCATGAGGGGGTCTCCCCAAGGGATCAGTAAAGTTCTACCTGGTCTAATCTAATATGTTGCATGGAAGTAGGTTAAGTAAAGTAGGTTAAGTAATGTTACAAAAGTGTGACAATTAAAAAAAACATTTAATTATGGTGAATTTCCATTATTTGTTGATTTTCAATTCAACAAATTTATAGACAACAGTACAATTAAAAATGATTAATGATGTATGTCAACAGAATCATATTTTCTATTTTTGTAAATTGAGTAAAACTGGATCTGGATTGTTAGCTATTTGAAATTATTTATTTGTGAACTTTAAAATCAGTTTGGGGTTGTACTATACACCATCAAATAATATAAAGAGGTTAGGACCAGCAGGGGCGGTCCTGGAGGCGGGCCGAATGGGCAGCCGCCCGGGCTGGCATCGCGGGGGGGGCGGCACGACCGTGCGGAAAAAAAAACGGTCAAAAAAAAAAACAAACAAAAAAAAACGGGGTGGGGGGGGGTTTGTCCTGACGGGGGGTTCATGGTTACGTTACGGCAGAGCGGCGCCCCCACCTTCCCGTCCCATGGCGGCTTTCCTGTCACTCATTCCCGCAGCTTCACAGTGCTATAAACAGCAGCGAAGCAAAGACTGCAGCGAAACGAGACGAGTCATTGGATAAATGCTGGGCTTTGGATGATCTGTCTGAGGCTGAATCCCTTTTTGACTGACAGCGAAATGAGCGAATCAGCGATCTTGTGGTGTAAACATCTGTGGGAGCATTTTCATTCTTTTCTGAGTTGAACCGGAGACTTTCCTAATCCTCTTAGCAGCATTTTCTTTGTTAAAAGTGACTAGCAACAAATCGAGCTTTTATTTCTGGTGTTTTTTTTTTTTGTAGCTGCTTGTGTTTGGAGACTGACATCTATCACTCTTTCTGACTTCTATCGCAGTTTCTGTCCCTACCGAGCAGCGGGTGCTGCTGAGCTCCTTCACCGTCACAAAGCACTCACAGGCGGACACACTTCACACTAGCCTCGCGCCAGTCCCAGCTAGCGAGCTAGCTAGGTAGCAAGCTGTACATAATGGCAGACAATTTTAATGTTGTGGACCGGATTTTGGCGAAGCCATTTGATAGTCTTCCTTACGAAGAAGCCATAGCTGCTGTCATGGCTTCAGCTTGCAATGGTTTGCAGGCCAAAGTTAAAGCAACAGCCCCCAGTGCAATGTTTGTGCATTGCTATGCACACAGACTGAATCCGGTTCTGTCTCAGGGGGCTAAATGCTTATCTGAGTGCAGAATATTTTTTGCATCACTCTCTGGGTTTGCCACATTTTTCTCAAAATCCACAAAGAGGATGTCTTTTCTTGAGTCTGCAGGCTGCTCAAGGTTGCCCAGAAATGCTCCTACTCGATGGAATTTCACATCATGGATAGTGAGCACTGTGGCAAACAATTATGATGCCTCCTGCAAACTTTTGAGATGATCATTGCAGATAAGTCCATGGATGATGACACATTAGACTGTGCCAATTTCTTTGTGTTTGTTATTGCAGTAGTCATTAAAACTGGAAATTTGTTCTTGAAAATAGCTGTTGTGAGTTCATTTGTGGGATTGTGGGTGTTCTGGACGAAGTAGTGTTTTCATGGGTGGTGGGGCGGAGGTGGTGGCCACGTTAGTGTGCGCGGGGGGGGCACGCAGGGGGTTTCGCCCGGGGAGTAAATCACTCTAGGATCGCCACTGAGGACCAGTGAACCCTGGCTAGTGGACCCTATGACCAGTGGACCCTGCCCAGTTCAAGAGGATTCCATGACACAGTTGAGGTGTTTTCTACAATATATATGACATATACATATATATGACATATACAATATAGGTTTGAACACTTTTACAAAATCAGCCAAGCTTGTATGTGGGTCCTACAATACAATCAGAAGCCCACAAACCACATGTATGAGTACCAGCTTCATGCCACTACATTCTGTACTACCATATACTTCTCTAACAATAGGTCTGCGGTTCCGTCATGAACCAGGGCAATTCCTTCTCCCAGTCTCGACTACTTTCCACAAAGTATGAGTGAAGCAATTTTTTTAAAGGATTAAAGTTGGGTGAAAGTGCTTCAATGTTTCTTGGCTCTATGTAGACTGGCCTTGCTTAATGTGAAGTTGTATTAAAATCTGTGCAAAAATATGCAGGAAGAAATTAGTGCTCTAATCATTTTATATGACCATGAACATACCAAATGTTGAAATAAACTAAGACAATCTGCACTGGTGCACTGACCCCAATTCCACCCTTAAGACCCAGGAGGTAAACAAATTAAACATTTATTGCATAAATAAAATTGTACCTGTACCTACCCCCAGGCATCAGACAGGGACCAAATGGTGGCAGTGGGGTGGAGGAGGGCATGATGCAGGATGGTGGCCAAGGAGAATACAGGAACCAGCGAAAGTGACACAAGGAGGAGGCAGAGGTGAGGTCAGCAATAGACAGGGACCAATGGGAGGCCACAGAACACGGAGGCACGTCCGGAAGCAACCAGGAGGCAATGGGGTGGAAGAGGCAATGCCTGGACAGCGTCTGTAAACAGGCAACAGGTGAGTCAGGATCGCTATCTATAACTGGCTTCAGCATTTCCTATTGGTCGCTGTTGATGCTGAAATTGATAAGAGCTGCTTCTGATTCGCTAGCAGGTGATAATAATGAGTCAATGTGAGGAGAGCTATAACCTGGGTCTTCAAGTTAGAACATGCACTTCATTTCTAATTTTTCAAAAAAAGATTTCACACAAACAAAGCAATAGTGAAAGTTGAGCACATGTATTAATGTGACATTTTTCAAAAAACTGAACTTTCCAATTAACTGAAAATTAAACTACATCTAAAAAACAGTAAGCCAAGTAGAGTTGTCATAAAGCAAGTACCATTTTAAATTTGCTGCTACTCATTAGAGTATTAGGATGAAACACATCTGCGTATCCAGAATTACATCAGCACAAAACCTTTCTTCATTTCTCAAATTAAAAGAAAAAAAGCTGGAAGGAGTAAGTGATGCAAATCAGACCGTCTTGGACAATTTGTATGAAGTAAGGGTCTTTGAACTCCATGTTTGATCTGAATATGTGACTTTTAAATAGAGGGACTGGCAGAGCGGTTGGAGCTCGCTGGAGGACTTATCCTCATATCAAAAAGGACTTCCACACAACACTGTCGTGTCGACACAGCAGCAGCAGCTCAACCTTACAATCCTTTGCTTTCAGTCAATGATCTACATTTTGCAAAGACATGGATTCAGATGTGGGATGGAAAAATAAGGACTTTGTAAATTAGCATATCTGAAAGGGCCGCGTAATGATGTAAAATCCACAAAATGGTAAAGGATGCACAGTTGAGCACGAAGCATGGCGTGATTATGAATCATTGGTATGGAGACCGCTCACTTCTGCGCAACACAGAAAAATCAAGAGACATGAGACTCTCTCTCTCTCTTTTTTTGCTCAGATCCACAGACAAAATGTGAGCTCTGAACATTTTTTTTTTCTTTTTTACCATCAGCGGTTTTGCCCAAGGACACATCTTCAGCCATTTGTGAAATAGATGCACTCTGCCGAACAGTCAGCATAACGTTGAAATCACTTGGTAAGGAAACTGATCATCATACATCGAAGCACTCGAGCTACATTCATACTTGTTTCTCCTATAACATACCCACTGGCCATTACAATTAAGGCTTTGATTCACACTTGTGTGAATATTTATTTATTTATTTCATATATGACACAAGCAATGGTGGGAAAATCATCCTTAGACTGTGTGGATGCATCACCCTTATTTTTGGTCATCAATTCTAAAACGTTGAAATTAGATGACTGTTGTGCCTGCCCCCCCCCCCGGGATACCATGCTTTAAGAGATAATTTCCAGTGTAGGATTTATCTCACACTTTCCCTTTAAGGCATTTGTTAATAATTCCATGAAATTAGTTTTACTCGTTTTTGCCATTACCTGAATAAAATAGCCTTGAGCTGACATAGCAGCCAATGAGGTACACTGAGCCATATACTTTTAATGACTTGAACACCTGCAGGTGGAAAGGAATCATCTTACGTGGCATAACCAGTATTGTAATAATTTTAACTTTCTCCATGTAGGCAGTTCTGTTTTTTGCAGTTTTCAATAATTTTTCCATATTTTCTGTGACCCATCTGAGAAAATCATAAATTATAAGTGCTCCTCACTTTCAAAGCACATGCTTGTGTACTTGCTCATCATGAATACAGGACGGGCAAAGGAAGTGACACAGTTGTATTATTATTATCATTGCTGGGAGATGTCTTCAGTTTCATCCTTGTCTACATGTTGTCAAACATCCAGAGATGGAAAACTCCGGCTTCAGAAAGTAAAAGTCCAACCACATATTTGTTGCGTCTTCCTAATAAACCAGCAAACTGAAATTAGTTCAGTTCTTCTGAACGGTGGATGGGCTAATTATTGAGATCACTTGTTTTAGGTGCACAGATAGAAGCAATACATGGTATGGCTTTTACTTTCTGAAGTCAAAGTTTTCCACCTCTGCAGATAGCTTCAGTTTCAGTTTCTTGGGTCAATAGATTGGGTCAAAGAACCCAGCTCCTTTCTGCAGTCTTTCATTGATGAATGTTTGTGTAACCCCAACTTCTTTCAATCACAGAAAATCATTTTCCACTTCTGTTGATGCAGAGACCCTGAAGAAATGCACACCAGTCTTTCATTGTCAGAAGTATCAAATGGATTAACAAAATTTTTGGTAGGAAAATTACCTAAAACTATACCACAGACAACAAATAAGACACCAGAGAAAACAGGTTTCAGTTTCTAAGATCTTTTGCTATTTAAAGCTTTAAAGGCAGATGTCACACAGAGTGTAGGTCTGAAGACAAATAGTATATTCAGTTTTCATGCCACTTATATCAATCAATCAATCATTTGATAGTATAAGACAGTCAGTCTCGAAGTCCATTGATGGTTGTCAGTGGTGGGCACAGATAACCAAAAAATTAACTTCGATAACAGATAATCAGATAACTGAAAAGTTATCTTCGATAAAGATAAAACAATAAACCACCCAAAAATTACTTCTGACACATCTACAACTAGTAGTAGAACAAATTTAATAGCTTATAATAATAAAAGTAAAAAACAGACCAGAACAATGAGACCACACTTTTCTTTCAATATTCTGCTCCTGCTAGAAGCTCTTGTTTACTATAGAGCTCCCAGCACAGAGACACTCCAACAACAGCCATAAAGCCAACTTTCTATCAATTACAATGCTCCGGTCAGGCGCAGGTCTTGAAAAATAAAGTCATGCTGACTTATGGTTTTGATTTTAAATAACATTAATACAGATAGAATAACTCCATTAATGTCAATTATGTCATTTGTACAAAGTTAAAATATAACATATATCTTTTAATGTTGAATAATGCACTAATTCTGAGGTTTTGTAACAAACAGACAGATCGCAAAGGATTCTGGGTAAAAGTGCCTCTTTTGGAGCGAGGCGGAGGAGAAGGCGAAGGGCTACAAATCCCTCCATTTGGAGGGGTAGGAGGAGCTTACTGCTGTCTCTAAAAAACAAACATGGCGCCGAAAGAACGGCACAAATGAAGCGGCTTTCATTACAAATTACGCTGTTTAGAAAGTTATAAATTGCCAAAAATCTTTACAGGCAGTTGTCTATGACAGCAACATGTCTGCTGCTGGATGCATGTTGCGCATGTTGTCGTTCTGAAGAATATCGTAACGTCGCTCGTGCGCTGCGTTATAATGCATATACACACGAACGCTACGATAAGACACTTTTATATCTCACAACGGAGAAAATCATGATAAAGTGTAAGCACGTTAATTTGCATGTTCATAAATCTTTGGATAATATCAATCCCTGGTGTTGGATTTTAAGGTCTGTAACACGTGTGTATTTTGTAAACAAACGGAGCCCTGAACACACTCATCTAATAAGCTTTCAGGCAGAAAATGAAAAGTTTCATCAATGGGAATAAGTTGGAAAATATATACACACACATGTAAATGTGTAACACATAACCTGACGTCCTAATAGACTGATATTATTTGTCAAGGAAATTTCTAAAGGAAATAAGGCTGGATGCAAAAAATGGGAGAATTTGAAAAAGAAATAAGGTTGTAATTCCATTAAAAAAGTGAAACTTGTATAATGTATACATTCATTGCACACACAAAAAAGCCATTTGCAAAGCCAAAAAGTTGATTTGACAATCATCTTACATAACCGGGGTCAAAATAAATAGAACACTGCTAGACACAGACAACTTTGTTTTCAAGGCCTCTACTGCCATCTACTGACCAGTAGATGGCAGTAGAGGCCTTGAAAACAAAATTCCAGATACAGTAATCCCTGTCTGCTACATTTAAAATGCGTGGTATCTAAAAAGATAATCCGATAAAGAAAACATTATCTTCGATAATTATCTGTTATCGGAAGTGTGCCCATCACTGCTTTCAATTGTAGTATACAAATAATGAATTAGAATATCTGCATGAGTGGAAATCCTTTTGCATAGCACAAATGGAAAACATTCATTATTTGTTTTATATAACACCTAAACAGATCATAATGAAGGTAAAATCTACATACTATAGACAGCTTCTTCATGTCATGGATGCATTTCTTTTACTAAAAGGTAGTGGAGTTGTTCAATGGAGATAAATATATGGAATCAAGTGAATGGCAAATTGAGCTAAATTGTACTATTTTTCAATACAGTGGGACAAATAATCAATGGCACATGCTATATTGATATATATACTCACTCATCTTCAGCCGCTTATCTTCGATTAGGTCGCGGGACATGATATACAATCTGTTGGGAAGGTGTCGTAACACGGACCCACAACAGGGGGCGCAAATGAACGGACAATGGATAAGAGAAGGAGTAACAATTTAATGTTGCAAAAGAACACAACGGAATATAAACAAGAGTACTGCCAATCATACACAAGAGGACTGCGGGCAGGCTTGAAGATAGGAGACCTCGGATGAACGAAGAGCCGGGGCCCACACCGCTTCTACCACCAACGGCCTGAAGAACACCGAAGTCGCCAAGCCCTGAGTCCCCAGGTGGTCTCTGTCCTCTGTTGTCGGCCCTGGTACTGCTGGCAGACAGAAACAGAAGGTGGTGAGTGTGAATCCTCACACCCAGCAACCTTGATTAATGATTCCTCCGGGAGGGATAACCTCCACCTCCAGGAACGTCTTGACTTGTGAAGTTCCCGTTTGTCCCTCTCCTGGGTCTTCACGGGTTTGCAACTGCACACAGAACAATAATAGATTACAATAATCACAGCAGAGAAGATTACCTCTAATCGTAGGAGATTTCTCGGCGAGGAGGTGGAGTCGCCGTCCGGCCTTTATGGTGATGGTGATGAGATGAATGAGTGACAGCTGGTGTTGAGGATGAGTGACGGCTGTCACTCCCAGTGGTTCTGGCGCCCTCTTGTGCTTGAAGCCCGCACTCCAAGCAGGGCGCCATCTGGTGGTGGTGGGCCAGCAGTACCTCCTCTTCAGCGGCCCACACAACAGGACCCCCCCCTCAACGGGCGCCTCCTGGCGCCCGACCAGGCTTGTCCGGGTGTCGGTGGTGGAAATCGACCAGAAGGGCCGGGTCCAGGATGAAGCTCCTCTTCACCCAGGAGCGTTCTTCGGGTCCGTAACCCTCCCAGTCCACCAAGTACTGAAAACCCCGACCCATCCGACGGACGTCCAGGAGCCGACGAACAGTCCATGCCGGCTCCCCGTCGATGATCCAGGCAGGAGGTGGGTCGGGTCCAGGGGTGCAGAGCGGTGAGGTGTGGTATGGCTTGAGTTTGGAAACATGAAAAACCGGATGGATCCGCAGTGAAGCCGGGAGTGTCAGCTTCACTGCGGCCGGACTGAGGATCTTGGCGATGGGGAACGGCCCGATGAAGCGGTCCTTGAGTTTGTGGGATGTCACCTGGAGCGGGATGTCCTTGGTGGATAGCCACACCTCCTGCCCCGGTTGGTATGTAGGGGCCGGGGAACGCCGGCGATCTGCATGGGCCTTGGCCCTCGTCCGGGCCTGTAACAGGGCAGAGCGGGCGGTCCGCCACACCCGGCGGCACCTCCGCAGGTGGGCCTGGACCGAGGGTACCCCGACCTCTCCCTCCACAAGTGGGAATAACGGGGGCTGGTAGCCCAGACACGCTTCAAAGGGGGAGAGGCCGGTGGCAGAGGATACTTGGCTGTTGTGAGCGTACTCGATCCAGGCCAGATGGTTACTCCAGGCCGCCGGGTGCGCGGAGGTGACACAACGAAGAGCCTGTTCAAGGTCCTGGTTCGCCCGCTCTGCCTGGCCGTTCGTCTGTGGGTGATACCCGGACGAGAGACGTACGGTGGCCCCCAACTCCTTACAAAAACTCCTCCAGACTTGCGAGGAAAACTGGGGACCACGATCCGAGACGATGTCCGACGGTATCCCATGCAGACGCACGACGTGGTGGACCAGGAGGTCTGCCGTCTCCTGGGCCGTCGGGAGCTTCGGGAGGGCCACGAAGTGGGCCGCCTTGGAGAATCGGTCCACTACCGTCAGTATGGCGGTGTTGCCCTGGGACGGCGGGAGGCCCGTGACGAAGTCCAGGCCGATGTGGGACCAGGGGCGATGAGGCACAGGCAGGGGTTGGAGTAGACCCCTGGTCTTGCGATGGTCCGCCTTGCCCCTGGCACAGGTGGTGCAGGCCTGGACGTAGTCCCGGACGTCGGCTTCCAGTGACGCCCACCAGAAGCGCTGCTGGACTACTGCCACGGTCCTACGCACTCCGGGATGACAGGAGAGCTTGGATCCGTGGCAGAAGTCCAAGACGGCAGCCCTAGCCTCTGGTGGGACGTAGAGTCTGTTCTTCGGACCGTCTCCCGGGTCCGGGTTCTTTGCCTGGGCCTCCCGGACGATCTCCTCCACGTCCCAGGTGAGGGTGGCCACGACAGTGGACTCGGGAAGGATGGTGTCGATGGGGTCCAACAACTCGGCCTTGGCCTCCTCTTCGTGCACCCGGGACAATGCATCGGATCGTTGATTCCTGGTCCCGGGGCGGTAGGTGATCCGGAAGTCAAAGCGCGTGAAGAACAGGGACCAGCGGGCTTGCCTGTGGTTCAGCCGCTTGGCGGTCCGGATGTACTCCAGGTTCCGGTGGTCCGTAAAAACCGTGAAAGGCCCCGTAGCTCCCTCCAACAGGTGTCTCCACTCTTCTAGAGCCTCCTTCACCGCGAGGAGTTCTCGATTGCCCACGTCATAATTCCGTTCAGCGGGGGTCAACCTGCGGGAATAGTAGGCACAAGGATGGAGAACCTTATCGAACTCCCCGCTCTGGGACAGCACGGCTCCTATTCCTGAGTCTGAGGCGTCCACCTCCACTACAAACTGGCGAGTAGGATCAGGCTGCACCAGAACTGGAGCAGACGAAAATCGGCGTTTCAACTCCCTAAACGCGGCATCGCACCGGTCCGACCAGGTGAAGGGGACTTTGGTGGAGGTCAGGGCGGTCAGGGGGCTAGCAACCTGACTGTAACCCTTAATGAACCTCCTGTAGAAGTTTGCGAAGCCGAGGAACTGTTGCAGCTTCCTACGGCTTTTTGGTTGGGGCCAATCCCTCACCGCCGCAACCTTGGCCGGATCCGGGGCGACGGAGTTGGAGGAGATGATAAACCCCAAGAAGGACAAAGAAGTGCGGTGAAACTCACACTTCTCGCCCTTCACAAACAGCCAGTTTTCTAACAACCGCTGTAGGACCTGACGTACATGTCGGACATGGGTCTCAGGATCCGGGGAAAAGATGAGTATATCATCCAGATATACGAAGACAAACCGGTGCAGGAAGTCCCGCAAGACGTCATTAACCAATGCTTGGAACGTCGCGGGGGCATTAGTGAGGCCGAACGGCATGACCAGGTACTCAAAATGACCTAACGGGGTGTTAAATGCCGTCTTCCATTCGTCTCCCTTCCGGATCCAAACTAGGTGGTACGCATTCCTAAGATCGAGTTTGGTGAATATTTTGGCTCCATGCAGGGGTGTGAACACCGAATCCAAGAGGGGCAATGGGTATCGATTGCGAACCGTGATCTCGTTCAATCCCCTGTAATCGATGCATGGACGAAGTCCGCCGTCTTTCTTGCCCACAAAAAAGAAACCAGCACCCATCAGGGAGGTGGAGTTCCGGATCAACCCGGCGGCCAAGGAGTCCCGGAGGTAGGTCTCCATTGATTCGCGTTCCGGACGTGAGAGGTTGTACAGTCTACTGGACGGGTACTCAACGTCCGGAATTAAATCAATGGCACAATCGTACGGTCGGTGCGGTGGAAGAGTGAGCGCCAGATCTTTGCTGAAGACGTCAGCCAGATCATGGTACTCCCCTGGCACCGCCGTCAGATTGGGAGGGATTTTAACCTCCTCCTTAGCCGTGATCCCGGGAGGAACCGAGGATCCTAAACACTCCCGGTGGCAGGTTTCGCTCCACTGCACCACGGCCCCAGACGGCCAATCGATCCGGGGATTGTGCTTCACCATCCAAGGAAAACCCAAAATCACTCGGGAGGTAGAAGGTGTCACGTAAAACACTATCTCCTCCCGGTGATTCCCAGACACAACCAGGGTCACAGGCTGGTTCCGGTGTGTGATTAGCGGGAGTAGAGTGCCATCTAGTGCCCGTACCTTCAAGGGCGAAGGCAGAGCCACTAGAGGGAGCCCTACTTCCTTTGCCCATCTGCTATCCAACAGATTCCCTTCGGACCCCGTGTCCACCAGTGCTGGGGCGTGAAGGGTTAAATCCCCACTCAGGATTAACACTGGGATTCGTGCTGATTTGCGGGGTCTCCCCGTGCACATGTTATGGCCCACCCTTAGTCCAGTTTCTAAGGACGGGCGTTGGTGTTTGACCGTTTGGGGCAGTCTTTTAACATGTGTTCACATGAGCCACAGTAAAAACATTCCCCGCGGGCCAGTCTCCTTTGTCTGATATCAGATCTCACTTTGGCCCTGCTCATGTCCATAGCTTCGTCAGCAGGGGGAGCTGTTGCCACACGGAGCCCACTGGCAATGGAGCGTGGGGACGACGTCACCCTTTCAGACCCGGAAGAGAGAGGGACGGCTTGTGCCCGGCCACGCCCCCCGGCCTGCTCCCGACGGTGTTCATTCAAGCGGTTGTCTAAGCGTATAACCAGAGTGACAAGCCCGTCGAAAGTCTGCGGTTCGTCCTTAGCCAGTAAATGCTCCTTCAGTACTGGAGACAGTCCGCTTATGAAGGCAGCGCGGAGCGCAACGTCATTCCAACCCGACCTCGCAGCCGCGATGCGGAAGTCGACAGCGTAATCAGCTGCGCTCCGACGCCCCTGTCTCAGTGACAGCAGCACGGTCGAGGCGGTCTCGCCTCTTTGGGATGATCAAACACCTGTTTGAATTCCCGTATAAACCCAGCGTATGACGTCAGAAGCCATGACTGCTGTTCCCAGAGCGCTGTAGCCCAAGCGCGTGCCTCACCTCGAAGCAGATTAATTACATAAGCCACCCGGGTGGCGTCTGCTGCGTACATGACTGGACGCTGTGCAAAAACGAGCGAACACTGCATTAAGAAGTCTGCGCACGTTTCCACACAGCCTCCGTACGGTTCAGGAGGACTTATGTAAGCTTCAGGGGACGGTGGGGGGGGGTAGTTGAACGGCCAGTGGAACATCTACATTAGGCCCCGGGCCAGCAGGAGGAGACACTGCAGCGACGCTCGACTCTGGCGGTGAGAGCCTCCATCCTCTGATTGAGGATTGCATTTTGCTCAGTTACCAGCTGTAACTGAGCAGTGAAAGCGGTAAGGATTTGCTGCAGATCACTTACCACACCTCCTGCTGACGCCTGCGCTCCTTGTTCTCCCATTGGCTGTTCAAGCTGTGGTTGACGCCCCTCGGGATCCATGACGAATGGCCGAGAAATCCTGTTGGGAAGGTGTCGTAACACGGACCCACAACAGGGGGCGCAAATGAACGGACAATGGATAAGAGAAGGAGTAACAATTTAATGTTGCAAAAGAACACAACGGAATATAAACAAGAGTACTGCCAATCATACACAAGAGGACTGCGGGCAGGCTTGAAGATAGGAGACCTCGGATGAATGAAGAGCCGGGGCCCACACCGCTTCTACCACCAACGGCCTGAAGAACACCGAAGCCGCCAAGCCCTGAGTCCCCAGGTGGTCTCTGTCCTCTGTTGTCGGCCCTGGTACTGCTGGCAGACAGAAACAGAAGGTGGTGAGTGTGAATCCTCACACCCAGCAACCTTGATTAATGATTCCTCCGGGAGGGATAACCTCCACCTCCAGGAACGTCTTGACTTGTGAAGTTCCCATTTGTCCCTCTCCTGGGTCTTCACGGGTTTGCAACTGCACACAGAACAATAATAGATTACAATAATCACAGCAGAGAAGATTACCTCTAATCGTAGGAGATTTCTCGGCGAGGAGGTGGAGTCGCCGTCCGGCCTTTATGGTGATGGTGATGAGATGAATGAGTGACAGCTGGTGTTGAGGATGAGTGACGGCTGTCACTCCCAGTGGTTCTGGCGCCCTCTTGTGCTTGAAGCCCGCACTCCAAGCAGGGCGCCATCTGGTGGTGGTGGGCCAGCAGTACCTCCTCTTCAGCGGCCCACACAACACAATCCACCTTAAATTATAAGGAGCTCTTTATGCATTTTATATATATATATATATATATATATATATATATATATATATATATATATATATATATATATATATATATATATATATATATATATATATATAAGCGCACTAATTACTTGGTAATTGTGCCATCATAAAATACTGTATGTAATAGAGATGTAAATTGTGAAATGCTTTTTACATATTTGAATTTACATATAAATAAATTGACAAGTTTATATATATATATATATATATATGCGTGTGTGTTATCTAAGAAATAGTGAGACATTATATTCTTGGACAGCTTGTGTCTTTTAAACCACAGTGTGAAGCGTTTAATGTAAGTTAACAGTGAGGTTGCAGATTGTGTTTTGCTGTTGGTCACAGTTTTGTTTGTTTTTAGTTTTTCACTCTTTGGTAATATGAATGTATGCCTCCTTGCCTTCTCTTGTGAAAAGCAATACAGATGATCTTAAAATGAAGGTTCTCAAACTTGCTAGCCTGTGCTCACAAACAGTAGACAGAGTATACTACAGCAACAGCTGATTCTTTTTCTTTTATCATGAATCCTCTAGCCAACATATGAAAGGTGGAATAAATTTGTTCCTTTTGGGTTACTGTATGAAGGTGGTGGTGGAATGTGGTGGTCTCCATGAGGGAGCTCATTCGCATGCAAATATGAAAGGTTCATTATCTTATCTTAGCTTTTGAAAACATGGATTCATTGTTGCAAGTAATTTCATAGTAATTAATAGATGGTTACAAATGCTATTTTTGCATTTCTGCTAATAAACACATTTAAAGTCTATACACTGTAGCTTTAAAACATATGGACTAAAACAACTGTATGGTTAAAAAGAGCTTGATTGATTTTGCTCAGGAATATAAAGTATTTAAATACCACAGGGTAATATTTACAACAGGCTGTGCAAAGACTACAAAGTACCAGGTTTTTACCTGCAGTTGTTGGAGGAATTTAGATAAGAAATGTAGTGCAAGTTTTATCAGGGGATTTGTGATTCAGAATCAGCTAATTGACTCCAGCTGCAAACATAACCCTAACAGGTATTACCATTAATCATCACCACAACTAACAGGATGCAGGCATGTCCTTTAAAAGCTTCGGTGACTCAGTCACCTCTCGCTGTTTTTTAGTTCTCCATTTGACACTCCCTCCACCACCCCACTGCCACCAGTTAAGCTCCTTTTACATTGGCGTATTCGTAGAGCTGCTCTTTGCAATGTATCGTCTACGCTGAGTTGAGCAGTTCTACACCCACTTTTAGCAGCTCTACATTGAGCTTTTGCTCCCTACGCAGGAGTATGTTGAGGGCTACGCGCGTATGAAGGAAGAAATTAAATCTGTTTAATTTTTTTTTTTGGTGTAGAGCGCTGGACACAGTTTTAAGCAGGTGTGCGCACCACAGCGTTAAAGCATGCAAGTCTGTGCAACACTGCGCTTCTGTACACAACCAAAAACTGAGTGCATGAATCCAGAGTGAATCATCTAAAAACATGAACACACAGCCCACAGCGCCTGTGTGTGATCAGAACAGGGACTCGAAACTCAACTCAGAAATCCAGAAACACAACAGAAACAGCAGGTCGGTCGCTCACTCTCTCTAACGCGTGCACTCCCTCACTCTCTCTCTGTCTCTCTCTCTCTCTCTCTGTGTCTGATCTAACCTATGACTTTAAAATAAATGCGCAGTCGCTGCATGTCGGTGCGCACATCAAATGCCCTGATCGATCAGGTCTGATCAAACCTGAAAAGAGCTGTGACTCTTTAAAATAAACGCGCACTCACTGCATGTCGGTGCACTCATCAAATGCCCTGATCGATCAGGTCTGATCAAACCTGAAAAGAGCTGTGACTCTTTAAAATAAACGCGCACTCACTGCATGTCGGTGCACTCATCAAATGCCCTGATCGATCAGGTCTGATCAAACCTGAAAAGAGCTGTGACTCTTTAAAATAAACGCGCACTCGCTGCATGTCGGTGCGCTCATCAGACGACCTGATCGATCTGGTCTGATCAAATCAGTGGACCTGATCGGAGCAACCGGAGGTTTAAAAGTTTGACGAGTCACAGTGTTTCATTCAGGGCAGCCTTTACCACAGCCAGACTCAGCAGCATCTGTGCACAATGAAAGTGATCCATCAAGACAAAAAAAAAAAAAATCATAATGTTAAATGACTGTTTTTGAGCCACACCACACCTGCAGTAGAGAACAGAGCGCACTTCCACAGAAGCAGAAAATAGCACTGAACTGGTTTAATAGCGGCATGGTACACGCGACTGTGTGCACGCATTAAAAAGCGAACACACGCAGCTGCAAGTATGAAATGAACACTGAAAAGGCTGAGTACGTGCAGATTTTGGGCGTATTAAAATGAAACACAACGCTGCAATACTCAGCTCTACGAATATGCTAATGTGAAAGGGGCTTCAGTCCCTGTCCACTACAATAGGTTCCACCCCCTGCCTCCTTCATTGGCAGGATTCTCTGCTCATCCCACTGTTGAGATAGGGACTGAGGCCAAAACAAAGTTATATCTCTGTATAAAGTTATATCTCACCTATATTATAAATAATTCTCTTTAACCTGATGAGTCTTCTCGTAGAACTGAGCTGCATTGTTATAAAACAACATTTGAGTTATTCACAGTTTACCCAAACTAAATGTTGTATGGCTGGGGGGGCCTGGCTGCCTTTTGTTTCTGTTTTCTGTCCTGTCTTTTGTTTTTCCTTCCAGGTGGTGCGCATTTGGGACTGAGTGGCTGTGTAGCTGAGTTTATCAGGACCTCACCCTGATCACCTGAGGCTGATCACCTGCGGCTCGTCAGGACTCACAGCTGTGGTGCATCTACAATGGATTGGAACATGGTGGCATTTAAGACTGGAGTACACAGTGTGTATTTGCCAGAGACTCGACCTTGTGACCAGACGGGTGAGATCGTTGTCTCGAGAGCCATCTCATCATCAGTGGATGCAGAGAACGTCCAGGTTTGATGCATGGTCTGTGAAAGAGGAGGGGGTAAGGTCTCACGCTCGTCAGCACACTTCCTGAGGTACGTTAGATTTTATGACTAACATTTATACAGTCAGTAAATGTGGTGTCCCTCACACCTTATTATATTGAGCTGTATGTAGTCGTTTAATCAGCTTCCACTGCTGTGGAGTTTTGTGAACAGGGTGTTCTATGCCTGCAGGGTGGGAAGCTGATTAGTAATTAAGCCAGGAAGTGTTTGCTGTTTGTACACCTTTGAGCGGTCCCTCTGTGTGTAGAGTGTGGACTCACATGATGATTTCTTCTTTCACAGACTCGGTTTGTCGCGGCCACCTGGGGGGTGTCGGCGGGGTCCTTGGGTCCGAACTGGTTCTGGCTCCGGACCGTTTTGTGCTGCTGGGAGCACACCGCAAATCCGCCACGCCAGACCGCGCACTTATTTGTTTGTATTTTTTCACATCACTGTTATGTTTATTAAACCCTGTTATCCTTTGTACCGTGCTCTGCTTATTTTATACTGGGTCCTTCAAACGCTGGTCGGTTCTCCGGGCTGCGTCCGACACATAACACTAAAGTTAACATTAATGTATTCATATGCATAGTTACTATGATGCAGTATTCACAGAATGCACAGAATCTTATCCAATATTCGAGACTGCATTTTCAAAAGAAATGGGTGTGACTGTAGTCTGGTATTGTAAAAACTGAGACTGAAAAAAGAAGCTGACACTGAAAGATGTTTAAGAAGACAAGGAGGACGGATAAAAAGGAATGAAACATAAAAAGTGAGGATTGAACCACACATGGAAGGAATGATAAGAAGAGAAAGGAGGGACAGAACAGCATTGCTGATAAAGCTCACAACTAAACCACACTGCTGTAAAATGTTAAAGCTGTGAGTGGAGGAAAAAAGGAGCCGATGCTGTTAGAACTGTCGGTAGAACAGTGTCACATTTGTATTGAAATTAAAAATGGATGGGGATATGAAGGCAAAGAGAGAAATCAGAGGTGAGGAAAGTGGATGAGAAAGGTAAGAGAAGAAAAAGAAGAAGGACCTGTGTTTGGCCTACTATGATAAGCTGCCCTCCCAGAGGAAGCAGACTAACATTTGGTTTGGTAAAAGCAGAAGTACTGTTCTGGTTAAACTTTTAGCTCCAACATGGGAATAAAAAACACCTGAAGATAGAACAACTTGTGGAGCTAAAAAACATATTCTACATCATTCTACCTTTGCATAAGTGTTGAGTTGGATGTGGTCTTGCATGAAACAACATAATGCATACCAAGGAAGACAATTTTTACTTTGCTGAACTTTGTGTGCTGAGCTGATGACCCCTGTGCATGTCGATAGTGTCCACAGGGCAGTAATGTGTACAACGAGATGAGTTGTACACATTACTTCCAGAAACAACAGTGTTTCTGGAAGCGACTGACCACTCCAGCAGCCTCCAGCCACCCCGCTCTGCAGTTGGCTGGCACCCACCCAACGTGCACATGCATGAACGAGCTGGATGGTCTTGTTTAGCCCGAAACAAACTGCACAGACCAAATTCATTGTGTTTATATATTTATTTTTCTGAGGAAAGAAGTTGAAATTAAGTTTAATGCTCCAGGTCAGCACACACACCCCATGCACATGCGCTGGACTGGACGCATGAGCTGCACAAACGGATTCATTGAGTTTCTTTATTTATATATTCATTTTCGGCACATGCCTGCCATGCACTCGCGGGAGCTGGCTGGACATGTCCTGTCCAGCCACATATGAGCTGCACAGACCAGATTCATTGTACTTACCTCTGCTTATTTGTTTTTCTGAGGACAGAAGTGGATTTAAGTTTAATGCTCCTGGTTGGCGCACACCCACTGCACACATGCAAGCCATGCTGGATGCATGATGTCAGCAATCTGGCTTCATTCTTTTATTTTATTTTTATTGTGGCACTTCCAAAGGATCACAGTGCTCATTCTTCCTGTCCTGCCACAGCAGAGCCATTCCATCTTATAGAACTCAGTTTTATGAGTGGCCCGGCTATTCATGCACATCAAGCGCTGCATCCCTCCTGTCCTGCCACAGCAGAGCTGTGCCATCTAATGGGACTCTTTTTTTTTTTGCATGGCACAGCTGTGAACACACAGTCAGGCTGCACAGCCACCCTTTACGCATTGTGCCCAGCCACAAACCAGATTTTCTCTTAATTATCTTTCATTCCGATGGCCGCAGTCTAATGCTGCCCAGTTGGCGGCAGGGACAGCAGACTCACCTGTGTGGAGAATGTAGATGAAGTGATCCAGATTTATTGTTTTATTTTCATTGTCTGTGAGGACACCATTGGCAACTGAAGGATGCAGCTCATTCTGTAAGTCCATGAGTGGTCATAGTCTCTCCTCTTTTTTAAAATTTATTATTGTGAGTGCTTTTTCTTCCTAAAGTCGGTGGAATTTCACAGCCTCTTTCACATAATAACATTGTAACAGTCCACATCCAGCCTGAGCGCTGTGTGCACAAACGTGTGGTCATCTTAGCTGCAACACTCGCACTGAACATCCATGATAGTGCTGCATGGTATTCATGCACAAATTATTGTGCCTGCAAAGACTGTGCCAGTGCAGCTGGACTTTTGTGTGTGCACTGTGCAGCAGGTCAGTGGCTCTCCCATGATATGTGTGCAAACTGCTCAAGATTTGTCGTGTCAGGAGGACCATTTCAGTGAGATTCGACTTGAGAAAGTTGTAGTGTATATAAGTTAAAACAATATTTAATTAAATACCTCAAAACGGGCACCACCTGCATACCACAGGAACTTGATCATGTTATTATCAATTTTAATCAGTCTTTGACCTGAAAGTTCTGGATACGATTGATGAATCATCTGTGTTCAACTGGAAAAAAACAACTGGCATAATATTGACAGATTTATTTATATATGTACAGGTACAAACGTGACTGAGATTTTGACAATATGGCTAATGATACATACCGTATTTTCCGCACCATAAGGTGCATCTAAAAGCCTTAAATTTTCACAAAAATCGGCCGTGCGCCCTATAATCCGGTGCATCTTATGTGCGCACTGAATTCCAAAATCTGTAAAAACGACCGACGTTGTCTTTGACCGTCGGAATATCGGACCATTTCCCACTGACACAAGGACGTAATACGTAAAGTACGTACACTAGCAGTGTAGAGTACGTACCCTGGCAGCGATAAACCAATCTGAGAACATTATGTAATACGTAAAGTGCGTACGCTGGTAGCGTAGAGTACGTACGCTGCCAGCGGTAAACCAATCAGAGAAGAGTCCATGAGTCCGTGGTACGTACACTTACCTCCGCCACTCCTCCGGTAGTTACCGTATACTACAGGTATCCTGCAAAGCAAAATTTGTTTGTCTAAGGTCCCCTGAAAATGACGCCAGCGAAGAGACATGCTTACGAGGCACAATTCAAACTGCAGGCTATCAGTTACGCGGTTGTTCATGGGAATAGAGCAGCTGTGAGAGGAAACAAGAAAATGAACTGCGCCAAGTTAAAAAGACCAAACGGAGTTTCTGCAGAAACAAAGCGAGGTGGCCACAGCTAGAAGACCAGCTGTTCCATTCAGACACAGAAGATGAAGACTTCGATGGATTTGTGACAGAATAAAAATAATAATAAAAAATAATGTGAGTACCATATTGTTAAATACCGGTAGTTCAAAGTTGTTAAAAAGTTCAAATAAACTCACCGTTTTGCTTCCGTGACTTTTTTTTTTTTTTTTGGAGACTACATGTTTTAGCGTACTCCTTTTGTAAGGGTTAAGTACCCGCTAATTGAGGCCGCGCCTTATAATTCGGTGCGCCTTATGGTGCAGAAAATACGGTAGTTTTATTGCAGAGATGATATATTGATGATGAGACATGAGAAGTAAGAGAATTGAAAGAACGAAATATAGAAATTTAATAAGAATAAACCTGGTTGGAATTTAGCTGTGAATCCACAAATTATTGTTATTAAAAAGTTTAACCAATAAAAGTCACTTTGTATCACTGACAGCAAACACCATCAGAACACTTGAAAGTTGACTTACCTGGGTCCTTTGGTTTGGGTGTATTGGAAAGGTCTGGTCCGGTTTCCTTTTTGGCCCTTGCAGGCCACGTTTTGACTGCACCAGGTTAACCCACGGGGCCTACCAAATGACTACAGGCATGCAGACTGCTTGGTTGATTTCACAGCGGGACCGAACATGATGGTTCAGCTGTTCCATAGAAGTTGGGTTCACCAGTCCACCCAGGATGAATTTTCAGTGTTTGCTGTCAAAAAAGCTCTGGCAGCTTCCAAAACTGGAAAATTAATTTAAAGTCTTTGGAAATTTTGACAAAAAAGACTTGAAAACAAACAAACAAAAAAACATAAAGTTAACAAGAACACATTTGGTATTAAGCCGGAAATGAAGACTTTAGAGACTCACAAAGTTGTTCATAATTAGAAAAACTCAGCTTGGAAGTTCTCTTCAAAATGCAGAGGACTTGACTCATGCCTTAGAAGGTATTAAAAATGGGTGCATCAAACAACGAAAGTTATAGAACAAAAAGAAACACAAAGAAAGCCATGAGTGTTGAAGAGGGGTGGAAGTAAATTGAAGAGAGTCCAAGACGATTGAAGAAGAGAGGGTTCCTTTGTTTTAGGGTCATTTTAAAAAGGCTAAACACATGGTCATAAGCACCACCCTCTTGGCCTCAGGCTTCTCCCAAAGAAATTATTTGAAAAAAACATCAAATACAGTGAATGATATACCTTCTTTCTTCCTTGGCTAACAAAAGATAAGTAGACTGGGTTTCCTAAACCCATTATAGAAAAGGGAAGTGATTAATAGAAACAGTTGTCACAATGACAATTTATTAATAATTCAACAAATAACATTTAAACATGCACCAAGAGTTATAAAAAGGAATACTCATCAAATGAAAGAAATGTGTAACAGATTAAATTGGAATATACATTTTGTAATTGGTTAACTATAACAATAGGAAAATAAATTGCATTTTATCTTTTGTTAAAAAAGTATATTGAAGGGTCCACCAAGGGGCACTATGGTTCCATCTCAATGTTGGTCATTTTTATGACCTTCGATCTTTTGTCATCAGATGGTTGGGATTCTAGGTTTACAGTGCTGTTATCTGTAGGAAGGACTCTGTTGGTGTCTGGACATCCCCTGACTTTGGAGAGGTTTCATTTCACTTTCCCACTTGCAAAAACACTAAACTTGAGCCTCTGAGCCAAATTCTCAGTGGCTCAAAGTCATTGGTCAACTCAAACCCTCATTTTGCCAAACATTAAACACTGTTCAGGCACTCAGACACATTTTGCAAAACTCATCTGCTCTTTTAAAACACATCTCCAGTCACTAAACACATTTCACACTGTGATACACTTGTGTTGCAAAACTGTAAACAGTTAAAAAAGTGTGAACACAACTCCAACACAGCTGTCAGCTTTTACACACACAACTCAAAATGGAACATACACATTTCTGATGATGTAATCAGACAAATTGGACAGGATAAAAGTGAGTCCAGATTGCACAGAAACATACAGGAAGACAGAGGAGGAAGAGTTCATGTGAGAGGTGGTGGACAAAGAGGAAGAGGATGAGGAAGACCAAGAATAATCATTAATGATGATATCCGTTCAACTGGATCAGCAGCACAGCATCCTGTATATGTCATAGTTTTGGATGATGTGGGCATTCACCGCGTTGTCCTGATATGTGAGTGGTTCATCAACAACCAGTGCATCATAAAGGTTTTTCTTACCCCTTACAGCCCCTTTTTTCAATCTAATAGAGGACTTTTTCTCTGCATGGTGGTGGAAGTTCTATGACCAACATCTTCCGAATGGTTTCCACCTGGCTGTTGCCCAGTTTCTGGCAAAATTTGATGCAGTAGCACTGCTCCAGTCGTTCCTTCATTTTCCTTGCAATGAAAATCTGCCGAGAGCACGACACACGACCTCACATAAAGGCTGCTTGCCAGCAAATGACGCAATCAACAGGCCTGAAAAAATTCACACTTACGCACGAAGGTTCAAGGTTTGCTCATGCAAACACACGTGATTCAAATCCATCAGGTTTTTGCAAAAAAAAAAAAAAAAGGTCGGATACTTTTCTAACAGACCTCGTGTGTGTGTGTATATATATATATATATATATATATATATGTATGCATGGCGTGCGTGACAGAAGCTGCATGACAGAGCTGCAGAAGAAAAAAAAAATCAGGCTTAATATTAGTTAAATAAATCATCATGAATTGTAAACGTATGTAAATTTGATAGCTTAACTATTTTTATATTTATTTTGATAGCACCTGTACCTGGATGTGTTGCTGTATGTGGTTAAATGATTTTTAAAAATGTTGAAAACATAAAAGGTTCATTCAGTACTTCAGCGCAGTTGGAACCAAAATGGTACCATGTTCTGAGTTGACGCCACACTCTCAATTAAGGCACACTACTCCTCTTTTTTTTTTTTTCATGGACACGAAATTAGTCAAATTTTCGTGGCGGGGTTTTTTTTAACTCACTATTATTAACCCTACTCCTACCTCCAACCCTAACCTTAATCATAACCTAATCCTACCCCTCCCCCCCACTCTAACCATAACCACCACGACCCCCCACTTCACTTTTAATTTCGTGCAGCCATCATGGAATGAATTAGAATGAATTTGTGCTGCCGTGATGAAAATAAGGCACTTTTCGTCACAATATCACAAACCAATAGATTAATGTATATTTCGTGCTGCTGAATCACAACTTGCCGTGAGACCAGGTTGCCAAGTGGCACGTCAGAAATGAGCAAAACTTATTTTACATATGTACTTTCATGTATGGAGAGTGACATAGAGTATTGATGTCCCAGTGGGACTCGCTGTGTCTTCCACCAGCTTCATCAGAATGTCATCGAAGCAGCCATTTCCTGAATTTGAAAGACATCACCCTCCCTTGAATATCAATGATTCCCTCTATCTTTCCATTTCAGAAAGCTTAACTTTCCTGTCAAGCCATGCCTTGCCATGGCCATCAACAAAGCTCAGGGACAGACTCTCAAAGCCATGGGTGTGGTCCTCTCTGGGCCTTCTTTTTCACATGGCATGTTTTATGTGACAGCCTCACAAGCTGGAACCCATGAGAATGTCTTCTTCTTCACACCAAATGGCTAGACAAGAAACGTGGTGGGCCATGAGGCACTGTAAATGAGCCGTCTCTTCTTGAGGCAGCAGTTTTCAGAAATCTGGAATAGGTGAAGCGGGTAATCAGTTAGTGTGTCTTTGTATATATATATATATATATATTTATACACACACACACTAGTGTGTCTATATCAGGTAGTATTTATGAAATAGGTAACTGAAATTTTTCAAGGGTGTTAAAAAATTATGCAGAATTTCTATAAAGAGTTGGAATGACGTGTGAGTCCAGAATGCAATGACCAGATTGCAATGATGCAATGACTGTTCAGTGTTGTTAGACAATATCCGTAAATATTAGTCCTATCAACGTTCCATTTTGGCAGTGTTCATCTTCAAAATACATAACCATACCAAACGGCAAATGCCAGCTTTCCCCCATTGTCTGTGATTGAAGTTACACACATGCACGCACACAGAGCTTTATGTCTTTTTTGCATTATACAGCAAGCAGGTGTTTCTATTTTTACACACCCACAAACAGAGAAGGTGGCAGAAGGCATCAAATGCACTACACTTTTCACTCATGGTAACTGTATCATGACACTTAACTCACTCATGGTAATGACAACATGACACTTAACTAAACTGACTAAACTAATTGAATTCCAAAAACACAACTAAACTGACTAAACCAAATGAATTCCAAAAACACAACAAATCAGTAACACTTATTGCTGAGATTTTTGTTGACCTACCTAACCGTGGTTTGTTTCCAACAGAATCCCTCATTTTCCACTTCTTATTTAGAGTTTGAACACTGCTGATTGGCATTATCTCTTGTGGTTAGGGGTCTAGATAGGACCGAACTGGTACAGGCTATGGACCCAAATGCTAGGGAGCAAGGACGAGAACTGGTTGTGAACGAAAAGAGATTATTTACAATAAATAAACAATAATGCTGTGCTGAGGGTGTCTGCAGAGTGGACAGTCAGCCCGCTTGAAGTGGTGGAAATTAGGGAGCTGCAGGTTCCCGAGCCAGTGTTGTAAGAGAACTGAAATCCAGGAGCATATGGGACTGCAGCTGGAGCCAGGTGGGATGCACTGAGCCGAGGACAAGGAACTAGGAGAATGGAGGAGAACAGAGGTGAGTAATTGCTCTCATAATAATGAAGCCTTTAACAACAATCAGTTCACTGAAGGTTTATAGTAGGAATGTTCACACGTCAGGGAATAAAGTTCACAATCTAGGAAATAAGGTTCACTGTTCAGAAATCTTTCACAGTTCATAAATTATCTTCAGAGGTCAGGTGCTGTGCTGTGTCTTGTGGCGCAGTTCCAATTAAGCAGGACTTGACTTTAGAAATGGCTTGGAAATGTCTTAGTGGTTCTGCATCAGAGTTCATAAAGTTCTTGAAAAACAGTTTTTGGAGTAGTTGTTGGTACTAGATCTTGGAAACAGCTCTTGAATACAGTTGTAGGAAACAGTTCTTGGCCATCCACAGTCACAAACACGAAAGGCGTGAGAATGGGATCTAACAGGCATGCAGGAACTTAGCTGAACATGGCAGAGCTGTGTGCTCTGAGCTGAGAGCAGATGAGTTCCAAAGTGACATCGTGCTGAAGGTGCAGCATGGAAGCCAAGCAGGAAAGTGTCTGGAAACACCAAAAGATCAATGAGCTCTAATACAGAAATTAGAGGTGGCCATGTTAGCTTGAGATGAGCTGTGGGAAGCTCAGACATTACAGCGCATGGAAGCGACAGTGTAGACAAAGTCATTCATTCAGCAGTAGATTCTGGCATCATGGAATGGAAGAATCCAGCAGTGACTGCGCTCAAAGCAGGGGTTTAAGTAACCCACTCCTGATAAGCTGCTCATGAGTGTCAGGTTTGAGTAGATGTGAGCAGCAGGTGTTCCTTGGCTCTGCAGTGTGCCACCTGGAGGGAAAACAGGCAAACAACACACAAGAGGAAAGGGAAGGGGAGAGAGGTAGCCAAAAGGCTAGCCACAACCTTCTCAGTCCCTTGAATATCATTTTATATCCCTTTCCTGTTTTGTACAGTACCTTTTCTTTGACAATTCTGTTGCTTTCCCTTTGACTCAGAAATCAGACATGTCAGTGCAGCACTGGATGAAAGATGCAAGGCTCTGTCAGGAGCCCAGAAACTCACTGACCGTTTACTGTATATATGCACACTGATTACAAGCAAAGAAATCACATGTGAGGATAGTTACCTTTAGTAGCCATTCAAACCCATTTGTGTCAACTTGTGTGCATGTTATCAGGCCAAAATCACCAGGGTATGTAAACTTTTCATCAGGGTCATTTGGTTAGTTTCTATTGTCATTATGATTTAAAAAGCATAAACACAGTTGTTTGACAATAAATGGCTTCACCCAACCGCTAACCATGAGTGAAATAAAAGTTTTTGTGTTATCATTCATATTCTCTGAAAAATGGCCAAATACCTATTTGGCCAGGGTATCTAAACATTATATATATATATATATATATATATATATATATATATATATATATATATATATATATATATATATATATATATATATATATATATATATATATATATATATATATATATATATGCACACACACACACACAATATTCTTCTAATCTTTGTGGATCCACCCTAAAATTTAATGGTGCCTGTTGTAGACCAGCTTGGACCTTTTTACAAAGTTTCCTGAAAATCAGTTTATTGAAGTTCACTCTTAAGTGCAGGCAATTACACAATGACGCTGGTGGAGGTAATAACACAAGAAATTGTCTGTGTACATAATTTGCTGTGATGATGCAATATAATGCATTATTTAAGACTTCTGTCAGGGCTTATTATGTATGCATGGATATGTGGTTCTCTGCCCTTCAGAATTAAGTGGTAGAGACAATTTGAAAATAATTTCTCCATCTCATTTTCAAATATGTCATGAAGTGACAAATTAACATCTCAAAAACCTACATTAAACTGAGTCGAGATGCCTCATTTGTTAGTAATTCTCTCTCACACCATCCGTTGGATGGAATATAGCACAGAGAACAGAGGTAAGTATGGCAAATGAATTTAGACCCACAAGAACCATAAATCCACTTGTTTACAAATTTGATATCCTACTGAAGAGGGTCTTATTTTTTGAAAGTATCTAGTGTCTATGACAATTGTAAAATCATTTTGATGAGTCTTCATTAATTTAGAAAGTGTTTTTAAAAGTCATTGTAAATCGAGACAGTTACAAACTATGGCTGATGAGTTATTTTTTCCCGCTCTAGACTCAGGACATCTTAGCAAGTGTCACAAGAAGTACCTTCATGTGCTTACTGATTGTGTACCTTCAGTTACTTTGCTAAGTGTGTTATTATGTTGTACCTATGACACAAAATGGATAAACACAAGTGCAGACAGTGGTGACCTCCAACAGTTGCCAGCTGTATTTATCTAACTTCCACAAAATTTGGGATAACGACTGGGATGATTAACAACAACTGATTTTCTGGAGTTAAAGCCCCGGTCACACAGCACGCAACAAGAGCTGAATGAAGGAAAAAAAAAGTCACAAATCATCGAGAAAAGGTGAACCCGTCACCAAAAAGCCTCTGAATCAAGAGCGCAAAAAGGAACAAAACAAAACTGAAACTAACAAAAGAAAAAGGAACTGAATGTTGACCTGACGTTTTAAACGAAATCAAAAGAATCATTCACTATGACGTGACTGACAGCGGGTATGAGACAGAACGCAGCCAGCCCTGTCCTCGTGCAGTACCTGCAGGTGCGGGATCTGTTTATCTTGAAAACAACGTGTGCGCACACGCAGGCCAGCCACAACTGGCTGGAATGTGCGTAAAGTTACAGTAGTTGATAAAATGTTATTGCCACTATTGTGTCTGTATGAAAATGTTACTTTTCATCCCACACATGAATGAGTCATCAGCGATACAAGGATTTTACATGCAGCTCGTCAGAGTTTTAGTTATTCATCCGTTCAGATATTGTCAGCATTCAGACGTCGGACTTGTGAGGTTGGACGAAGTTGGACAACAAACAGAACGCTGACGTTACGGGAACTATGCAAACGATGTGGAACAATCAAAGACAGAAAGCAAAACGGAATACGGATGAATTGAGGTTGTCATTGGGATTCGTTCATATTTTTTAACAGATTAAAAATTCTGACAAAGCGCCAGCTACAGGAACAAACCTGGACAACAGTTAAACAATGTCAACGTAAGTCCAGATTTCTTGCTTCGTTTTTTCTTCGGTGTCCTTCATTATTGCCATGTGACCGGGACTTTAAGAAGTCATGATTTATAAATAATGCATAAACAATTAACCAGATAACTATTTGCACACACACTCACTCATCTTCAACCGTTTACTCCAATTAAAGGTTGTGGGGGGCTGGAGCCTATCCCAGCAGTCATAGACGGTGAAGCGGGGTGCACCCTGGACAAGACACTAGTCTGTCGCTGGGCCACATATAGATAAACAAACACATCTGACCTTCTTGCTGTGAGGCAACAGTGCTAACCACTAAGCCACTTTGCTGCCTCAAAAACTATTTGTACTGTGAAAATAGATTGGAGGTGCAATTAAACCATAAGCAGCTTTAGATGTGAAAGAGTGTCGGACTGTGAAAATAGATCGGAACTACAATTAAACCCTCAGACACTTTGGAAATGAAAGAGTGTCTGACTGTGAAAATAGATCGGGACTACTATTAAACCTTGAGACGCTTTGGACGTGAAGAGTGTCCGACTGTGAAAATAGCTTGGAACTACAATTAAACCTTGAGAAGCTTTGGATGTGAAAGAGTGTCTGACTGTGAAAATAGCTTGGAACTACAATTAAACCTTGAGAAGCTTTGGATGTGAAAGAGTGTCTGACTGTGAAAATAGATCGGGACTACTATTAAACCTTGAGACACTTTGGGCATGAAGAGTGTCCGACTGTGAAAATAGATCGGAACTACAATTAAACCTTGAGAAGCTTTGGATGTGAAAGAGTGTCCGACTGTGAAAATAGCTTGGAACTACAATTAAACCTTGAGACGCACTGGATGTGAACAATTGTCCGATCTTATTTCTGGCACAAAGTAGTGCACAGTGCAGCTTAAGATTCGTTGCTACTTTCCATCCAATAGATATGTAATTCATTTTTTTACATCTTCCACCCTAGAACATGATACTACTTGCAATCATGTGGGCATGTTGGTCTAAAAACAAGTTGTGGTCAGGGATAAAGTTCGTGCATTAGCATCATTGGTCACAAGGAAGCATTTACATTTTACTTTCCTTGTGAGGTTGCAGAAACAGCTGCATGTTGGTCAGTTAACATAATCTTCATATGTGGATGCCACTGGTTTTACTCATTCCTTCTCCTATAATTTACACCATTATGGCTGTTAATTCCATGCGGACATTATGCACCCAATCCATTTCCTTTGCTAGTAAACCAACCACTCCTGCATTTGTCCTCTGTCTAGCAAAACACTAGGTTCAGACACATTCTGGCCGTTAAAGGAGAAAAACAGGTGACAATCTGTTTGGGTGAGTTTTATAATGACAAAATGCCCCTGCATAATTTGAAGCATTAAATTGGCTCCTTTGCCACCTGCACTCTTTGTGCTTGGGCTATTTCCCTCTACTTAAAGAGCAATTTGTTCTGTGACATATCCAAAATGTATATGTGCTCATTTGCACTGTCTGTGCAAATCATTTTTTGCTTCTGCCTTTAAGAAAGAGCCCAGTGTTTGTAAAATAAATAATAACTGGCGTGTTGCCTGTAGGGATCCACGGGCTCTAGATTGGGTAGTGTTCATAAAATAGATAGCTGACATTTTTGTGGTAAGGGTGGTAATAAGTTAAGCAAAGGTTGTATAATGAGTTTTTAATTTGACAAAGACAGTGGTTGAAGACATTAAAACCACGACACATTTCACTCATGGTTCCAACATGAAATGTAAGTCACTCATGGAAATAACAACATGACACTTATCTAAACTGATAAAAAGCAGTTGAACTACAAAAACACAATAAATCAATAACACTAACAACACTTTTAAACTAACATAAACCACAATAATAACATTTTAAAACCTCAAAACCCAAAACTCCCATGGTGCATTACAGCACAACATCCATTGTTTATTAGCTAAAATTGCTAGTTTCTCTAAAAATATTTGTCCTATCAACTTTTAATTTCTCACCTTTCATCCTTTACTCAGAATACATAAGCTTAGCAAATGGCAAATGGCAGATCTCCCTGGTTTTGGACAGTGGTGGTCACACTTTCGATAATCCAATAACCATCGAAGATAAAGTTTTTATTATCGGATTATCTTTTCAGATAACTTTGAAAACCATTATTGGATTAATTATCTTCCGATAAATTTTTGTCCAATGACTTTTAGACCGTTAACATGGTAAACAAAGGTGACCAGATGTGTAGTTCTAGCCTCTAGAAATGGAGGAGAGCTGGTTCTAGAAGAAACTGCTCTATCCTCTGCAGTCAAAGGAGAACTGGTCTCAAAAAACCCCATTTCTTTTAACCCCATACTGATACATGGCCAATATCACCCAAGTCATCTAGAGGAATACATTTTAAACTTATGGTTCAAACTTTAACCAAACTTATTTCAGACAAGTTATTTAAATTAACGTCACTTCTGAAGTTTTATAAAGTGAAAAATCACATATATGTTTTAGTTTTAAAGTAATGCGCTAATTGTTATGGTTTTAGGGTGGGCATAGCATGCCCACCCTAAAACCATGCATTATGCATTATGGGTATGATAGGGTAATCTCAGTACGGTAATCTCAGTATGTTCATGACAGGAGAATGCATTTGAGACACTCTGATCAGGACAACAGCATTAAACTCCAGTGCCCAAAACACTCGTGAATATATTCTCTGGGTTTATAGACGTTTTTGTGTTTGCTTTTATTCAATTCCACGCATCTTAAACACAGCAAGTAGCAACACAGATTATCTGGAATTTTGTTTTGGCAAGTTTTCAAGGTCTCTCATGCCATCTACTGGTCAGTAGTGTTCATGGCACTGCTCCCACACATCTTGACTTGATACTGACAAAAAAAACAAAAACAAACCAACAACAAAAAGAAAAAACAGTATTTGCCAGAGATCATATAAATTGCCAGTCCAAAGTTTGGACACACTTTCCCATTTGATAAATTTTGTTTGATTTATCATGTAGAAATGAAGTCAGACTCAAGCTATAATCACTACTTCGTTCAGGGCCCCTTCACACATAGTACGAATAAGTACAACTCAGGGCGACTCACGACAGAACAGCTCCTATGAGCAAACCACGAAAACATTGAGCCAGATGTGCAGGCATGCACAATGCTGCTGCAACGGTTTGTGCAAGCGGGAATACAGTGCGAGTAGCGTCTGTGAAGAAAAAATAAATGAAAAAATACATGCTGCATCGGTTTTGTGCATGCCAGAACAGAGTGCGAGCAACTGTGAAAATAACAAAAAAAATACATGCCATCCACGTGATTCGAACCTGCACTTTGCAAAAGCTCTGATTGCCAGCCAGAAACTTTACCACTGAGCTACCATCTTTGTCCTGTAAAAGTTGTGGGAAAATGCCTGGTATCAATAAGGACATGGATATAGTTAAAAAAATAAAACCACACACCATATAAAAACAGCACATTTTATTGAATCCCTGTTATCAAGCTGGCAATACAAAGTATGATCCATCTGTTCCCCTGTAGATGACCCATGGTCACAGATGTACAGTCATGAAATGACATGAATGAGGAGCAGGGCGCTCTTATCATGTCCACATCTGCTAGCAGTGTGTCCGGCCGGCCCAGCATGTGTGTGTGCTGCCTGACACACCTGTCTTGTGGACGGCATGCCACAGGACAGACACCGCATCATGTGGAAAAGAGTTCACGTGAGTGGCGTGACATTCAGATCGCCCGCTATGTGTTATGATCTGATGATCCAGATCACCTGCTGTAGGCTGTCAATGTGCGCCCCGTGTATGCCATGCGCACGCTCACTGTAGCACATTGCAACAGTGATATATGTTTTTATGTCTGTCCAAGATTCAAGATGCAAACAACTTTGTTGACCCCTAAAAGGGCAATCTATCTTCACACCCAATTACCTCAAACAAAAATACAGCAATGAATCCACAATTATTACTAGTTGAACGTAATAATGGCACACATCAGAATTAAAACAGCTGCACATATACATTTGATTGGTTTATGTGCGCTAAGCTTTGAAACAGTCCGTCATCCGAATTGAGGCAATGAGTGTGTTGGGGCTGCAGCAGCATTTACACCATGTGGCTGATCCAGGCTTGGGGGATAGGGGTGTGGGGGCACTGCAGTTTGTGCCATGCGGCCTCCCGGGAGTGGGAGAGCGGAGGTCGGGGTGGGGGGGTAGGAACAGAAACACAAGGGGGGTAGGGGTGCAGGGAGCATGCGTCAGTCTCTGTCTGTGTGTGCATAAAGTCTGGAGATGCCTTGACAACAGTAGGCTGTAAGGGAGGGCAGATAAGAGGGAAGCCGAATGCTTCACCAAGGCTGTTGAAATCCTTCTGAAGGAAAACAAACGGGATGTTTTGACCTTCGGTAGATGATAAGGCTGCCATCTTTTGAGCGAGGCAGAGAGACACAGAAATTCCATTTGCGGGTCCTTTGACCAGCGGAATCCAATTCATGAATATTCCCTGGTCTCCAACATCTTCCTTTGCAAGGCAGATATTTGCTCCGAGATGTTTTCCAACTTGTGTTTGAGTTCAAAAGTTAATGCAGTCTGAGATTGCCTTGCCCACTTCTTTAATCATGACGGACAGATGTGGGGTTGTGGTTCTGGTAGCAGCTGTCTTAACAATTTTCCGGTAAGTCAGCACATTGCATAACCCAATCAGCCCCAGCCCTCCTACCATAAAAGCAAATAAGAATAAATCTTCGACATCTTCCATGGAGAGTAGCGCCAAGCACGCAACGTGCTACTTCTCCCAGGTGTCGAGAACATAGCCCACAGGATAGGTTCCATCTGGGCACGCAGGGTCTCCCAGCCCTGATTTCCTTGTTGAAAAAATGGTGTCAAAGTTTTGAGAAACCAGCTGATCAATTCCATGGTTATTCCAAATATAGCATGAAGAATTCACAGTCTGGTGAAGTTGGGACATTTGAAGGTTGGAGCAGAGATAGGAAAACCGCCCTCGCTGAAGTCCCAAGCCAGAAGTGTGATGACAGCAAGCAGTTACACACACGTCACAGTGGGCAGTTGTTAGTTCATGTCCATCCAAACATGGTACATGTTCTCCAGCCGTGACGACCAGAACCACAGATCTCCACAGCTGCTCCTGTTGGCTGACACACCCCCTGTTAGTTCAGCACACACACCAGCGTGTCACATGTCTGTTTACAAAGTCACACTCGTGGGGACACTTAGACAAATATAACATCCAGCACGAAAGTGATCGTCTGCTGACTGTTGTCGTGTTAACAGTGCGAATGACCACACATTTTCTAAGTGCCATGCGAGCAGTGTTTGATGTTCGTGCGTGCCACCTGGAATTTGGCCGATACCTGCCGCGAGAGGGTTTGATGGGCTCTCACAGTGCACACTTTGTCTTTCAGCCATTGGTGTGCGCAAATAGTTTTAGCAACAGGTGTACAAGGTGTTGGAGGCAACTGTGATTTTACACGTATTGCATAGAATTCCTGCTTCATACACACTTCATGCGCAATTCGACCAAATTCGTACTTTGTGTGAAGGGGCCCTCAGTAATGCGGGTAGTCAGAGGTTTCTGGTCAACATAGTCATGTTAACATTTAAGCTTGTCCACAATACACTCATAAGTTCAAATTTGGTGAACGTCATAAATATTTTTCAAGCTATCAAGTGTGTAAGAACGTGTTACTGACACACATGAACAGGTGGATGCACTAATGCAGTGCAATTGCATATCCATGTCTGGCCTCAATCAGTTGTCAACTTTTCTCTCTTTATCAATTTTAGAGTAATAGTTTCCTCCATAGTAAACCATCTTGTCGACAAAGGTGGTCAACAGTTGAGATTGGACCCTCTGCAACACTCGCTTTTGCGTCCACAATCAAGATAAACTTTAGAATGTCTGAACTTTGGAGAAGAAGTCTTTTCAAGCATCACAAAGATTCACGCTTTAAATCACTTACTGGACTCATTAGTGCTCATCAGCATTCATTTTGTGATGAGAGTGTCAAATATATTGAAAGATTTGTTTGTTCTGTTTTGGCATTCATGTCTCAGCTAACTTTATGAGATGTGATTGCTGGGAGGAGGTGTGTGGTGCTGTCAACAAAGTGTATCAGCTGTGACACTGTGGCCATATGTTGTGCTTTCTTAAGTGTGACTTCAGCAACTGTCAGGCAAAGGTGACGGCAATATAACACCTGGCTGTGGCAGATAAATTCTTATTTTCAACAGAAAAGGATGGGCCCATATGGCTCAATGGCCACCGGTTGGTTTCTAAAGCAGTTCTGCTTCATAGTGAATGCAAATGCACACGCTCCCAAATATGACCTCAGCTGGAGGTCCTGATAAATGGGCGTTTCATGAGATAACACTTTTTCCTTCTTCTTAAGAGGTCTTTTTAGGTACAGTATTGATATGTATTCTACTCCTTAACATCTCGTCTAATTGAAATTCTAGAGCACTTTTCCTTAATCATTAAAAAAAATAAATAAATAAAAATCATTCAGTGACATGGTGCAGGAGCTATAAAGACTGCGTAATTCAGAATGTGTGCATGTGCATCCATTAATCCAGGACCATTCCTTTGTCAAGTGATCACCCATCCATAAAAATCTTCCAAATTTGACCAACTTTTTCTGGGTCCCTGTTTGCACAACTGTGGTCTTCACTCCATGCTAGCTCAAACCAAATCATTGCAGACCCAAGACATTTGGGTCATAAATTCATGTCATAATCCTCCTTGGAATAAAGATGGTAGCAACTTTGACCAACTTTTTCTGGGTTAGAACTGGACTAACCAACATCCACAATCCAAAATCAGAAAAACCTGAGACACTATCAAAAATGCTAAATAAATAAATAATAAAAAAGAAAAAAAAAATGCTCTTTGATTTCATTGCAGACAATATGAACACCACCAACAACAAAAATCATGTTTTTGTTTGGTCAGCTTCATTTCATTTGATAATACTAGTGCAGTGCAATAGTATTCCCAGAGAAAATTGGGAGCTTAAGTACATTTTTCATGGATGGTCGCATGAAGTTGTGTTTGAAGGTGGGATGTACAAAAAGATGTACTAACTAACATAGTTTTAACAGACAAAGTGTACATTTGTTCAGGCAGGATTGACACTGAGATACAGAGACACACACAAATATAGTTATTTTAAGAAAAAGACTGACATTCATCCAACACGATCAGACATATTGGTCACATAGAGATATTGGAAGGAATAAACACAGTGTGCATGAAGCGCAAACATATGTACAGTAGTGTTCAGAATAATAGTAGTGCTATGTGACTAAAAAGATTAATCCAGGTTTTGAGTATATTTCTTATTGTTACATTGGAAACAAGGTACCAGTAGATTCAGTAGATTCTCACAAATCCAACAAGACCAAGCATTCATGATATGCACACCCTTAAGGCTATGAAATTGGGCTATTAGTAAAAAAAGTAGAAAAGGGGGTGTTCACAATAATAGTAGTGTGGCATTCAGTCAGTGAGTTTGTCAATTTCGTGGAACAAACAGGTGTGAATCAGGTGTCCCCTATTTAAGGATGAAGCCAGCACCTGTTGAACATGCTTTTCTCTTTGAAAGCCTGAGGAAAATGGGACTTTCAAGACATTGTTCAGAAGCACAGCGTAGTTGATTAAAAAGTTGATTGGAGAGGGGAAAACTTAAAGGCAGGTGCAAAAAATTATAGGCTGTTCATCTACAATGATCTCCAACGCTTTAAAATGGACAAAAAAAAAACAAAACCCAGAGACACGTGGAAGAAAATGGAAAACAACCATCAAAATGGATAGAAGAATAACCAGAATGGCAAAGGCTCACCCATTGATCAGCTCCAGGATGATCAAAGACAGTCTGGAGTTACCTGTAAGTGCTGTGACAGTTAGAAGATGCCTGCGTGAAGCTAATTTATTTGCAAGAATCCCCCCGCAAAGTCCCTCTGTTAAATAAAAGACGTGCAGAAGAGGTTACAATTTGCCAAAGAACACATCAACTGGCCTAAAGAGAAATGGAGGAATAGTTTGTGGACTGATGAGAGTAAAATTGTTCTTTTTGGGTCCAAGGGCTGCAGACAGTTTGCGAGACGACCCCCAAACTTTGAATTCAAGCCACAGTTCACAGTGAAGACAGTGAAGCATGGTGGTGCAAGCATCATGATATGGGCATGTTTCTCCTTGTTGGGCCTATATATCGCATACCAGGTATCATGGATCAGTTTGGATATATCAGAATACTTGAAGAGGTCATGTTGCCTTATGCTGAAGAGGACATGCCCTTGAAATGGGTGTTTCAACAAGGCAACGACCCCAAGCACACTAGTAAACGAGCAAAATCTTGGTTCCAAACCAACAAAATTAATGCCTCGCAGATGTGAAGAAATCATGAAAAACTGTGGTTATACAACTAAATACTAGTTTAGTGATTCACAGGATTGCTAAAAAAGCAGTTTGAACATAATAGTTTAGAGTTTGTAGCATCAACAGCAGATGCTACTATTATTGTGAACACCCCCTTTTCTACTTTTTTACTAATAGCCCAATTTCATAGCCTTAAGAGTGTGCATATCATGAATGCTTGGTCTTGTTGGATTTGTGAGAATCTACTGAATCTACTGGTACCTTGTTTCCCATGTAACAATAAGAAATATACTCAAAACCTGGATTAAGCTTTTTAGTCACATAGCACTACTATTATTCTGAACACTACTGTATGTGAATACAGTAGTTATTGATAATGTGAGTCAGGGACATTTAGGCATGTTGTGAAATGTGTGGATTGATGTGTGAGCCGACTAGTTACTTTCTAACATTTGATGTAGAAATAATATAATAAAGTTTTGATCCAATATAAACATTCAAAAGTCACTTGGCACAAATTAAACATATTTGATTGACATGTGGAGTTGATAATAAGCACTTCTTATGTCTTGTGGGTATATGTTTTGATTGATCTGTTACATAATACCTTTATTTGAATATAGTATTTCATATTGTTTTAAATTGTTAAAATCTGTTTTATTTGTTTTATATGATAATAAAAGGATTCCTATTAAACAGGATATTGGAAGAGAGTCACACAAAATTAAACAGAACATTTAGAATATTTAAAACAGCAAATCCTCAGTACGTACACCTCCTGAATACAGTTTATTTAAAGTTAAACCCGCAGCAAATATAAGATTTTATTCAACTTAGGTACTTACTGAAACTTTGTAGAAATTATGAGGAATTCATTGTTTTTAGCAAAAAACAGAGGCGGCATCTTGGAAGTACTAATGTTACCATCTGAAAAATAACGGTTTAATGTCAAAATAAAGGTTTTGAAAATTAATACCAAAAAATTGTCAGAATAGAAGATGCACCTCATCAAGCCATATCTGAAAGATATGGCTTGATGGTCAGAGAGATATGTGAGCCACATACACACAGACGTTTCTTGCTTTATATGAGTGAAGTGTTGCTCAGTGGCGCAAAGCTCACTCATGATATAGGGCGTCCTAAACAGGAAGTGCCAAAATTCAAGTCCACAGTAAAACAGGAAATGTTCAAATGTCAAACACTTCCTGGATTGACATATGACATCTCATGGAATCTCGCGGGAACTCAGTGGCAAGCTCACAGTCAAACAGGAAGTCCTGAATTCTCAGTCACAGTGAAACAGGAAATGTTGAACACTTCCTGGCATGGGTGGAGCTAGAATGGAGGCCGGGGTTTCATTGGACTCCCCTGAAATCTGATTGGACACAGATGACTGACATGTCACGGCACCACATGTCTGGTTGAAAGAGCTGCATTTTCAAATCAGTGAGTCACATTGACTGCTGGGTTCCTCCTGTCCAGTAGTTTGTGCTGTGTACCACAAAACGTTCTAATCCACCTTAGTAGAAAAATAAAAATGTTTGCTTCAGATTCGAACTGAACATATCATTTGAACTGTGGACTTGTAATCACACCAAATTTACAACCATATTTTATGTCAGAAATGAGATCCAGGTTGTTAAAAGCAGCATTTCTCCTTTAATTCAGGTTGCCATGTCTTTCTGTTAGCTGTTTAAGAGTGCAAACATGTTTAAGATAGCAGACAACAGCTGGTTCATGCTCAGTTGGCTTATTAGTGCAGCAGATAACTTTAACAATGTTTCAAATGGTGATACAAGCATCAAATTCTGCACAAATACAGCTGGAGCAAAATTAATGGAGCAACTTTTACTTTTGACCCCTGTACAAACTGAAACTGAACTTTGTCACCATTCTTATCATTTATCATGTTTCCATCCCCTGACTTGTCTAAAGAAAAGTGGCAATAAAACTGATTATTATTTACAGGTTTTATCAGGTTTTAGAGATTTGCTTTCAGTTTCAGTTTGAGGAAGATAATTTTAGAAATTTTTATTCTTTATTTTTTGTTTTTCTTGTATTTAAAATGGTGGGGTGTATGGGGACAGAGCCCCCCCCAGAAGCTGAAAGGCAAAATAAGGAAAATGTTTAAAAAGGCGGGGGGTTTTAGTCATGCTCATGCTCCCAAGAACAGTTTTACTGCAAAAAGTCTGAAGGACCTAAAGGACATGGTTAGATGGCGAGGAGCTTTTCCAGGCATGTGAGAGGCAAATAAAGAAACATGTTTAAAAAGGCGGGGGTCTGGGGGGGGGCTCCCCCAGAAGCTGAAAGGTTTTTGACATGCTAATGCTCTGCTGAAGCATTTGCTCAAAATAAAGTCTGATGGACCTAAATGACATGGTGAAATGCTGACGGACTTTGCTTATTCATGTCCACAACATATGCATATTAGATAGATACATCCATTCTTGCATTTAAGGCTTGTAACAGAATACCAAAAAAAGCTGGGACACTAAACATTTTACCACTTTGTAGTGTTGCTGTTCCTTCTTCCAACACATAAAAAGGCATTTTGGCCTTATATTGAGGACAGTAAATGATTGTGTCAGGTATTATTTTGTCCCATTCTTTCTGTAAAGACATGTTAAGGTGTGCAACAGTATGGTATAGCGAATATGGCCACAGCCATATCTTTACAGAATCAAAACTTCCCTTAATTTTCCACTTTTAACAAAGAACTGACTCTCCAGACATTTCTAAGGGCCCCTTCACACAAAGTGCGAATAAAGTACAACTCAGTGCGACTCACTGCGAAACAACTCAAATGATCAAACCACGAAACATCGCGCCGACAAGCAGGCGGGCACGATGCCAGTGTGACAGTTCGTGCACGTGGGAACACACTGACAGCGAAGAAAAAAAAAAGAAGAAAAAAAAAACATGCTGTGAGTGTTTTGTGCACACAGCAGCTGCACGATGTGTAACCACATCGTGCAGCTGCTGAAATAAAAAATAATACAAATTACATTAATTACACTTGCAGGACTCAAACTCACACCTTCCAAAGGCTCTGATTGCCAGGCAGAAACTTTACCACTGAGCTACCATCACTCTTCTGTGAAAGCTGTGGGAACCTGCCTGATGTGAGGAAGGAGATGGATGTATTAAAAATGAAATAAACCCACACACCATATAAAAACACCTCATATATCAAGCGGGCAATACAAATATGAGCTGTCTGTTCCTCTGTAGGTGACCCATGGTCACAGACATACGGTCATGAAGGGGCCATTAAATAACCCTGGTTAAATAAAAAGAAAGAAACACCAGAGGATTCGAACCCACACAGTCTGATTATCAGATGGAAACTTTACCAGTGCACTACAATCACTGTCTTGTAAGAGGAGTGTGAAATGGGTAAAATCAACAAGCAGATAAACGTATTTAATAAAAAAAAATGCGTTGTGATAACTGACCAAACATTGCTTGGTACGGTGTATTTCTGCTGATATGTGACTGAAAGTGGCGTATTTGTCATACTGTTGGCTTGTTCTGGTCGTGCGGCGCACTGCTCAAAGGTCCTGATGGTCCGACACGTGTGTCCTGTCAAACATGACATTCAGATCACCGGCTGCATGTCCAGATGGACTGACGGCCTGTTTCTTCCCCCATTGCAAAAGCAAAATATGTTTTTATGTATTTCCACACAAGCACACACATGTGTGTGTCCGTCAAAACACTGGACGTGTGCTGCAGCTGTGATGTCCAGGACTAGAGATGTCCCAACAGTTGTGGGCAGCCAGCCACGCCCCCTGTCCTGTTAGCACACAGACCAATATGTCACTCTGCGATGAGATTAGAGATGCCTCGCCTGCAGGGGGGAACCACACACACAGATGTGTTGTGGGGGGAAGTGGAAAACACATGCACACGTGTTATGGGGGGAGCCGACACCGGCACCCCACATGTACACTCATTAACTTCACACTTATTGGGCTCTTAGACAAATTTCACATCCAACTCGACAGTTGTCGTGTTAATAGTACAAATGGCCACACATTTTCTAAGTGCCATGCGAGTGGTGTTAGATGTTCATGCGTGTCAGCTGGAATTTGGCCGACACCTGCCGTGAGTGGGTTCAATGGGTTCGCACAGCGCACACTTTGTCTTTCAGCCGCTGGTGTGTGCAAATAGCTGTAGCAACAGGTGTACAAGGCATTGGAAGCAGCTATGAAATAACACGTTTTGAACACGATTCCTACTTCATGCGCACTTTCTTTGCAAATCGACCAGATTCGCACTATGTGTGAAGGGGCCCTAAGCTGTCTTAAGATGAAGGATTGTGATATCAGTTGACTCGGTGTCAGGCCCTGAAAGCCCACCTTTTCACAAAATGGCCAGTCTTCCAAACATTTCCTGACCAAATTTACACCTCTGGAAAGCTTCAACCAACAGTCCCTATAGATCAAAGATACTTGTTGAAACAGTGCCAGGAAACAACACCCAAGTGCAATGTAATCAATTTATAGTATCAGTAATTACTTCCTGATGTACGTCTAGGTGGGGACTAAATCTGTCCTTTATAACAGGAATTTGTCACTCATCTTCAACCACTTTTTTGGGTTCGGGACAGGGGGGCAACAGCTCCAGCAGGGGACCCCAGACTTCCCTTTCCCGTGCCACATTGACCACCTCTTACTGGGGGATCCTGAGGCATTCCCAGGCCAGTGTGGAGATATAATCTCTCCACCTAGTCCTGGGTGGTCCCCGGGGTCTCCTCCCAGATGGACATGCCTGGAACACCTCCCCAGGGAGGTGCCCAGGAGGCATCCTTACCAGATTCCCGAACCACCTCAGCTGGCTCCTTCCAACGTGGAGGAGTAGCAACTCTACTCCGAGCTCCCCACAGATGACCAAACGCCTCACCCTATCTTTATGGGAGACACCAGCCACCCTCCTGAGGAAGCCCATTTCAGGCACTTGTACCCACGATCTAGTTCTTTCGGTCATGACCCAGCCCTCATTGAGAGCTTTGCCTTTTGGCTCAGCTTTGTTTTCATCACAACAACATGGTAGAGCGAATGTAATACTGCCCCTGCTGCACAGATTCTCCAGCCAATATCACGCTCCATCGTCCCCTCACTCGTGAACAACACCCTGTGGTACTTGAACACCTTCACTTGGCACAAGGCTGTATTCCCTACCCAGAGTAGGCAATCCATCGGTTTTCTGCTGAGAACCATGGCCTCAGATTTAGAGGTGCTAATCATCCCACCCGCTTTACACTCGGCTGCGAACCAATCCAGTGAGTGTTGGAGGGCACCGGCCGATGAAGATAACAGGACCACCACATCATCTGCAAAAAGCAGTGATGAGACCCTGAGCCCACCAAACTGGGAACCCTCCTCCCCCCGACTACGCCTTGATATCCTGTCCATGAATATCACAACCAGGATTGGTGACAAGGCTCAGCCTTGGCAGAGGCCAACCCCCACTGGAAACAAGTTTGACTTACTGCCGAGCACCTGAACACAGCTCTCACTTTGCGAGTACAGAGATTGTATGGCCCTGAGAAGTGACACCCTCACTCCATGCTCCCACAGCACCTCCCGCAGTATCTCCCTGGGTACCCAATCATACGCCTTCTCCAAGTGCACAAAACACATGAAGACTGGGTGGGCATACACCCAGGCACCCTCTAGGATCCTTGTGAGAGTAAAGAGCTGGTCGGTTGTTCCATGACCAGGACAGAACTCGCATTGTTCCTCTTCAATCAGAGCTTCGACTATCAACTGAACCCTCCTTTCCAGCACCTTGGAGTACCAGGGAGGCTGAATAGTGTGATGCCCCTGTAGTTGGCAAACACTCTCTGGTCCTCCTTTTTAAATATTGGGACCACCACCCCAGTTTGCCACTCCTTAGGCACTGTCCCAGACCTCAACGCAATGATGAAGAGACGTCTCATCCAAGACAATCCCGCCACACCCAGAGCCTTCAGCAATTCTGGACAGATCTCATCAACCCCCGGGTCCTTGCCACTGCATAGTTGTTTGACTACCTCAGTGTCTTCCACCAGGGAAATTGATGAAAATCCTCCATCAGCTGCAAGCTCTGCTCCTACTATAGAGGGCACTCCGATCTGATGTAGGAGTTCCTCAAGTGTTCCTTCCAGCGCCGGATTACATCCTCAGTTGAGGTCAACAGAGTCCCATCATTATTGTAGACAGCTTGGAAGGTTCCCTGGTTTCCCCTCCTGAGGTGCCTCACTGTCTGCCAGAAGCACCTTGGTGCTGGCCGAAAGTCCTTCTCCATGGTTGCTCTGAACTCCTCCCACAACCACTGCTTTGCCTCCCCCACAGCAGAGGCTGCTGCCTTTTGGGCCTGTTGGAACCTTGCAACTGCTCCTGAGTCCTCCGAGATAATATATCCCGGAAGGACTCCTTCTTCAGTCGGACGGCTTCCCTGACTACTGGTGTCCACCATGGTGTTCGAGGGTTGCCACCCCTTGAGGCACCTAAGACCTTCAAGCCACAGCTCCCCACTGCAGCTTCAGCAATGGAAGCTTTGAACATTGCCCATTCTGGTTCAATGCCCCCAACCTCCACAGGTTAAGAGTAATAACATTTGGGTATGTCATTTAGCTGGAAATTGCTCAAAAACAGCCACAGGGCATAAACGGTAAACGTGTAAGTTAAATCTTTATCTATCATGTGACCCAGGTCCAAATGGAGAGGATGTTTAATTTTAAAAAGCAGAAATCCCATTTTAGTTTGGCCAAGTAATCAGTGACAGTGCTATTAATTTACTTTATGAAGTGTCTGTTCTGTCCTATCATTTATACAACCAATTTTGTGGACTCCATAAAGGATAGATGCTGTTTATGCTGGAACTAATGAGGATCTTAGCAATGAAATGAAATTGCTATTGATCAGCAATTCTATCAACACCCACAGGTTTTATGGTCACTTTGTGGTGTGGAGCAGAAACACTTTTAATCATTGCACCTTTAATAAATTGTCTCTGCCATTTGTTGGCCAAGGATATAAAATTTAACTGTCAAAATGGTGCCCATTTATTTTGTTGCATTTATTTCTATTCAGTGTTTTTCCACACACACACACACACACACACACACACACACACACACACACACACACACACACACACACACACACACACACACACACACACACACACACACACACACACACACACACTACAAATACTTGGTAATGTACTAAACTCTTAGGCACTGAAGATTAACCTTTGATTTTTATTTGTTTATTTTTAATTTAATGTGAACCAAGAGAAAATTAAAATTGAGATATCCAACCAAAACAAATATACATTAGTTTCCATTACAGAAACTAATCGATTTGCAACTTAAGAGACATTGTTAAAAGAAAAGACAAAAAAAAAAAAAAAAAAAAAAAAACTACTTGATTTCTTTGTAGGTGCACTTCTCAAATAGCTTTATCACGAAAAATATGTATTTTTAACGATGAAAAGTGATTGACGATATATCCAGCTAATATTGACAGTCCTGTTTCCAACAAGTGGTTTAGGTCAGTACTGCACGTTGTGGTGCGGGTCAGAACAGTTAAATCTGGCTTGGTTTGCGTTTCTACCCCAAGCAGAACCCTTTTGTTTGGCAGGTGGAACACAAATATTGATGAGCATGTCATCCAGTATACTGTTGCATGGCATCTCCGATCCACATGGAGGCAAAACAGTTATTTAACATTATTATTATTATTATTATTATTATTTGTCTTGTTGGATCATGGGATTCATTTTCATCATGTACAGACTGCTGATGAGTGGAGTGATGGCTGTGGTAAACACTGCTGTGAATCAATGCCGGTGGTCAGTTAATATTAATGTATTAATGTGATGTAATTAGTGGGAAATTACATTAATGTCAACTGCCTCACGGTCAATCTGTGTTATTTATTGTCTGTTTCAGATTCATTATTTGGCTCAAACCCATGGTTATAGAAATCATATGTACTACCTATGCATAGTAAACATATTAAAACCTATGGTTTGAGCACAAAACATAACTGCCAAATCTGTTAGTGTTTGATGTGTCTGTATCATATGAGCTTTCCTACAATGACAAAATAAAGTGTTTCCTCAGAGCTGCTTGTGGGTATTGATATTGTTTTCATGTATTGAGTGGCCTGAGTCCAGCACAGCGAACCTGCTGATGTGCTAAGTTGGCAGTGTTTCAGCTGCTTTTTGCCTCGAGAGACCAAACAGTACCCTTTCAAGGGTAATATTCAGCTGAAATTACATGTTAGAATCACATTCAAATTTTTTAACAGATCAAAATATACTATCACAAAATGTGAATCAGTGGCAAATAAATTAAAAAAGTCATGTCAGCTGCACTTAAAACTCGCCTATGTTTGTCACCTTGATGTCAGTCAGCTACACAGACTTCATACATATATTGTTCTGAAAATAAAACAGACACTGAAGGCAACCCTAATGTGCAACATGGACAAGTAATAAACATGTAATCTATTGGAGACAGGAGATAATTAGTCAGGGTTGGTGATGAGGAACGGGATGAGAAGGAAGAAATAATTATCTCATTAGTGTTTTTCCATTTTGTCAGATGTTGGCTGCTTCTCCTCCCACAATTATGATTAGATTTTAGCTCAGCAGGGTCTGCGAAAGAGAATTACAGCTGTATTCTTTGTGTTAACACCCATTACCTTAGTTGTGGAATTAAATTGGTGATAACAAATGAGGGAAATCTGAATTACACCAAGATGAAAGCTGTTATATTTGCATTTGTAAGCATGTGTGTGTGTGTGTGTGTGTGTGTGTGTGTGTGTGTGTGTGTGTGTGTGTGTGTGTGTGTGTGTGTGTGTGTGTGTGTGTGATATTCTGAGATGTGAGTTCCTGCAGCTTCTCCAAGATATTTTATCCTTTTTAGGATGTGAAAGAACAGCAAGACCCCGGGACAAGGAATTCACAAGTATTAATACAGAGAGAATTAATAAGAACTAGAATGACACATGCAACCAACTGAATATATTACAAACACCATTCTTATGCCTCCAGAAATCCAGAAGAGGAAAGTAAGACAAGTAGGGTGTTTCCAAGTCAGGTCATGGTTAAGATATTGCAGCTCATAATGCATAAATGTTGAATGTTCTTATGGCATATGTGGGTGGGGCACATAGCCTTAGATGGTATTGTTGGGTTTTACTTATGCTAATTCACGATCCATGTGGACCTAGTCAGATTTTCCGCACACATGACATTCAACATGTCAATGTACATAATTTAAGCAATTATCTGTTATGAATGTTTCTTGAATCGAGCATTGAATCTCTATGCAACCCCTTCATACTAAAAAACTCCACACAGAAAGGCCACAGAAGGGAATCAATCCCATGATCTTCTTGTTGCGAGGCAACAGTACTAACAACTAATCCACTGTGCTGTCCACCATGTAATATATCTTATTTAATATGGCACAATAGAAGTTCATGATGAAGGACTCCTATTAATCCAGCAAACTGTAACAGGCATTTTCTTTGCCGACTTTTTGAGCAAGGTCTTTCTCTCGTTCACTCTACCACAAACCCATAACTGGAACAGCAAGACACAAGTTACTCTATGCATATTTTCTTCAAGCATAGCCCTTGAAGCTTGCAACACCTTCATAGTTATCATATGTGTCTTGGTAGCTAACCTCAGTTTCCTTATTGTGTGGTCAACCTATTTTTGACTGTAGCCAACTCCAGACAGATTTATATCATACATTTCATTGCTGTTTATTTATTTTAATGACTGATGTACTGAAGTGCAAAAAATATTGTATAAAATGACAACTGCATCCCAGTCCAACTACTTAAGGGCGTATTGCACTCCAATCAAAACTATCTTTTAAAAAATTATGTACCAGATTATAAATCATGACTTCCAACTGTTTAACTTGCGTGAGTACTGATGTAGTTGATAAAAATAAAATTAGCCATACAACATATGAAAAATGCACACAGATTCAGAGCTATTTTTAGCCTTAAAAGTGACATTCGCCCTATTAAGGTCTCAAATCCCGCAAAACTTCGAAGAGTTTGCCACGCTGCGAGATCTCAGTAACACTGAGAACTGCATTGAGACGCTCTGATCGGACTGCACTTTAACCGCTGCACATGGACAACACCATTAACACTGCAACATAAAACTATTTTTATATTGTGCCAAAAACTCTCATGAATATATTCTATGGGTTTATAGACATTATTGCATTTGTTTTATGTCTCTCCGTTATTTTCAGTGGGAGTTGCTGTGAGCTACGCTCGCTTCCTGATCATGTCGTTCTGGGAGAAAGTGAAGTTTGCTCTTTAATGTCTTTAATGTCTCCTTTACAATACTGTTTTTCCTCTTTGTTCCAGACTAATATATATAATATGTCTGAAATTCAGTTTGCGTTTATTAAATTCCACGCAGATTAAACGTAGCAGACAGGGATTATTTGTTCTAATTGTTTTAGCAAATTTTCAAGGTTTTATGCATGCAGGCTCTTATTAACGTGATGAAAAGCATGAAAATTACATTTTTGTAGTATAATATTCATTTACAATTGTCATCATGTGGATTCTCGATGTTGTTTTGACTGCAGCGACTCTCTGGCATGCAAGGGATTATGGGATACATCACTAGGGCGAATAACTTCAGGTGCTGCCCCAAGTTCAGTCCACCTGTGTCCACTTCATGACTTACTCCAGTACACACAGTCAATCTGGGTTGTTTTTTTTTGTTTTTTTTTTTGTCTCAAAATGTAATATGGCTTTAATCTGGCTTTCAAATCAAATACTTATATTTTGCAATCAACCAGTGTCTGCCCCTGCCTCTTTGTAATCCGTGGTGTGTTCAGAAAAAACTAAACAAAACAACATCATATACATCTCAGTAAGACTGAATAATAATGATTGCAATGTGTGAAAGTGGTGTCTCTGATTTCACTCCTACTGTGTTCACACACACAACCCTGTAGAATTATTGTTCCACTGTGAGTTGGTAAACGTCAGCCTTCTTCTCCAGAATTGCACTGAGACCAGGGCTCCTGGTAGCGTTTAGCGTAGCCGTCAGTTTAGCTTAGCTTGGCCAATAACACCAAAGTTGAAGCTTGTCCATGTCACGGCTATCCCGCTAAAATAATGCAATGCTGCAGCGCAAACCACAAGCACGGCCGGTTCCACGCTTTCAGGAGAAGAAACGTGTTTTGTTATGAATTTTCTCGTGGCCACACGAAAGGAAAGGATAAAATTTGTGGTTAGATCCACTATGTTTTGTAGGCCATTCTCACGCTGTACTGGGCTTCACTTGTGCTGTTTGTACACAGCAAAAGACACACACTACAAAAAAAAAAAAAAAAAAAAAACTCACTTTCCTCCTCAAAATATTGTTTGGAAAATCTGTCTAACTAATATGCAACACTTGTCATGTAACTACATCCTTGCAGAATAAAAATTTTAACCATTTTGATGTATTCACTGTCAAAGTCCAGAAAAAAAAAAAAAAAAAAACATTTCACACTGTAAAAAATTGCATTTTCCCCCCATTCATTTTCGGAGCAGGACCTGAAATGATGTTACCAAAATTAATATTCCTCAGAGCTTGAGGTTTCCTGGCGTTTATCAGAGGCAGGTGAAATCAGGCTAATTTCCCCTTGTGTATCATTTATTTTTGGGCATATGACACCAAAAATAAAATTAAGTCTTTTCATAATTCATGATTTATTCAGAACTGTCAGCTGATTTGACATTTTATTTCACAGTGACACACACTTTAAGGTCCTAATGGTACACTGTGATTGGTGAGCAGAAGGTACATGCATGATGAGCCCGCTTATGTAAGGCACATCTAAATAGGGTGTCATTTAAACACCAGAAATACACTGGGCTTCACTTCATACAAGGTTTTTAGTCATCTAGGATGAGAAAAAATAAAATAAAATTCTGGTGTCACTTGATATCAAAGCACCTGCACTGTGTGTGAGCACACCTCATTTTTAAGACAACACACCCACTGGTGCACACACAAGCACAAGCAAAAGAGATGACCTAAGCACTTGGCATGAAAACCGGGTGAAAACTACTAATAGCACGTGTGCTGCGATGTGTGTTTGTTTGCACTGGGTGGAAAAATAAGGCTTCTATCTGCCACTGAACTCATAGCCTCTTAAGCCCCATTTAATATTGAATGATGACACGTGCTACATTATGTGCATGAGAGGCTTGCGGGGATTGGTCATCTGGAGACGATGAAAAGCATGCTTGATATATCATTTCCAGTACACTGGATGTGCACTGGATACTATTGTGTTTATGCGTTTAGAATCAATGTGTGTGGGATTTTGTGCATTTTGTTTTGGAGGTAAATAAACAGAAAGACAGGGTGGAGCTTAGAGGCACACTGTGTGTGTGAGCATTGATCTCAGTGCAGGTTTCTCCAGGGGTTTTTTATTGCGACTGGATGAAGAGAGGGGAAGGCTGAGGAGGAGGAGGAGGGAGCTTATTCTGTCAGGTGAAGGAAAAGAAGCAAGAAAAAAGAAAACAGTCTTCCTCAACTCTGAGAGGGAAAATGAAATAAAGCAGAGGGATGTTCTCACTCCTCTTTACATGCATATTCAGATCTTTTGTCAACTCATGTCAAATCTGTAATTTATGTGCTGCTGTGAGGAACATGCCACGCTCTTAGCTGTGCTGGAGGCTGGTGTTTAAAGAAAAGGATGGAACATTCAGTCAATCTGACAAGCAATTTATCAAAGACAAGAGTGGAAAGTTTCATTTGGTTTAATTGGTGGTTGCCCAAACTCAAAGTCTTCTTTGTCTTCACGAGTTGTCTCCCCAACTGTGGTTCTGTATCTTTCCGTTTTGCCCAGTCTGTACTATAACACAACTATATATATATATATATATATATATATATATATATATATATATATATATATATATATATATATATACAACCCCTGGCAAAAATTATGGAATCACCGGCCTCTGAGGATGTTCATTCAGTTGTTTAATTTTGTAGAAAAAAAAGCAGATCACAGACATGACACAAAACTAAAGTCATTTCAAATGGCAACTTTCTGGCTTTAAGAAACACTGTAAGAAATCAGGAAAAAAAATTGTGGCAGTCAGTAACGGTTACTTTTTAGACCAAGCAGAGGGAAAAAAATATGGAATCACTCAATTCTGAGGAAAAAATTATGGAATCATGAAAAACAAAAGAACGCTCCAACACATCACTAGTATTTTGTTGCACCACCTCTGGCTTTTATAACAGCTTGCAGTCTCTGAGGCATGGACTTAATGAGTGACAAACAGTACTCTTCATCAATCTGGCTCCAACGTTCTCTGATTACTGTTGCCAGATCAGCTTTGCAAGTTGGAGCTTTGTCATGGACCATTTTCTTCAATTTCCACCAAAGATTTTCAATTGGATTAAGATCCGGACTATTTGCAGGCCATGACATTGACCCTATGTGTCTTTTTGCAAGGAATGTTTTCACAGTTTTTGCTCTATGGCAAGATGAATTATCATCTTGAAAAATGATTTCATCATCCCCAAACATCCTTTCAATTGATGGGATAAGAAAAGTGTCCAAAATATCAACGTAAACTTGTGCATTTATTGATGATGTAATGACAGCCATCTCCCCAGTGCCTTTACCTGACATGCAGCCCCATATCATCAATGACTGTGGAAATTTATATGTTCTCTTCAGGCAGTCATCTTTATAAATCTCATTGGAACGGCACCAAACAAAAGTTCCAGCATCATCATTAGCCCATTGTAACCTTGTTTTTTTTTTCTGTTTAGGTGTTAATGATAGCTTTCGTTTAGCTTTTCTGTATGTAAATCCCATTTCCTTTTGGCGGTTTCTTACAGTTCGGTCACAGACGTTGACTCCAGTTTCCTCCCATTCATTCCTCATTTGTTTTGTTGTGCATTTTCGATTTTTGAGACATATTGCTTTAAGTTTTGTGTCTTGACGCTTTGATGTCTTCCTTGGTCTACCAGTATGTTTGCCTTTAACAACCTTCCCATGTTGTTTGTATTTGGTCCAGAGTTTAGACACAGCTGACTGTGAACAACCAACATCTTTTGCAATATTGCTTGATGATTTACCCTCTTTTAAGAGTTTGATAATCCTCTCCTTTGTTTCAATTGACATCTCTCGTGTTGGAGCCATGATTCATGTCAGCCCACTTGGTGCAACAGCTCTCCAAGGTGTGATCACTCCTTTTTAGATGCAAACTAATGAGCAGATCTGATTTGATGCAGGTGTTAGTTTTGGGCATGAAAATTTACAGGGTGATTCCATAATTTATTCCTCAGAATTGAGTGAGTCCATATTTTTTTCCCTCTGCTTGGTCTAGAAAAGTAACCGTTACTGACTGCCACAATTTTTTTTCTTGATTTCTTATAGTGTTTCTTAAAGCCAGAAAGTTGCCATTTGAAATGACTTTAGTTTTGTGTCATGTCTGTGATCTGCTTTTTTTCTACAAAATTAAACAACTGAATGAACATCCTCCGAGGCCGGTGATTCCATATTTTTTGCCAGGGGTTGTATACGAGGTCTGAGAGAAAAGTATCCGACCTTATTATTTTTTTAAAAAACCATATGGATTTGAATCACGTGTGATTACATCAGCCAAGCTTGAACCCTCGCGGGCATGTGAGAGTTTTTTCACGCCTGTCGGTGACGTCATTCGCCTGTGAGCATGCCTTGTGGAAGGAGTGGTCAAGCCCCCTCGTCGGAATTCCTTTGTCTGAGAAGTTGCTGAGAGACTGGCGCTGTTCTTAATCAAATCTTTTTTCAAAAACTGTGAGGCACATCCGAGTTGGACACCATTCGAGAATTCAGCTGGTTTTCGGTGAAAATTCTAACGGCTGATTAGAGATTTTGGATTGTTTCTATCGCTGTAAGGACTTCCCACGGAGCAGGGACGTCGCGCAGCGCTCCAAGGCGACGTCGTCATCCTGTTTCAAGTTGAAAACCTCCAAATTTAAGCCTCTGTTGGCCCAGGACGTCGTGACCTCCAACCTCCGTGTTGATAACCATTTGTAAAATCCAGGCGGCTTTTGGTGGCTTTCAGTTGAATGAGTATCTGAGAAATTGTTTAACAGCAGGGCATGTTCCAACTTGTCCTTAAGGCTTCCAACGGAGGTGTTTTTCCTGTGGCGGGCGCGCCGCACCGGCTGCGCACCGAATTTACACCGAAAAACCAGCTGAATTTCTCGAATGGTGTCCACTCGGATGTGCCTCACAGTTCTTGAAAAAATTTTGATCAAGCACAGCGTCAGTCTCTCAGCAACTTCTCAGACAATGAAAATTCGACGAGGGGGCTTAACCACTCCTTCCACAAGGCGTGCTCACAGGCGAATGACGTCACCGACAGACGTGAAAAAACTCACGCATGCGCACGAGGGTTCAAGCTTGGCTGATGTAATCACACGTGATTCAAATCCATATAGTTTTTAAAAAAATAAAACTGTCGGTTTCTTTTCTAATAGACCTCGTATATATATATATATATATATATATATATATATATATATATATATATATATATATATATATATATACACACACACACAAAACCCCAATTCCAATTAAGTTTGGACGTTGTGTAAAATGTGAATAAAACAGAATACGATTTGCAAATCCTCTTCAACCTATATTCAGTTGAATACACCACAAAGACAAGATATTTAATGTTCACACTAATAAACATCTTTGTTTTTGTGTTCAAATATTTGCTCACTTTGAAATGGATGTCTGCAACACATTTCAAAAAAGTTGGGACGGGACAACAAAAGACTGGGAAAGTTGATGAATGCTCAAAGAACACCTAATTGGAAACAGGTCAGTGTCATGATTGGGTATAAAAGGAGCATCCCCAAAAGGCTCAGCCATTCACAAGCAAAGATGGGGCGAGGATCACCACTTTGTGAACAACTGCATGAAAAATAGTCCAACAGTTTAAGAACAATGTTTCTCAGCATTCAATTGCAAGGAATTTAGGGATTCCATCATGTACAGTTCATAATATGATTAGAAGATTCAGAGAATCTGGAGAACTTTCTACACGTAAGCGGCAAGGCTGAAAACCAACACTGAATGCCTGTGACCTTCGATCCCTCATGTGGCACTGCATTAAAAACCAACATCATTGTGTAAAGGATCTTATCATGTGGGCTCAGGAATACATCAGAAAACCATTTTCAGTTAACACAGTTTGTCGCTACATCTACAAGTGCAAGTTAAAACTCTACCATGCAAAGTGAAAGTCATACATCAACAACATCCAGAAACACCGCCGCCTTCTCTGGGCCCGAGCTCATTTGAAATGGACAGATGCAAAGTGGAAAAGTGTGCTGTGGTCTGATGAGTCCACATGTCAAATTGTTTTTGGAAATCATGGATGTTGTGTCCTCCAGACAAAAGAGAAAAAAGACCATTCAGATTGTTACCAGTGCAAAGTTCAAAAGCCAGCATCTATGATGGTATGGGGGTGTGTTAGTGCCCATGACATGGACAACTTACACATCTGCGATGGCACCATCAATGCTGAAAGGTTTTGGAGCAACACATGCTGCCATCAAAGCAACGTCGTTTTCAGGGACATCCCTGCTTATTTCAGTAAGACAATGCCAAGCCACATTCTGGATGTGTTACAACAGCGTGGCTTCGTAGTAAAAGAGTGCAGGTACTAGTCTGGCCTACCTGCAGTCCAGACCTGTCGCCTATTGAAAATGTGTGGTGCATTACGAAGCCCAAAACACGCCAATGGAGACCCCGGACTGTTGAACAACTGAAGTCGTACATCAAACAAGAATGGGAAAGAATTCCACTGACAAAGCTTCAGCAATTAGTGTCCTCAGTTCCAAAATGCTTATTGAGTGTTGTTAGAAGGAAAGGTGATGTAACACAGTGGTAAACATACCACTGTCCCAGCTTTTTTGAAAGGTGTTGCAGTCATCCATTTTAAAACGAGCAAATATTTGCATAAAAACAATAAAGTCTATGAGTTTGAACATTAAATATCTTGTCTTTTGGTGTATTCAACTGAATATAAGTTGAAGAGAATTTGCAAATCATTGCATTGTTTTTATTTACATTTCACACAACGTCCCAACTTCATTGGAATTATGTTGTGTGGGCCGCTGAAGAGGAGGTACTGCTGGCCCACCACCACCAGAGGGCGCCCTGCCTGGAGTGCGGGCTCCAGGCACCAGAGGGCGCTGCCACCTTATGGGAGCAGCCTGGGTGACAGCTGTCACCCATCACTGGACACAGCTGTTCCACTCAGCACGGAGGTATATCAGTAGGACGGCGTCTCCACCTCAGTGCCGAGATATCGCCTTAAGATAAAGGTAACGTTCTCTGCTGTACTTCGTACATTATTATATTGTCTTTCTTGTTGAGCATTGCAGGACAGCTGTTTACAAGAAGCCGTAGCTTCAGATAAGTACTCACCTTCCTGCAGCATTGTGACGTGAGGTGGAGGCGACTTCTCCCCTCCTCTGTGTTACTGGGTGCAGCCGCACCCACACCTGTGTGTCTACTGTTTTCTTGCCAGCAGTACCGGATCCGACGAGCGGAGGCAGTGGCCACCTGGGAATTCGGGACTTGGCGGTTCCAGTACTTCCAGGGTTCGGTGGCAGAGGAAACCCGGGTGGTTCCGGTTCGACTTGGACGGACGTCTCCTACCTTCGAGCCTGCCCACACGACACCAGTGGAATTCGGCTTACCTCCACATTGTCAATTGTTGTATTAGTTGTGCACGTTTCACAACAGTAAAACCTTGTTAGTCACCTTCTCCATTGTCCGTTCATTTGCGCCCCCTGTTGTGGGTCCGTGTTCCTACACTTTCACAACAAATTATATATTATATATATATATATATATATATATATATATATATATATATATATATATATATATATATATATATATGTATGTATATATATATATATATATATATATACACACACACACACACACACACACAATGAGAGATTTTCAGATCCAGATATGATTCCTTATCTTATGGGTTTACTGCCAAGTTCATGGTTCCTCAAGGACCGCACACAACTTTACTTTTATAACTACACTATGTACACTTTGAAAGTGAAAACAGCAGGGACATCTGATGGTGCTGACATATTCAAAGCCAAGTCTGACCTTTTCATCCACATGCTTTGAATTCATTATTCCACAATGTGTCAGGCTTTTGTGTTTCTTTTCCACTAATGTCACTGAATGATATGAGAGTCTGGTGGAACCAAGGACACAGCACATTCTGTGATGTAAACTATGTCGACAAGGATTTCAAACTCATTCTTGTGCTGTTGCTATGCTTGTTTCTTTGCTGGCAGAAGGTTGTCTGCAGACACTTGCTTTTATTTTTCTCTGTCTCTTAATTTGACAGCTTTAGTAGAGACAGCAGTAATATCGAACAAGTTACAGAGAAAAACTAATAGAGTTTACTGAGACAAGGTTGTTGGGCTTGTGTGTACCATGAAATGTAATGTTAATAAAGAACAGACATATTGCAGAACAACAAAAGAAAAAGACAATTCTGGAATTGCTCTTTATTTCTTTTCGAAACGCAAATCAGAGCATACAGAACTGAGGCCTAGAAAGTCAGTGCATCGCTCCAAATATAAGTCAAATTGTGTGGGTGTGTGGACATGGACACAATGACAATGCCCAGCTGTTTCATTATCAGATGAGACGGAACTAAGAGAATGGGGAAACGTGAGCACTTTGGTTGCTGATGAGTACAGCGTGGCAGATGCCACATGCTGAAAGGAGCCCACCGCTGTGTGATCAGACTGGGTGAGTGACACTCACAGATGTTTCAGTGATCTGCACTGATGGAATAAGGAAGGTGCTGCTGTGAGTACTGGGACTTCTCTCACATTCCTCCAACTACACTTCAATATGCTCTTTGAGACAACAACAACTTACAATGACGTGACTTAGTTTCAGCAGAGGAATCTAAAGCCCCGTAGTGGCAGCCACTTTCTTTCTTTATTGTACTGAAAAGGAAACATGTCAGTTGTTATTGATTTCTGTCAACAGACAGTAACAGTTTTATACCTTTGCAAGGATACTGGGGAGGTTATAAGAGTTCACTCACTCACTCAGTGTATGAAATGAATGTTTACATACACATTGGGTAAAACTTTAAAACTTCATCTTCCCCAAATACATTCCCTTTTATCAAAAATTATGTGTAAGTCACACATTATGATCGCTTTGTTGTTTGGATGGGATACATTTGATTCCATCCCTTACATATACAAACTCTACGACATTTTGATGGATTTCTATCATATCGGATACACATGCTCTCTGGACCAAGATCATGGACAAGTTCACACGTGAGCACTCTGTGACCCTTGTGACCTCTGGAATGTGTTGGGGTTTTTCTGCCCACCTGAACCCCACCTGGTAGTTTTATGTGGTGAAAGAACTCAATAACTGACAGGAGATGGACTTCAAAAAACAAACAGATGTTCTATTAAGAGATGCCTACACTGAAAACAGCATCAACTAAGACAGCACTGGGGACATGACATGAATCGTTGTGACTGAAGAGCACCCATATTAGGGTTGAGCTGTTCTTATTCCTGCAATCGACCTGCCCCCAGGTGGGCGGTCTTGTCCTAGCATTGTGTATCAGTGGGACTATGTGATTGGCTACAATACTGGTGCATTGGCGTGGTAAGCAGATGATGTGATTGCGATGTTTGTTCAAGCAGCATGTGTCATATCAAAACTTTGTGATGAACTTGTTTGTGCCCACGTGATAAGCAATAACGGAACATTCCATCAGGCACCCTAGTTTGTCTGAGACAGATATGAAGGACTTGTTTTTAGTTAGACCGCACACAAAGCAGCTAAGTTAAACCCAGTTTGTAACATTAAGTGGTCTCAGGACATCTGGGCATTGTCATGACTGCACACAAAACAATCAGGTCAAATCCAGCTTGTAAAATTAAGTGGTCTGAGGACATTTGAGTGTGCATCATGGAACATTCTGACAGATCCTTGTGACCTAGGTCACAGTCAAGCCTGTGTCAATGTGATAGCACATCAAGGTATCACTTTTATATCAGGTGCTCATCCTGTATGGGCCAAACCCTGAGAGGATTTTACACATTTGTGGTGTGACCTTTTTCATCATTGTGATCCTTGTTACTGAATTATTAGTATGCCATTTTCAAAACATTGTTGCTACAAAAAGTCATAAACTCTTCTAGGTATCTCCTTCATATGATCTAGACATACTGTACTCTTTGGACAAAAATCTTGGTCACATTTGCAGATGAGCACTCTGTACCCCCTTGTGACTTAGCTAAAAGTAGGTCACTGTCTATATCTTATTGCCATCATAACTCATACACACGCACAAATTAAGACACTTTATATGTACAGTATATTCATTCATACATATATGTATTAAACTAAGAAAGTTCTTTTATCTTCTCCCACCTTGTGCAGTATTTGTGTGATTTACATTTTAATAACACTTTAAAAAGGTGAAGGACACAGAGGTATGTATCAGGCTGGATGCTCAGGAATTGCTGGACACAAATGCACAACTCAAACAAACAGCTCTGGTTATGAAAAGGCTTTACTGATTTACTGAGGCATGAAACTCACTAAGCAGGGTGGGGTCTAAAACAAAGCGGGAGGGAGAGTAGAAAAAGCAGAAAAAACCAGCAAGAGAATAAACATACAAAATTCAAATAAATAAGAAAAATAACAAAAAGACCAGAGAAAAGAAATAAAAACAGATAACTAGGACAAACTCAAACCCTGATACATAGTATGCTACTCGTTTCCAAATAGTGTAATTTAATAGTAACCTCTCTATTAGTTTTTCTTCACTATTTCAGATTTTCAGTTTTATATATATATATACACTCAACAAAAAAATAAATGCAACACTTTTGGTTTTGCTTCCATTTTGTATGAGATGAACTCAAAGATCTAAAACTTTTTCCACATACACAATATCACCATTTCCCTCAAATATTGTTCACAAACCAGTCTAAATCTGTGATAGTGAGCACTTCTCCTTTGCTGAGATAATCCATCTCACCTCACAGGTGTGCCATATCAAGATGCTGATTAGACACCATGATTAGTGCACAGGTGTGCCTTAGACTGCCCACAATAAAAGGCCACTCTGAAAGGTGCAGTTTTATCACACAGCACAATGCCACAGATGTCGCAAGATTTGAGGGAGTGTGCAATTGGCATGCTGACAGCAGGAATGTCAACCAGAGCTGTTGCTTGTGTATTGAATGTTCATTTCTCTACCATAAGCTGTCTCCAAAGGCGTTTCAGAGAATTTGGCAGTACATCCAACCAGCCTCACAACCGCAGACCACGTGTAACCACACCAGCCCAGGACCTCCACATCCAGCATGTTCACCTCCAAGATCGTCTGAGACCAGCCACTCGGACAGCTGCTGAAACAATCGGTTTGCATAACCAAAGAATTTCTGCACAAACTGTCAGAAACCGTCTCAGGGAAGAACATCTGCATGCTCGTCGTCCTCATCGGGGTCTCGACCTGACTCCAGTTCGTCGTCGTAACCGACTTGAGTGGGCAAATGCTCACATTCGTTGGCATTTGGCACGTTGGAGAGGTGTTCTCTTCACGGATGAATCCCGGTTCACACTGTTCAGGGCAGATGGCAGACAGCGTGTGTGGCGTAGTGTGGGTGAGCGGTTTTCTGATGTCAATGTTATGGATCGAGTGGCCCATGGTGGCGGTGGGGTTATGGTATGGGCAGGCGTCTGTTATGGACGAAGAACACAGGTGCATTTTATTGATGGCATTTTGAATGCACAGAGATACCGTGATGAGATCCTGAGGCCCATTGTTGTGCCATACATCCAAGAACATCACCTCATGTTGCAGCAGGATAATGCACAGCCCCATGTTGCAAGGATCTGTACACAATTCTTGGAAGCTGAAAATGTCCCAGTTCTTGCATGGCCGGCATACTCATCGGACATGTCACCCATTGAGCATGTTTAGGATGCTCTGGACCGGCGTATACGACAGCGTGTACCAGTTCCTGCCAATATCCAGCAACTTTGCACAGCCAATGAAGAGGAGTGGACCAACATTCCACATGCCAAAATTGACAACCTGATCAACTCTATGCGAAGGAGATGTGTTGCACTGCATGAGGCAAATGGTGGTCACACCAGATACTGACTGGTATCCCCTCCCAATAAAACAAAGTGCACCTTTCAGAGTGGCCTTTTATTGTGGACAGTCTAAGGCACACCTGTGCACTAATCATGGTGTCTAATCAGCATCTTGATATGGCACACCTGTGAGGTGGGTTGGATTATCTCAGCAAAGGAGAAGTGCTCACTCTCACAGATTTAGACTGGTTTGTGAACAATATTTGAGGGAAATGGTGATATTGTGTATGTGGAAAAAGTTTTAGATCTTTGAGTTCATCTCATACAAAATGGCAGCAAAACCAAAAGTATTGTGTTTATATTTTTGTTGAGTGCATATGTCTTTTTCCTGATTCTCTCCCCTCAGCCCCAACCAGTCCCAGCAGAAGACTGCCCCTCCCTGAGCCTGGTTCTGCTGGAGGTTTCTTCCTGTTAAAATGGAGTTTTTCCTTCCCACTGTCGCCAAGTGCTTGCTCATAGGTGTCGTTTTGACCGTTGGGGTTTTTCTGTAATTATTGTGTGGCTTTTGCCTTATAATACCCCTGGCAAAAATTATGGAATCACCGGCCTCAGAGGATGTTCATTCAGTTGTTTAATTTTGTAGAAAAAAAGCAGATCACAGACATGACACAAAACTAAAGTCATTTCAAATGGCAACTTTCTGGCTTTAAGAAACACTATAAGAAATCAGGAAAAAAAAAAAAGTGGCAGTCAGTAACGGTTACTTTTTTAGACCAAGCAGAGGGAAAAAAATGTGGCCTCACTCAATTCTGAGGAATAAATTATGGAATCACCCTGTAAATTTTCATCCCCAAAACTAACACCTGCATCAAATCAGATCTGCTCATTAGTTTGCATCTAAAAAGGAGTGATCACACCTTGGAGAGCTGTTGCACCAAGTGGACTGACATGAATCATGGCTCAAACACGAGAGATGTCAATTGAAACAAAGGAGAGGATTATCAAACTCTTAAAAGAGGGTAAATCATCACGCGATGTTGCAAAAGATGTTGGTTGTTCACAGTCAGCTGTGTCTAAACTCTGGACCAAATACAAACAGTATGGTTGTTAAAGGCAAACATACTGGTAGACCAAGGAAGACATCAAAGCGTCAAGACAGAAAACATAAAGCAATATGTCTCAAAAATCGAAAATGCACAACAAAACAAATGAGGAACGAATGGGAGGAAACTGGAGTCAACGTCTGTGACCAAACTGTAAGAAACCGCCTAAAGGAAATGGGATTTACATACAGAAAAGCTAAACGAAAGCCATCATTAACACCTAAACAGAAAAAAAAGAAGGTTACAATGGAAATGAAAATTAAAAAAAAGGAAAAGCAATCGTGGACTGTGGATGACTGGATGAAAGTCATATTCAGTGATGAATCTCGAATCTGCATTGGGCAAGGTGATGATGCTGGAACTTTTATTTGGTGCCGTTCCAATGAGATTTATAAAGATGACTGCCTGAAGAGAACATATAAATTTCCACAGTCATTGATGATATGGGGCTGCATGTCAGGTAAAGGCACTGGGGAGATGGCTGTCATTACATCATCAATAAATGCACATGTTTATGTTGATATTTTGGACACTTTTCTTATCCCATCAATTGAAAGGATGTTTGGGGATGATGAAATCATTTTTCAAGATGATAATGCATCTTGCCATAGAGCAAAAACTGAAAACATTCCTTGCAGAAAGACACATAGGGTCAATGTCATGGCCTGCAAATAGTCCGGATCTTAATCCAATTGAAAATCTATGGTGGAAGTTGAAGAAAATGGTCCATGACAAGGCTCCAACCTGCAAAGCTGATCTGGCAACAGCAATCAGAGAAAGTTGGAGCCAGATTGATGAAGAGTACTGTTTGTCACACATTAAGTCCATGCCTCAGAGACTGCAAGCTGTTATAAAAGCCAGAGGTGGTGCAACAAAATACTAGTGATGTGTTGGAGCGTTCTTTTGTTTTTCATGATTCCATAATTTATTCCTCAGAATTGAGTGAGTCCATATCTTTTTCCCTCTGCTTGGTCTAAAAAAGTAACCGTTACTGACTGCCACAATTTTTTTTCCTGATTTCTTATAGTGTTTCTTAAAGCCAGAAAGTTGCCATTTGAAATGACTTTAGTTTTGTGTCATGTCTGTGATCTGCTTTTTTTCTACAAAATTAAACAACTGAATGAACATCCTCCGAGGCCGGGGATTCCATAATTGTGATTTGGCACTATATAAATAAAATGTATTTGAGTTTGATTTGAGATATATATATATATATATATATATAAAATCATCCCAAAGACATATCATTCTCTTTGGCTGCTTTCAGTGATGCCGGTATTTGGTTAGACTCGTTCTCTCCGATTGTTCTGTCTGAGTTATTTTCATTACTTACTTCATCCAAACCATCAACATGTCTATTAGACCCCATTCCTACCAGGCTGCTCAAGGAAGCCCTACCATTAATTAATGCTTCGATCTTAAATATGATCAATCTATCTTTATCAGTTGGCTATGTACCACAGGCTTTTAAGGTGGCAGTAATTAAACCATTACTTAAAAAGCCATCACTTGACCCAGCTATCTTAGCTAATTATAGGCCAATCTCCAACCTTCCTTTTCTCTCAAAAATTCTTGAAAGGGTAGTTGTAAAACAGCTAACTGATCATCTGCAGAGGAATGGTCTATTTGAAGAGTTTCATTCAGGGTTTAGAATTCATCATAGTACAGAAACAGCATTAGTGAAGGTTACAAATTATCTTCTTATGGCCTCAGACAGTGGACTCATCTCTGTGCTTGTTCTGTTAGACCTCAGTGCTGCTTTTGATACTGTTGACCATAAAATTTTATTACAGAGATTAGAGCATGCCATAGGTATTAAAGGCACTGTACTGCAGTGGTTTGAATCATATTTATCTAATAGATTACAATTTGTTCATGTAACTGGGGAATCTTCTTCACAGACTAAGGTTAATTATGGAGTTCCACAAGGTTCTGTGCTAGGACCAATTTTATTCACTTTATACATGCTTCCCTTAGGCAGTATTATTAGACAGCATTGCTTAAATTTTCATTGTTACGCAGATGATACTCAGCTTTATCTATCCATGAAGCCAGAGGACACACTCCAATTAGCTAAACTGCAGGATTGTCTTACAGACATAAAGACATGGATGACCTCTAATTTCCTGCTTTTAAACTCAGATAAAACTTAAGTTATTGTACTTGGCCCCACAAATCTTAGAAACATGGTGTCTAACCAGATCCTTACTCTGGATGGCATTACCCTGACCTCTAGTAATACTGTGAGAAATCTTGGAGTCATTTTTGATCAGGATATGTCATTCAATGCGCATATTAAACAAATATGTAGGACTGCTTTTTTGCATTTGCGCAATATCTCTAAAATTAGAAAGGTCTTATCTCAGAGTGATGCTGAAAAACTAATTCATGCATTTATTTCCTCTAGGCTGGACTATTGTAATTCATTATTATCAGGTTGTCCTAAAAGCAGACTGCAAGCTTACTTGTAGTTCCTAGGGTTTGTAAGAGTAGAATGGGAGGCAGAGCCTTCAGCTTTCAGGCTCCTCTCCTCTGGAACCAGCTCCCAATTCGGATCAGGGAGACAGACACCCTCTGTACTTTTAAGATTAGGCTTAAAACTTTCCTTTTTGCTAAAGCTTATAGTTAGGGCTGGATCAGGTGACCCTGAACTTAGACTGCTGGGGGGTTCCCATGATGCAATGAGTGTTTCTTTCTCTTTTTGCTCTGTATGCACCACTCTGCATTTAATCATTAGTGATTGATCTCTGCTCCCCTCCACAGCATGTGTTTTTCCTGGCTCTCTCCCTCAGCCCCAACCAGTCCCAGCAGAAGACTGCCCCTCCCTGAGCCTGGTTCTGCTGGAGGTTTCTTCCTGTTAAAAGGGAGTTTTTCCTTCCCACTGTCGCCAAGTGCTTGCTCACAGGGGGTTGTTTTGACCGTTGGGGTTTTTCCGTAATTATTGTATGGCTTTGCCTTACAATATAAAGCGCCTTGGGGCAACTGTTTGTTGCGATTTGGCGCTATATAAATAAAATTGATTTGATTTTATATATATATTCATAATAATTATCAATGAAGTTGAAATTCATCACAGATTAATTTTTTTATATTTATTATGTTTTCATTAATTTTAATGATTTTATGGTGCATTAATTATTCCTCAAATATTTGCACAGTACTGTACATATGTAGTTTTTGGGTACATGACAAAGACTTCCATCAAGGTTGGCAGGTCTGTTTATATGCATCTGTGCCTTGTGAATACCTCTCACAGTAAGTAGTCTTTGTTTGTAAATGGTTTGTAAATGGGAGGATTATTATATTTCTCTAGAAAAAATAGAAAAATAGTAAAAAATAGATAAAAAATAATTGTGTGGAGATGGACGCTTCTCAGTGGCAAAATAAAATTTTATACACCTCAGTTATTTTAAAGGGTGATTACGTTAAGCAGATATGGTTGGTGCAGGTTCAAGCTGCAGAACTCATTATTTTGTAATTAGCTTCACCTTGCAGGCTTTAGTTTATGTCACAGCTGCATGTTTCTTCGGCCTCAAGCATCAGTCTCTGTCAGTGAATGTGGAAATCCAAATATCATCTGTAATGGGCCCCATTGCACCAAAGTAGGATTAGGGATTAAGCCGGGATATTGTGGTTATCCTTGCTCAATTTATCCTTGACCCGGTTGCACAAAAGCGGGATAGTGGAACGTGGGATACATAAGACACCATGGCAGGGACGCCGAAAAGGGGAGAGTAAAGGTGAAGGATTCTAGGGTCCCATGACTGACAGTGGAGAGGCACCTAATACAATTATAACACTGACAAAATAATATGACACTCAGTTATAAACTTACCATCACACATATAGTTTATTTTGGTCACAGTAAGCTTATTTGTTGTGGAAACATTTCTCAACCCCCCCCCCCCCCCCCCCCCGTATTTACCTTAAATGGTTCAGTCCACCTGCTGCCTCAGACTGCTGCAGACACATTTCACAGACAAGGGCACCAGGGCAGCTCAGAGAGCAAAAAAAATAAATAAATAAATAAAAGAAAGAAAAAAGCTCAGACCGGAGAAAGAAGTGAAGAGTCGATCACCCAGTCTGTTTGTCTGTTCCTAACTTTGCCCATAAGCTAGCTCACTTTTCTCCCCATGTTAGGGCCCTGTGCCACTGGCGTTTAGGAGGATTTGCATATGGATTGCGCACAAAATTGGCTCATATTCGCTTAACATCCGCAATATGTGTGAAACATGTTTGTATGAGTCAGCCGACACCCGCACACGTCCGCAATTATCTGCAGAGGCACGTTTTTCCGTTGCCAGGATTTTTGAACTGCACAAAATTTGGCTGCGGATGACATCCGCCTTGGGCAGCACGGTGACTTAGTGGTTAGCACTGTTGCCTCACAGCGAGAAGGTCGTGGGTTCAATTCCCATGGCCTTTCTGTGTGGAGTTTACATGTTCTCCCCATGTCTGCGTGGGTTTCCTCTGGGTGCTCCGGTTTCCTCCAACATCCAGAGACATGCGGGGTCTTTAAATTGTGTCTTTAAATTGGGTGTACCGCCTCACGCTCTATGACTGCTGGGATAGGCTCCAGCCCCCCGCGACCCTTCATTGGACTAAGCGGTAGAAGATGAATGAATGAATGAATGACATCCGCCTTACGCAATACTCAATTCATACACAATACGAACTCACTCTATGCGCTGTATATCTGCCGTTAACCGCTGATATCCGCAACTGACGGGGATTTGCGGCTTGGCAGCAGACCGGGACAGTGTGTAAAACAGATATATATCATCCCTATCACGTCCACATCACAAACTAAAATATGTTGTAGCGACTGCATACAGATTGGCCACGAATAAAGTGTTTTTATTACATCTGCTTTGCAGCTGATTTGCGGACAATCTGTGAATGTATAACAAACACGTCACGTACTAAAGTATTATATGTGGCAGAAAGCGACATACCTGCCAGTCAGTGCCGGTCCGGCTGTGTAGATCCACAAAGACATATTAGCTGCTGCAATCGGGTCTCCTCCAGGACTTTTATTTAACAACAACAAAAGGAAGAGTTGCTGTTTAGCCACAACTCACGCTGAAGTCTGTTTTCTGTGACACTCTCAAAAACAAAAAAAAAAACACCGTCTCACACCCCGAGCAGCTTCCCCCCTTCCGCTCCCCAAACTCATGAACAGTTAACCCTCGCATGACATCATGCACATTAACTCTGTGATCAACTTGTCCAAGTCCAGCAAATGCTCCAGAGCCTGTATTGTTGGTGTGAATAGTGATGCCGAAAGGTCCGAGTGAGCTTATTTTTTTTCCGCAATGCAGATGCCGTGCACGCGCAACATGTGTGCGATGCATTCATAATACACCCGTAATACTGCCCTGATAATCTCAATGTGTCGGATCAGTTTCCTCACTACATGCGTTATATAACCATGATTGTTCATCATATATTCGCTACATATTATTAATATATCCGTAATTCATACTGGGACATTTGTCATTTTTGGCCATTTTTGTTGTGGACGACAACGAATGCCCACAATTTGTATACTCAATTCATGCGCAATTAATCCTCTCCCCAGTGGGACAGGGCCCTTAGCTCATATTTCTGAAGAAAACTCTGGATTTATACATTTCACTGTTGTTTTAGTTAAATAATCAATGGAGGCAAATAGTTAGCAATCTGCTCAGCTCAAGAAAATGACTTATGTTCTGCACAGACACATTGGGAGCAGCAGCATGTCTACTGAATTAATCTAGTATTACGGAGAATAAACTAAATCTGAAAATAAAATTACATGTGCCTTTCCTAACTTACTCATAACTGTGGAGATGTGTTGCACTGCATGAGGCAAATGGTGGTCACACCAGTAACTGACTGCTTTTCTGACACCATCACCCCCCCCCCCCCCCCCCCACCCGCCAAAAACAGCAAAACTGCACATTTCAGATTGGCCTTTTATTGTGGCGAGCCTAAGGCACATCTGTGCAATAATCATGCTGTCTAATCAACATCTTGATATGTCACACCTGTGAGGTGGGATGGACTATCTCAGCAAAGGAAAAGTGCTCATTATCACAGATTTACACAGATTTGTGAACAGTATTTGAGAGAATTGGGTCTTTTGTGTGTATAGAAAATGCTTTAGATCTTTGAGTCCAGCTAATGAGAAATGGGAGCAAAAACAAAAGGGTTGCATTTATATTTTTGTTCAGTGTATTAAAGCGTGCATGCATGTGTGTGTGCTTTTATTTAGTAAGTTTAATGAAAGTACATAATATAATTGGAAATATGTTAAAAAATACATGGATGACACAAGAAAGTGGAGACACTTATTTCAATTGTGGTCTACTTAAAAGTCAAATGACAAAATAGAAGTATTATTCTTTCATCTTCTACCGCTATCCCAGCAGTCACAGAGCGCGAGGCGGGGTACACCCAGGACAGGATGCCAGTCTGTCGCAGGGCCACAAACAGACAAACAAACACAGACACACCCACACACACACCTATGGACAATTTTAAAGATTCCAATCCACCTAACCCACATGTCTTTGGATGTGGGAGGAAATCGGAGCACCCGGAGGAAACCCACGCAAACACGGGGAGAACATGCAAACTCCACACAGAAAGGCCACGGGAATTGAACCCATGACCTTCTCGCTGTGAGGCAACAGTGCTAACCACTAAGCCACCGTGCTGCCCATAGAGGTATTAATAAAATAAAAATAATTACAATAATAATAATAAGAAGAAGAACAAGAAGAATAGTGCGTATATGATAACAAGAACCTAAACAATTCATAAATGCATTAAGTCAGTAAATTAACATAAAAAAATACGTAATCAATAGGAAATGAAAGGGCTGTATGTATATCATGGTTATGATGTGTTGTGAGTTGCAGACTTTTGAAAGTGTTGACACGTGGCTTCAAGTGTCTTCCACAATGGGGGCATCAGTGTCAACAGAATCTTTCCGTCAGTGGGAAGTAACAGCACAGCCACTGATAGAATGTGTTGTAAACAAGTGACCTTAATGAAAGTGCTTATCAGTAGAGCTTACTTGCCACCAGGGACGCCCAGAGTATAATGCAACAATTAATTCTGCAAATGAGTTATGAGTAAGTTATGAAAGGCAATATTGCCCATTACAGCTGGGCTGATTGCATTATCGTTGGGAAATAATTATGATGCCAGACCTGCTGCTGAGCATTTACTGTACAGATGGAGTTGCATTCACAATACAGGCATGTATGCTGCTTCTGGGTGTATTTTATGATCACTGCCATCACTGAGCAGCATCATATACAAGTAGAAAGGCACCCAGAGAGCACACAGCTCTGTCAACAGACAAACAAAGGCCAGTGCCATGATTATAACAACCAACAGAGGGCAGAAAGAAAAATTCAGTTTCCCTACCCAGCCTATTTACACTTACACTCCTTTACTGAGTCTGGATTCCAACAAGATGATGTCTGTCCTTTTGCAGATCATATTTGTGAGAACGCCAAAAGTAAACTATGGGAAACTGTGGAGCTTTATGATATCATGAATAATGAAACTGTCATTTGACCAGAAACTGTCAAACTCTATCCATGACTTCTGAGCTGTCAAACAAACATACAGAAATGCCAACAGGCAAATGGGTAAGGGTGATCAAATAACCTTTGCCCCTCCTTTGTAGGTGTGTGGAGGTTGCACTTCCTTCCCCTGTCAGTTGTTACAGAAAATGCCAAACACACACACACACACACACATACACACACACACACACACACACACACACACACACTAGTGAACCCGGGAAAGGTCACTTAAAGTGATATTTTTTTTCTGGCCATGATAATTTGTGCACACATTTTCCTTTAATTGAGCCCTCAAATTAATAAAACATGCGCACGTTTCCCTTTAATCGAGCCCTCGAATTAATAAAACGAGTGCACATTTTCCATTCATTCAAAATGAACTCCATAATATGACCTAAACTGTCATCCTCAAGACGGGGAGACCCTTCACCCTTAGCATCCTTTTTATTTTTCTTTGTCTTTCGGCTGTTCCCGTTAGGGGTCGCCACAGCAGATCAATTGTTTCCATCTCACCCTGTCCTCTGTATCTTCCTCTGTCACACCAACCACCTGCATGTCCTCTCTCAGCACATCCCTCTTCTCCCCCTGCCTGGTGGCTCCATCCTCAGCATCCTTCTCCCTATATACCCTGGGTCCCTCCTCTGCACATGTCCAAACCATCTCAATCTCGCTTCTCTAACTTTGTCTCCAAATCGTCCCACCTGAGCTGTCCCTATGATATGTTCATTCCTAATCTTGTCCATTCTTGTCACTCCCAAAGAGAATTCAACATCTTCAGCTCTGCCACCTCCAGCTCTGCCTCCTGTCTTTTTGTTAGTGCCACTGTCTCTAAACCATACAACATAGCTGGTCTCACTACTGTTTTGTAAACTTTCCCCTTCACTCTTGCTGATATTCTTCGGTCACAAATCACTCCTACCACCTTTCTCCACCCACTCCACCCTGCCTGCACTCTCTTCTTCACCTCTCTACAACACTCTCCATTACTTTGAACAGTTGACCCCAAATATTTAAACTCATCTACTTTCACCACTTCTACTCCACATAACTGCAGTATTCCACTGGGCTCCCTCTCATTCACACACATGTACTCAGTCTTGCTTCTACTGACTTTCATTACCCTTCTCTCCAAAGCATATCTCCACTTCTCCAGACTAGACTCAACTTGCTCTCTACTTTCACTACATATCACAATGTTATCTGCAAACATCATAGTCCATGGGGACCCCTGTCTGATCTCATCTGTCAACCTGTCCATCACCACTGCAAACAAGAAAGGACTCAGAGCTGACCCTTGGTGTAATCCCACCTCCACCTTGAATGAGTCTCATTCCGACTGCGCATCTCACCACTGTCACACTATTCTTGTACATGTCCTGCACTACCCTAACTTACTTCTCTGCCACTCCAGACTTCCTCATACAATACCACAACTCTTCTCTTGGCACCCTATCATAAGCTTTTTCTAAGTCCACAAACACACAGTGTAACTCTTTCTGTCCTTCTCTGTACTTTTCCAACAGTATTCTCAGAGCAAACATTGCATCTGTAGTGCTCTTTCTCGGCATGAAACCATATTGCTGCTCACAGATCTTCACCTGTTTTCTAAGCCTAGCTTCTACTACTCTTTCCCATAACTTCATGCTGTGGCTGATCAGCTTTATGCCTCTGTAGTTACTGCAGCTCTGCACATCACCCTTGTTCTTGAAAATAGGAACCAGCACACTTCGTCTCCACTCCTCAGGCATCCTCTCCCTTTCCAAGATTTTATTAAACAATCTGGTTAGAAACTCTACTGCCATCTCTCCTAGATATTTCCATGCCTCCATTGGAATGTCATCTGGACCAACTGCCTTTCCACTCTTCATCCTCTTCAAAGCAGCCCTCACTTCTTCCTTGCTAATCTCTTTTACTTCCTGATTTACTCTCACCACATCATCCAGCCTTTTCTCTCGCTCATTTTCTTTATTCATCAACTCTTCAAAATATTCCCTCCACCTTCTCAGCACACACTCCTCACTTGTCAGCACATTACCATGTGCATCTTTTACCACCCTAACCTGCTGCACATCCTTTCCAGCTCTGTCTCTTTGTCTGGCCAATTGGTACAAGTCCTTTTCTCCTTCCTTACTATTCAACTTCTTGTACAGCTCGCATTATGCCTTTTCCTTTGCTTTTGCCACTTCTCTTCTCGCCTTACGCCGCATCTCCTTGTACTCCTGTCTACTTTCTTCATCTCTCTGACTATCCCAAAACCTTTTCGCCAACCTCTTTCTCCTTATGCTTTCCTGGACCTCTTCATTCCACCACCAAGTCTCTTTGTCTTCCTTCCACTGTCCAGATGTCATACCCAGTACTGCCCTAGCTGTCTCCCTCACCACATCTGCAGTACTTTTCCAGTTGTCCAAAACTGCTTCCCCTTCAACTAGTGCTTCTCTCACCTGCTCGCTAATTTTCACACAACAGTCTTCCTCCTTCAGCTTCCACCATCTGATCCTTTGTTGAGCTCTCACTCTCTTCTTCTTCTTTACCTCTAAAGTCATCCTACAAACAACCATCCTATGCTGTCTAGTGACACTCTCTCCTGCTACCACCTTACAGTCTGTGATTTCTTTTAGCTTGCATCTCCTATAAAGAATGTAGTCCACCTGTGTGCACTTTCCTCCACTCTTATATGTTACCCTGTGCTCCTCCCTTTTATTAAAGTAGGTATTCACCACAGCCATTTCCATCCTTTTTGCAAAATCAACTACCATCTGTCCTTCCCCATTCCTATCCTTGATACCATATCTACCCATTACTTCCTCATCACCTCTGTTCCCTTCACCAACATGCCCATTGAAGTCTGCTCCTATCACCACTCTTTCATGCTTGGGCACACTCTCCACCACCTCATCTAACACACTCCAGAAATCGTCTTTCTCCTTCATCTCACAACCTACCTGTGGGGCATATGCACTGATGATATTCATCATCACCCCTTCAATTTCCAACTTCACACTCATCACCCTGTCAGACACTCGCTTAACCTCCAACACACTTTTAACATACTCTTCCTTTAAAATGACCCCAACACCATTTCTCTTCCTGCCCTCACCATGGTACAACAACTTGTACCCACCGCCGATGCTCCTGCTCTTACTTCCCTTCCACTTGGTCTCTTGCACACACAATATGTCTACCTTTCTCCTCTCCATCATATCAGCCAGCTCTCTCCCTTTACCAGTCATACTACCAACATTCAAAGTCCCCACTCTCATTTCCACCCTTCTAGTTTTCTTCTTCTCCCGCTGTTCGTGGCAACGTTTTCCTCCTCTTCTTCATCGTCTTCGCCCAGCAGTAGCCCAATTTCCACCGGCACCCTGTTGGGCAATAGCACCGGTGGCGGACGTTGTTAACCCGGGCCGCGACCGATCCGGTATGGGAATTCGATTCTGAGTCTGCATAGTTGGGTTGGCTTGTTTTACGCCGGATGCCCTTCCTGACGCAACCCTCCTCATTTATCCGGGCTTGGGACTCAGAATGTACTGGCTGCACACCCCATGTGGCTGAGTTACCCTCAGCATCCTTTTTAATGTGCTTAAACTCCAGATGATGCCATGCTGGGCAACTGGAGTTCTCTATATGTCCTTGTGCGCCCAAACCATGATGGACCCTGACCAGATCATTTCTAATGGGGAAATGTATTACACTGTCTGCTGGTTTGTTGACTAATAGCCAACATTTATATGTCACGACAATATTGAATGCACGTTTTACAAATTGTGGCCATGTTTAAGTAGATCGTGCCTTTGGTTTACTCAAACAATGCTTAAAATGTGCACACAGTATAATAAAACGTGCACCCAACATAATAAAACGTTCGCACGATATAATAAAATGTGCACACAATAAAACAAAACATGCACACATGCAAAACATTTTGCAATGACACTTCAAGGGCTCCATACTCACAGACAACAAACAGTATTGAAAACCTGGGATCCATTGCACTAAACGTAGGATTCAGACATCCAGGATAACTGACTGAGCTGGGTTCATCGTATCCAAAACAGGAGCAAAAGGCTCAAATCTCTTAAAACAATCCTTCACAAGTATGGCCAGGTTACAGAAACTGAAAGGTATTTTTGGCAAGCAGCAGTCTTGAAAATAATGACGAGCAGCCTTTGGGGAAGGCATAAGCAATTTACCGCAGAGCCCAGTCCACAAAAACAGTTAATAATATGACAACGGTCTTTCTTATGGCTAATCTAGTAATACTGTGAGAAATCTTGGAGTCATTTTTGATCAGGATATGTCATTCAAAGCGCATATTAAACAAATATGTAGGACTGCTTTTTTGCATTTATGCAATATCTCTAAAATTAGAAAGGTCTTGTCTCAGAGTGATGCTGAAAAACTAATTCATGCATTTATTTCCTCTAGGCTGGACTATTGTAATTCATTATTATCAGGTTGTCCTAAAAGTTCCCTGAAAAGCCTTCAGTTAATTCAAAATGCTGCAGCTAGAGTACTAATGGGGACTAGAAGGAGAGAGCATATCTCACCCATATTGGCCTCTCTTCATTGGCTTCCTGTTAATTCTAGAATAGAATTTAAAATTCTTCTTCTTACTTATAAGGTTTTAAATAATCAGGTCCCATCTTATCTTAGGGACCTCATAGAACCATATCACCCCAATAGAGCGCTTCGCTCTTAGACTGCAGGCTTACTTGTAGTTCCTAGGGTTTGTAAGAGTAGAATGGGAGGCAGAGCCTTCAGCTTTCAGGCTCCTCTCCTGTGGAACCAGCTCCCAATTCAGATCAGGGAGACAGACACCTTCTCTACTTTTAAGATTAGGCTTAAAACTTTCTTTTTTGCTAAAGCTTATAGTTAGGGCTGGATCAGGTGACCCTGAACCATCCCTTAGTTATGCTGCTATAGACTTAGACTGCTGGGGGGTTCCCATGATGCACTGAGTGTTTCTTTCTCTTTTTGCTCTGTATGCACCACTCTGCATTTAATCATTAGTGATTGATCTCTGCTCCCCTCCACAGCATGTCTTTTTCCTGGTTCTCTCCCTCAGCCCCAACCAGTCCCAGCAGAAGACTGCCCCTCCCTGAGCCTGGTTCTGCTGGAGGTTTCTTCCTGTTAAAAGGGAGTTTTTCCTTCCCACTGTTGCCAAGTGCTTGCTCACAGGGGGTCGTTTTGACCGTTGGGGTTTTTACGTAATTATTGTATGTCCTTGCCTTACAATATAAAGCGCCTTAGGGCAACTGTTTGTTGTGATTTGGTGCTATATAAATAAAATTGATTGAATTGATTGATTGATTAATCCAGTAAAGGAGTCAGTGTCCATATGGAAAGGTGAGCAACCAGATTTTACACAACAAAACAGTATCCAAAAATGTGAGACGGGATCAAGGTCATAAAGGGCAGGCTGAGGTCAGAATTGTTCTGGCATAAAGATAATAATACATACTCAAAAAGTAAATGCTTGAAAGTGGTATGAATCGTGACAATCTGGCAGAGGACGCCGGAAAATCCATGTCTTTTAAGGATGCGCTCTAATCAGTACCAGCTGGAGCTAATTAAAGCTGGAAGTCTCAGCCCATTTAATAACCACACAAGGAGGAGTGTTTACAGGTGGAGTTCACAGAAGAGCTGCATTAATGAGCTAAGTTCATGGAGGGCTGATTGGTAATCACACACAATGATGACAGAGAAATGTACAAGTGTCATGAGTTACTGCAAGGCAGAGATGAGGAGAAAAGCCCAGAGTGGCAAAAGCATACAGAGACTAAGTTACTCTCCCACATACCAGAGAGGGGTGAGTGGTGTAAAACCACCAGGCTGTTCTGAGCATCATTTGATTTACAGCCCAGCTCACTGCAAAACGTCAAGGTAACAAGATATGAAATAATAAACTAGGAACAATCCAAGGAAATAGAGCAATGGCACACGCAGACCCAGGACAGTCACCACTGAACAGGTGAAAATGTCATTTGAAGTGTCTGGTAGCACTGACGGGATCTCTATGGAGATGAATGTGTGCATATCTATGTCCCAATATGTAAAGAAAGTAGAGTGTGCCACTTGCCTGGGCAAGCTAGCTATCCATACTGCTGTCTACTGAATAAAGTCAACTGCCAATGAGGTGCTCATTGTTGTTTGAGAAAGCTTTAGGTTATCCTGTATTATATAACAGCTGAGTGGATCTTGTCATTTTAGTAGTGCTTTGTATGTCACATGACATGGATTAATTCATCCCATTTGTGTTGCACTGCATTTAGAGTGCGGCTTGGTTCCATTTAGAGTGCAAATTTGGTTCCATACATTTGGTACCATGGCACTCTGCACACACACGCACATGCACGCACATCCTCGTGCATGCGCGCACATGTGATTGCAAGCAGACGTGCACACATGCACATGCACACAAAACAAATCCACTGTGCTGTCTGGAGGCTGTTGGCAGAAAGTTGGAAAGAAAAGCTGGACTCATTTCTGACGTGATTTTTTCGCTGCACTGAGGATGCACACAGTCTTTTTTTGGTTGTACAACTCCTGGGAAAAATTATGGAATCACCGGCCTCGGAGGATGTTCATTCAGTTGTTTAATTTTGTAGAAAAAAGCAGATCACAGACATGACACAAAACTAAAGTAATTTCAAATGGCAACTTTCTGGCTTTAAGAAACACTATAAGAAATCAGGAAAAAAAATTGTGGCAGTCAGTAACGGTTACTTTTTTAGACCAAGCAGAGGGAAAAAGATATGGAATCACTCAATTCTGAGGAATAAATTATGGAATCATGAAAAACAGAAGAACGCTCCAACACATCACTAGTATTTTGTTGCACCACCTCTGGCTTTTATAACAGCTTGCAGTCTCTGAGGCATGGACTTAATGAGTGACAAACAGTACTCTTCATCAATCTGGCTCCAACTTTCTCTGATTGCTGTTGCCAGATCAGCTTTGCAGGTTGGAGCCTTGTCATGGACCATTTTGTCCAACTTCCACCAAAGATTTTCAATTGGATTAAGATCTGGACTATTTGCAGGCCATGACATTGACCCTATGTGTCTTTTTGCGAGGAATGCTTTCACAGTTTTTGCTCTATGGCAAGATGCATTATCATCTTGAAAAATGATTTCATCATCCCCAAACATCCTTTCAATTGATGGGATAAGAAGAGTGTCCAAAATATCAATGTAAACTTGTACATTTATTGATGATGTAATGACAGCCATATCCCCAGTGCCTTTACCTGACATTCAGCCCCATACCATCAATGACTGTGGAAATTTACATGTTCTCTTCAGGCAGTCATCTTTATAAATCTCATTGGAACGGCACCAAACAAAAGTTCCAGCATCATCACCTTGCCCAATGCAGATTCGAGATTCATCACTGAATATGACTTTCATCCAGTCATCCACAGTCCATGATTGCTTTTCCTTAGCCCATTCTAACCTTGTTTTTTTCTGTTTAGGTGTTAATGATGGCTTTCATTTAGCTTTTCTTTATGTAAATCCCATTTCATTTAGGCGTTTTCTTACAGTTCAGTCACAGACGTTGACTCCAGTTTCCTCCCATTCGTTCCTCAGCTGACTGTGAACAACCAACATCTTTTGCAATATTGCTTGATGATTTACCCTCTTTTAAGAGTTTGATAATCCTCTCCTTTGTTTCAATTGACATCTCTCGTGTTGGAGCCATGATTCATGTCAGTCCACTTGGTGCAACAGCTCTCCAAGGTGTGATCACTCTTTTTTAGATGCAGACTAACGAGCAGATCTGATTTGATGCAGGTGTTAGTTTTGGGGATGAAAATTTACAGGGTGATTCCATAATTTATTCCTCAGAATTGAGTGAGTCCACATTTTTTTCCCTCTGCTTGGTCTAAAAAAGTAACCGTTACTGACTGCCACAATTTTTTTTCCTGATTTCTTATAGTGTTTCTTAAAGCCAGAAAGTTGCCATTTGAAATGACTTTAGTTTTGTGTCATGTCTGTGATCTGCTTTTTTTCTACAAAATTAAACAACTGAATGAACATCCTCTGAGGCCGGTGATTCCATAACTTTTGCCAGGGGGTGTACACACACGCACAAGCGCCGACCAAGTTGCGTGTGTGCGTGAACATGGGGGACAACGACTGTCCTGAGACATAATTTGATTGAGCTGACTGATGCTGCTAATTCACACACACACACACACACACAAAACAAATCCACCACTGTGCTGCCTGGAGGCTGTTAGCAGGAAGAAAGAAAAAAAAAGCAGTGATTTTTTTTTTCCGCTGCACTGAGGACATACACAGTTGACCGACTCAGTTGCGTGTGCATGCATGGGGGACAACGACACGATGATTTGACTGAGCTAACTGACACTGTTTGTAACATACACACACACACAAAATCCACTCTGCTGTAAGCCATCTGGATGCATGAAGACCTGTTCACATGAAACGCTGATGTGATTTGTGGCTGGACTGAGGAACTACACAAAGTCTTTTTTTTTATGGACGTCCTAAGTCAGTGCACAGCATCACTGGACTGCACGTCACAGTGGAATAACAAAATGTAAGTCCCTTTTCTGTTGTTTATAAATTAATAAAATATCAAATGACAAGGATCTATTTTAGCTGTTATATAGAATAAATAATTAATGTTTTTACATTCTTTCAATGGAATGAATATTTAATTTGGTGAAAGCTGGTGAAGCTTTCACCTCATGAAATATTCATACCATTGAACTCATGAACATTCATTATTTGTATTATTTCCCCTTTTTTGCATCGGCAGCCTGCAAAATAACACTTGAAGTCAGTATTTACAACTTACATCAAGACTGTTGTGAACAGTGTTCCATCATGATAGAGATACCATGTGGTGATTTGAAATCTGATTGTCATCTTGGGAAAAAAAAACATGATAAAATTTGGATTCTAGCAATATCTGATAACAACAAGCAGACCCAGAAGGGTCCCAAGCTCCTGCTATTTTGAATTTAAATGAGACAAACGCAAATTCAAAATGGCCACCAAAGTGGCCATATGGGATAGAGTCGCAGTAATATGTTTTCATTATGGAATATCAAATTGACAGTCACACCCCCATCCAGACCTGGCGCCAGATACAGATTTGCAGAGGGGCCATGCATTGTTCTGAGGGGAGGACTTTATTTTTTGGCTGGAAGTGTAAAGTCCTAGTTAATTGGTGGTTCCCCCCTGGGATATTAAAAAAACAAAAACTTTTTAATATGCATTCATAACATACTTTGAGTAGGAAAGGGCAATTTCCTCATGTCTGACTCATGAACAATGTGCCAGGCTATAGCGTATATGAGTGCAGTTTAAATGCACCTCTAACACTGGGCTACTGAATAGGATTTACAAACTTCATGCAACCTTCTTTATGCACCAAATGAAGGATATAGGCTAAAAATTCTCTAGACAATGTTTATGATTGTTACCAGCAGGACATGCAACTCATACCCAACGTAAGTTATCCATAACTACGGAACCCGGGAGACGTCACTTAAAGTGATATTTTTTTTTTCTGGCCATGATCATTTGTGCGCACGTTTTTCTTTAATTGAGCCCACAAATTAATAAAACGTGCTCTCAAATTAATAAAACATGCGCACGTTTTCCTGGCCGTAATAATTTGTGCGCACATTTTCCTTTAATTGAGCCCTTGCATCAATAAAACGTGCGCACGTTTTCCTTTAATTGAGCCCTTGAATTATAATAAAACATGCACACGTTTTCCTTTAATTGAGCCCTTGAATTATAATAAAACGTGCACACGTTTTCCTTTCGTTTAAAATGATATTGTTGGGAAAGTGTAAGTACACGGACCCACAACAGGGGGCGCAAATGAACGGACAATGGAATAGGTCAAATAACAACACTTTACTGTTGCGAACGTGCACAACAAACACAACAGATTACACAATAGATCAGAGGTCAAATTACAAGGTGTCGTGTGGGCAGGCTCGAAGATAGGAGACGCCTGTCCAAAGCAGAACCGGAACCACACGATTTCCTCCGCCACCAGACCCCGGGAATACTGGAGCCGCCAAGTCCCGAACTCCCAGGTGGCCACTGCCTCCGCGTGTCGGACCTGGTACTGCTGGCGAGGAACAAAAACACAATTAAACGTGGGTGCGTCTGCACCCAGCAATCTGCACGGCAGGGAAGCTACCTCCACCTCTCGTTGGAGAAAAAATCTGTTATCACTCACAAAAATCACAAAAAGGGCTTTCTATCAAGCAGTCAGGCTGAGGATATTACCTTTCAGGTAGAACGATATCTCGGCAAAGAGGTGGAGATGACGTCTTGCTGATATACCGATGCAGATCAGATGAGTGGTGACAGCTGTCACAAGTGATGAGTGTCAGCTGTCACCCCGGCTGCTCCTGTGAGGCGGCAGCGCCCTCTGGTGCCTGGAGCCCGCACTCCAGGCAGGGTGCCCTCTGGTGGTGGTGGGCCAGCAGTACCTCCTCTTCAGCGGCCCACACAACAGATATGACCTAAATTGTCATGACGGGGATACGCTTAACCCTCAGTATCCTTTTTAATGTGCTTAAAATCCAGATTATGCCATGCTGGGTCGCTGGAGTTCTCTGTATGTCCTTGTGCTCCCAAACCATGATGATACACTCTGACCAGATCCATTTCTAATGGGGAAATGTATTACACTGTCTCCTGGTTTGTTGACTAATAGCCATCATTTATGTGTCAAGACAATATTGAGTAATTGAGTGCATGTTTTACAAATTGTGGCCACGTTTAAGTAGATTGTGCCCTTGTTTTACTCAAACAATGCTTAAAACGTGTGCACAATATCATAAAACGAGCAAACAATATCATAAGACGTGCGCACAATATCATAAAGCGTGCGCACATTCTCTCCACATGCAAAACATTTTGCAATGACACTTCCAGGGCTCTGTACATAACAGTGAAATTCAGCATTTCTTTCATGCTCTCACTCTCTTGTGGGACCCTCCATGGTCCTTGATTTAAAAAATGCAGTATATCCATCTTTTAGTTCAGCGTAGTTTTTTCACTTCTCACTCTCTTTCACAGCTAGGTCCAGTAGTTGCGGAACGCATTTCAATAACTTGATAAAAAAAATAAATAAATAAATAAATTAGACACCTTTCTCATAATTACAAGATCAGGATCTTGCAATTATGAGAAAAGATCTCGTAACTATGAAATCAGGATAGATGTCACACTGATCACTGCTTCGCACAGAACCACATACTGCACATCCACAAAGAAAACGTCTATATGGAATTTCATTGCTTCCAATCCCTCAGTAAAGACAAACATGGGACTTCCTGAGTCATAATAAAAAAAAAATGGCAGATTTGTGAACGCCAATGCTGCGCTGTGATCGGACACAAATTGTGGATTTTCCCCTAAGGTGTTCCTGGAAGAATGAAATTTCTTCAGGAGGGGTAAGGAGCACCCAGACGGACATGCGCCCGGCCGGGCCTGAACCCCTCTTTGTCCCTGAGTAGTTGCTGGGGCTGTGCGGGTTAAAGATGGAAGTCTGGAGGAGAGCAAGAAGCAGGCTAGGGTTAGATGATGATAGTAGACTTTGACTGAACTCAAAATGTAGGTTTTCCTTAAAAGTGTTCCTGGATGAAGGAGGGAGGAGCCTACAGGGAGGAGCACGGGGCCCCAAAACTGACATGTGCCCAGCCCAGAGGTGAGACAAAGTCACCATCAAGTCACTTTCAAGTCATAAATCATCCAGTCCCAAGTCAAATCTCAAGTCAAAAGTTTGACAAAGTCTGACAAAGTTTGATTCAGATTACAGATTTTATGGCCATTTAAATTTAACATTGAAAACCCAATTTAATGTATATTTTACATTTTTTATTATATTTTACATTTTTTATTCTTTATCAAACATGCCCCAATCACTCTCGTATTTGAAAGTGAGGTGGAGACTGGCCCTCACGATCACCTGACAAAGTTTGATCCAGATCTGATCCGGATTGAGGATTTTGTGAAAATTTAAATTTAAAATTGAAAAGCCCATTTGGTGTAAATTTTACATTTTAGCTCAATCAAAAGTGCCTCGATCTCTCTCATTTGTGATAATGTGGTGCAAATGGGCACGTTGAATGAATAGTTTGATCTGCATCTGATCCGTATTGTGGATCTAATGGATATTTGATTTTAACATTAAAAAGCCCTTTTGATCTATATTTTGTATTATATTTTAGCTTATGAAAAGCCACATGCATGAGGACTTTGACCTTGAGAATTTTTTCCAAGGTAAAACTTTGTGAAATTGGAAACTTTTGTTGGTGGAGGTTTGCACTCTGTGAGTGCGGTGCTCTAGTTTTAAGCTGTAATTGAATTATTTTGTTGTCACATCGTTATGCACTAACTGCAACTTGAATCCAATATGACAAATTTCACTGACGAGTTGTTTTACATGATTTTTTTTTTTTTTTTTTTTTTTGTACCACAGTGAAAATAACTTTAGAATAAATCAATAGGATTAAAGAAGTTTGATTTTCATCAAACATTACATTAAAAAGTGCTTTACATAATACATATATGGGTAAAATGAGCAGACTTAGGAATCATCAGAACAATCTCCAACTTCTTACAGATTTTGGAGCTACATTTCGTATTAAGGCCCTTGGGGAATTATTTTAATACCAAAAGCATAAGAGTCCCAAAGGTAGGACTGCCACTACTACAGTCACACAACTCACATTTAAGCATATTACTGCAGCAGCAGATCATAGTTAGACTTTGATATCTAGGATCCAGCCTCATCACTCTGCAGATGATTACTTGTGATACTGGGAAGTGATGATATCCATATAGATGGACACATTCCCCCAGTCAGTGGAGGTGTTTGACAGGGAGCAGGAGTGGACGGGAAATTTGCATCTTAAATAGCCCACCCAATACTGAGGGACTGTAAAGTGGATCATGTAGACAGAGCTGTTGCATGAGCTCTGCTAACATGAAAAAAAATAAAATAAAAATATATATATATATGCAAATTATTACATTATTTTTTTCTCATTGAGGCAGCAGTTCATTTTTTTAGAGTGTACATGTGATTTTTTTTTTTTTTTGAAATTTGCAAACATCTAAAAAAAACATTTTCACATTGTCATTATGGGCTATTGTGTGCAGAATTTTGTTTCATCAATTTTGGAAAAAAAATGCTGTAACTGTGAATACTTTCTAGATTAACTGAAATTAGATTTAATTTTCTTAAAATGGCACTTTCTCTAAAAAAATCATGCATTCCATCAGGAGGAAAAACTCTGCAGAACTTTTCACAATGAAATAATTCAATCAAAAATGAAGAAAACAGGTATTTAATTTCACTGGTCACTGGGGTGAAACTTGAAATTTTTGGTTTATCGGTTTGTTGATCTGCACCTAGCATGTCCTTTGGCTGATATCCACCAAATTTCATATGGCTGATATCCACCAAATTTCATATGAGGGTTACATTCAAACCCAACAATGCCCTTAATGGGTGGGGTCAAATATCAAAATAGAGGTTTATCCCTCCGATTTCCACCAAACGTGGCACACATATGTAGGTCGGTTGTGGAATTGCCCAGCTGTGATCAAACTGGTAAAAGACTTTATTTATCCTGAAGGAAATTGTTTATTTTACAAGTGCACAGATAAACAGAGACACAAATCGACACAAAATGCAGCATATAAGAGATGGGTGTGGTATTTCTGGTGGAGACCTTCCTGTCCTGTGCACCAAGAGCATTTCCTGTATATTCGTTTTGTGAACTGTTTTGTCTGTAGCATGGCCCAAGCAGAGGGTCACCCCTTTGAGTCTGGTCTGCTTGAGGTTTCTTCCTCAAAGGATGTTTTTCCACTGCTGCTCTGGGGGTTATTAAGGTTAGACCTTACTTGTGTGAAGCGCCTTGAGGCAACTCTGTTGTGATTTGGCGCTATATAAATGAAAATAAATTGAAGTTGAAAAATTGATGAGAAAAATAGAAAATATCAAAATAAGACTACGATAAGTACTTTTGCATGAAGCAAAATTTATCACACTAAATAGTATTGATATTTTGCACATGCAAATGATATATTATGCATTCAGAAAGCGCAAGAGTTGCTCTGCATGTGATCAGCTGCAGACAAGCTGTTACTGCATATTTGAGTAGTGTTAAAAGGAGTACTGATGAGATACAATCAGTCATGCAGTTAGGCAGGAAGGGAACAGCTATTGTAAGGATGAATGGCAGAGGGAAGAGATATAGACTGTTCAATGTGGTCAGCCAATGTGGTATGGAGACTGGTATAGGGATGTGGTGTTGTTGGACCTGCAGGAACTTGGTGCTGCTAGCCCTCTCCTCAACAGCACAGTTGATGGCCAGTGGGGGATGCTGTTACACCTATGGCAGATTTATGGTTTGCAATTTACCCACCCTACATGTTTTGGAACTGGGAGGAAGCCGGAGTATCTGGAGTGAATCCATACAAATATGCAAAATGCACAAGCACTTTCGAGCCACTTTATTAGGTGCACTTCTTCAATTGCATGTTAGCATAAAGAGCTAATCAGCCAGTCACACTGGCAGGAACAAAATGCATTTACAGAGTAATCTACAAGCCCAATTCCAATGAAGTTGGGACTGTTATGAGTCGACGCGGGTTGAGGAGCGGACCTGCGTCTGACGGAACCCAGCGCTAAAAATAACCAGAAAGCGGTTCCAAAACAAAACAATTTATTTTTCACCCTCTTTGGTGCATAATAATGTGTACAAACTAAAACGGCATCTTTCTGGTGGAGTGAAGGCTGGCACGCTCTCCAGCGCCCAAAAGGCTCGAAGCCCGGCGCTCCTGGACCCACTACCACCGTCAAACACCCCCCAGGTGGACACGACAAACCGACTCTCTGTGAAGCAAAAAAGAGGTGAGGTAAGTCAGCAGTTACAACTAATATCTTTCAAAAGACACACGCTATCAGCAACACATTCAGGTCTGTATCTTTTTTAACTTTATGCAAATGAGCAGCTTCTCACAACAGGTGGAGGATCACTTATCCGCACGCCACAGCAGTGAGAAGCAAACTGCACAATTCTCATCACAATTCAAGTATACTGCGTAACAAAACACCAAGTTACTATCAACAATTAGTCAAACACTTAATTACCTTTAATGTGTGCTGACAGCATGTGTCCTCACCCTTCCTTGCTTCACGGGCTCGATGTGTCAAACCCAGGCGCGGTCCTCAGCGTCTCACAAACGAACATCACAAGGTCGAGTTCCCGGCAGTTCTGCTTGAATCACACATGCCTTAAATGCAGAACGCCATCCAATTATCTGCTTCAGCTGAAAGTCTTTAAGGTTGCATGTGAGCACCATTCACAGGTGCTGCACATGATGTTGATGAGGGTGAGGACTCTTCAGCCAGCACCTTCTCCACAGACAAATCAGTTTCCATGCCACCTGAAGAGCAAAGAAAAGAAAAGAACACCAAAACATCCAGCCACACCCCCCAACACACAACAGTACCCCCCCATCAACGGGAAGCCTCCCGGCGACCGAACAGACCAGGCCTGAGAACAGCACCTCCCTCCGGGGTCCACGTCAGGAAGCAGACAGCACCACGCTCCTAAGGTCCACCACAGACAGCAGGACAGGCACCGCAGCTGGAATGCCGACTGGCATCAACAAAAGCCCCAAAACATTCCCCAGTACAATTCAACACACAGAAAAAAACATAAAACCCACCCAAAACCTCCCCAGGGGACCGTCCCATCAAACCCCGGGAAGAAAAGAAAAACTCCCAAACGCAAAAACCCAACACAGCCCCACAAACACAATACAAACATAAATGCATAAAAGAAAAATAACAAACAACCTCCCCAGAATGACCTGCAGAGCCCAACCCCCCCCCCCCCCCCCCAGAAGGCCTTCATCGCCAGTTCCAGGAGGAACAGCCAGAACCATAATCCCACAAAGGTCCCCAGGTGTACATGGAGCAAACGGCGCCCCCCAGAAGACCGTACCATCAACCCCAGGAGGTACCCTCCCCACAACCCCGGAACCCCAGACCCGGTCACACTTGGCTAGTTGGCCCCAAGCCAATTCCCCCCCAGAGGACCGTCCCATCAACCCTGGAGGTGGAACCTGGAAGGAAACAGAACAAAATCAAAAATCAACCCCCAGAGGACTACCAAAAACAACCCCGGGGGGATATAAAATGACCATAAACCCTGTTACCCTCCCCGGCACCCCGAAAGACCCCGGGTCCCTCCCAGAGCCCCTCGGCGGCTCAACTTTGGCGAACGGCTCAAAACATTAAGCTGGAGAAGGGAACAGGAAAAAACTAACCCAGCTCCAACCCCAAGGCGCAGCGGAGAACCGGAAATACGTCCGGTGCCCCAACTCGACCATACCCCAGCCTCTCGGGAGGGGTGGAACTACCGAAATGGCGAACGGCAACAGATCGGCCCACCCCTCCGACTGAGGTAAGTCTCCGCTGCACCACACCCCGGCAACACCAATGACGAATGGTACAAAGGCTCACCGAGGCTGGAGTAGAACCGGGCCCTAACCAAACCAAGAAAAACGCCTCTAACACCCCCCCCTAGGTGCAGAGGTCTTCTGAGAATACTCAGCGTGACCAACCTGCACCACCCCACAACCCACAAGACAAACGGTCTTGGGGCAAGTGAGGTTGGGGTTAGGGATGTAGAGAAATAAAAAACAACAAAATAAAACGACCCAACAACCCAAACAAAAAATACCTAAAAACACATAAAAATGAACAATTAAGTGAGCCCAGACGGACTTCTAACCGCCTAACATTCACTCCACCAGATACGCCTCTGACTCCCCAAACAATTATAACCCCTATTTAAAGAAAACAAAACATTGACTCGTGCTAGATTTTTTTTTTTTTTTTTATGGGTGTTATTTTGCCTGTCCCAGAACACTTGGAGATACGTCACCATTATTTATCTTGACGCTTACATGTCGGGGCAATACAGTAATCTCTGCTCGTCCGAGCTGCATGGGCTCGTCAACAGGAGGAGCCAGAGGTCCCGTCAGAGGCGCTTCAGTGGGGCGAAGAAGAGGCGGCCCGGATCTGTGTCGGGGAAAGCCCCGAGACGAAAAAACCCGCTCTGATGGCCGCCCTCTCTCGCGTCCATGCTCCTTCATCCGATCATCTAGACAAATCACCAACGATATTAGCTCATCTAAATCGTTTGGCTCGTCACGGACTGCCAGCTCGTCTTTTAATGACTCATTTAACCCGTCTACAAATACGCCCCGTAAAGCTGCGGCGCTCCAACCTAACTGAGCAGAAACCAGAGAACATTGCATCACCGCACAAGACTCCGGACGACAAACAATCGGTTCGGACGCCGAATCTCTGGGTGATGGAGTTATCTGCACTAGTATCGATGATGCCGCAGCTGGAGCAGCAGGAAGCGGAACGGCTTGCGCTGCAAGCTCCGTAACACAGGCGTCTGTTTGTTTAATTTGATTTGCGAGATGCTGTAATTGCTCCCATATTTTCTCCAAGTGTTCTTGAACTTTTTCGGCAAAAGGAACCGCCTCTGCCGCTGGGTCCATTATGGAATGGCCGGGAACTACTGTTATGAGTCGACGCGGGTTGAGGAGCGGACCTGCGTCTGATGGAACCCAGCGCTAAAAATAACCAGAAAGCGGTTCCAAAACAAAACAATTTATTTTTCACCCTCTTTGGTGCATAATAATGTGTACAAACTAAAACGGCGTCTTTCTGGTGGAGTGAAGGCTGGCACGCTCTCTAGCGCCAAAAAGGCTCGAAGCCCGGCGCTCCTGGACCCACTACCACCGTCAAACACCCCCCCAGGTGGACACGACAAACCAACTCTCTGCGAAGCAAAGAAGAGGTGAGGTAAGTCAGCAGTTACAACTAATATCTTTCAAAAGACACACGCTATCAGCAACACATTCAGGTCTGTATCTTTTTTAACTTTATGCAAATGAGCAGCTTCTCACAACAGGTGGAGGATCACTTATCCGCACGTCACAGCAGTGAGAAGCAAGCTGCACAATTCTCATCACAATTCAAGTATACTGTGTAACAAAACACCAAGTTACTATCAACAATTAGTCAAACACTTAATCACCTTTGATGTGTGCTGACAGCATGTGTCCTCACCCTTCCTTGCTTCACGGGCTCGATGTGTCAAACCCAGGCGCGGTCCTCAGCGTCTCACAAACGAACATCACAAGGTCGAGTTCCCGGCAGTTCTGCTTGAATCACACATGCCTTAAATGCAGAACGCATCCAATTATCTGCTTCAGCTGAAAGTCTTTAAGGTTGCATGTGAGCACCAGTCACAGGTGCTGCACATGATGTTGATGAGGGTGAGGACTCTTCAGCCAGCACCTTCTCCACAGAAGAATCAGTTTCCATGCCACCTGAAGAGCAAAGAAAAGAAAAGAACACCAAAACATCCAGCCACACCCAACAACACACAACAGGGACGTTGTGTAAAATGTAAATTAAAAACAGAATGTAATGATTTTCAAATCCTCTTCAACATATATTCAATTGTATACACCACAAAGACAATAAATTTAATGTTCAAACTGACAGACTTTTTTGTTTTTGTGCAAATATTTGCTCATTTTGAAATGGATGCCTGCAACACGTTTCAAAAAAGCTGGGACAGCAGTATGTTTACCACTGTGTTACATCACCTTTCCTTCTAACAACACTCAATAAGCCTTTGGGAACTGAGGACACTAATTGTTGAAGCTTTGTAGGTGGAATTCTTTCCCATTCTTGCTTGATCTACAACTTCAGTTGTTCAACAGTCCGGGGTCTTTGTTGTCGTATTTTGTGCTTCATAATGCACCACACATTTTCAATGAGCGGCAGGTCTGGACTGCAGGCAGGCCAGTCTAGTACCTGCACTCTTTAACTACGAAGCCATGCCGTTGAAACACGTGCAGAATGTGCCTTGGCATTGTCTTGCTGAAATAAGCAGGGATGTCCCTGAAAAAGACATTGCTTGGATGGCAGCATGTGTTGCTCCAAAACCTGGATGTACCTTTCAGCATTGATGGTGCCATCACAGATGTGAGTGTCATGCAATGGGCACTAACACACCCCCATACCATCACAGATGTTGGCTTTTGAACTTTGTAACAATGTGGATGGTCTTTTTCCTCTTTTGGCTGGAGGACATGATGTCCATGATTTCCAAAAACAATTTGAAACGTGGACTCATCAGACCACAGCACACTTTTCCACTTTGCGTCTGTTCATTTCAAATGAGCTCAGGCCCAGAGAAGGCGGCTGCGTTTCTGGATGTTGTTGATGTACAGTATGGCTTTCGCTTTGCATGGTAGAGTTTTAACTTGCAGTGACTTGAACTGACAGTGGTTTTCTGAAGTGTTCTGGAGCCTTTGCATTAAGATCCTTTACACAATGTTGGTATTTAATGCAGTGCCACCTGAGGGATCGAAGGTCACGGGCATTTGATATTGGTTTTCGGCCTTGCCCCTTACATGCAGAAAGTTCTCAAGATTCTCTGAATCTTCTGATTACATTATGGACTATAAATGATGGAATCCCTAAATTCCTTGCAACTGAACATTGAGAAACAATGTTCTTAAACTGTTGGACTATTTTTTTCACGCAGTTGTTCACAAAGTGGTGATCCTTGCCCCATCTTTGCTTGTGAATGGCTGAGCCTTTTGGGGATGCTCCTTTTATACTCAATCATGACACTCACCTGTTTCCACTTAGGTGTTCTTTGAGCATTCATCAACTTTCCCAGTCTTTTGTTGCCCTGTCCCAGCTTTTGTGAAATGTGTTGCAGGCATCCATTTCAAAATGAGCAAATATTTGCTCAAAAACAATAAAGTTTTTCAGTTTGAACATTAAATATCTTGTCTTTGTGGTGTATTCAATTGAATATAGTTTGAAGAGGCTTTGCAAATCATTGTAGTTGTTTTTATTTACTTTTTACGCAATGTCCCAACTTCATTGGAATTGGGGTTGTAGATGTGGTGAAGTTTACTTCTTTAAGTTCAACATGAGCATGAGAAGGGGGAAGAAAGGAGATTTAAGTGACTTTGAATATGTCATGGTTGTTGGTGCGTCTGAAATGGTCCAATAAAGAAAGATATCCAGTGAGTGGCAGTTGTTTGAATAAAAATGCCTTTTTGATGTCAGAGGTCAGAGGAGAATGGGCAGGCTGGTTGAAGGGGTGACTGTATGATGCCCACTCACTCATCTTCAACCACTTATCCCGGATCAGGTCATGGGGGTGACCTCCAGCAGCGGAAGCCAAACTTTTCTTTCCGGGATCATAATAATCGCCTCTGACTGGCGGATCCCAAGGCATTCCCAGGCCAGTTTGGAGATATACTTGTAGTCTCTCCACCTAGCCTGGGTCTTCACTGGGGTCTCCTCCCAGGGAAGTGATCAGATGCCAGAACCATCTAATCTAAGATTGTGCCTTTCAACGTGAAGGAGCAGCTGCTCTACTCTGAGGTACTCACAAATGACTGAGATTCTCATCCTATCTCTAAGGGAAACACCAGCCACCCTCCTGAGAAACCCATTTCAGCCACTTGAACCCACAGTCTAGTTCTTTAGGTCATAGTCCATCCCCCATGACCATATGTGAGAGTAGCACTGAGACTGACCAGAAGATCGAGAGCTTCACCTTTTGGCTCAACTCCCTTTTCGTAACAACAGAAAATGTAATAGAATCCCTGCTGCACTGATTCCCCAGCAAATCTCAAGCTCCATTGTCCCCTCACTCATGAATAAGACACCAACCTACCCGGAGTTGGCAATCCATCGGTTCTCTGCTGAGAATGATGGCCTCAGATTTAGAGGTGCTGATCCTCATCCCAGCCTCTCCACACTTGGCTGCATCCCGCCCCAGTGAGCACTGAGGGTCACAGGCCAATGAAGCCAACAGGACCACATCATCTGCAATAAACAGTGATGAGACCCTCTGCCCACCGAAATGAAGACCCTCCATGCCTCAGTATCCTGTCCATGAATATTACAAACAGCACTGGCAGAGAACAGCCTCCACCGGAAACAAATCTGACTTACTTCCGAGGACCCGAACACTGCTATCACTTCGTAAGTACAGAGATTGGATGGCCCTGAGAAGGGACTCCCCCACTTCATACTCCTGCAGCACCTCCCGGGACTTTACCAGGGAGGCTGAGTAATGTGATGCCAATGTAGTTGGTACACACTCTCTGGTCCCCTTGTTTGAATTTGGTGATGATCACCCCAGTTTTCCACTCCTTAGGCACTGTATCAGACATCTATGCAGTGCTGAAGAGATGTCTCATTCAAAAGAGTCCCTCCACACTCAGAGCCTTCAGCGTTTTTGGACATATCTCATCAACCCCCGGCACTTTACTACTGGGGGGTTGTTTGACTACCTCAGTGACTTCCACCAGGGGACTTGATGATGATCCCCCATTAGCTTCCAGCTCTGCCTTGACTACAGAGGGTACACCGGTCTGATTTAGGTGTTCCTCAAAGTGCTCCTTACAGTGCCCATTTACTTTTGTGGTTGAGGTCAGCAGAGTGCCATCCTTATTTTATACAGCTGGGATGGTTCCCTTTTTTCCTCTCCTGAGGTGCTGCATGGTCCTCCAGAAGCACCTTAATGATGACTGAAAGTCCTTCTCCATGGTTGCACTGACCTCCTCCCACACCCGCTGCATTGCCTCCCCCACAACAGAAGCTGCCTCCCTTTTAGCCTGTCAGTACCTTGCAACTGTCCAGAGTCCTCCGAGATAACATATCTTAGAAGGACTCAGTCATCAGTCGCACAGCTTCCCTGACCGCCAGTGGCCTTTGATGCTTCATGTACACTTATGAGCATCCTTATGTTCAAACATGGTGTTTGTTATGGACAGTCCATGACTAGCACAGAAATCCAATAACAAACAACAGCTCGGGTTTGGATAAGGGAGGCTTTTCCTTCCAATCACGCCTGTCTGTCATGACTGCGTGATGCTATCATGTCAATATGGACCAATATGTCTGAGGAATGTTTCCAACACCTTCTTGCATCTATGCCATGAAGAATTAAGGCAGTTCTAAAAGCAAAAGGGGGTCAGGCACAGTACTAACAAGGTTTACCTAATAAAGTGTCTGGTGAATGTGTAAAAGACCAGGTCAGAAGACATACTAGTACCTTCTAGGTGTGAGTCTACAGTGTTATGCACAAAGCCACCATACTGCCTGATGCCAAAGTTACCCTGAAAGAATTAATTTTGGTAAAGGTCAACATTAAGGAGTTTGATTTTCAACTTGATTTAGCCAAAATATGGCACACATTTAGGTGGACTGCAGCACGGCCATGGCAAGATCAAACATCAGATTGCTAAAGCTCTCACTGTCTTCATGCCCAGGGGTACCATTATTTAGAATAGCTGTAACAAAAATGAACACCTTATAAAACCTTAACACAAATTCTGGATTCTGCTTTATTCAGGTATGGAAGAAGTTTCTGCAAATGCCCCCTCTAGTTGTATATACTTTATATGCACTGTTAGAAGTTTCTCTTAACCCTAAAGTGACCAAGCAGCGTCATTTTTGACCCCAGGCATACGAGGTCTGTTAGAAAAGTATCCGACCTTTTTATTTTATGCAAAAAATATATGGATTTGATTCATATGTTTTTACGTCAGCCAAGCTTGAACCTTCGTGCGCATGTGTGAGTTTTTCCACGCCTGTCGGTTGCGTCATTCGCCTGTGGGCAGGCTTTGAGTGAGCACTGCTCCACCCCTCTCGTCGTTGTTTCATTGCGAGGGAATGGCGGAATGATTTTGGCTTTTTTTCCATCAGAATTTTTTCAGAAAGTGTTTCAGACAGGCAGCTGGAAACCACTTGAAAAATTTATCTGGCTTTCGGTGAAAATTTTACGGGCTTCGCAGAGAATAAGGGGTGTTACTACAGCTTTAAGGACTGCCCACAATGACGCACGGCGCGCCGCGCTCCGAGCCGCCATCGAGAGGCAGAAACCACCACATCATTTCTAAACGGATCGCTGTGTGGAGCCGGGACCGTCGTGTGCAATTTCTCTTTTTATCACAAGAGCTGGACATCAGCCATTTTCCAGCAGATTTCACTTTTAACAAGAGAATTTGTCATGGAAAGTCGCACGGAGGCTTCGCGCGTCACGACCGATTCGCTGATGGAGCGAGACAAAGAAACACCTCCGTTTCAGAGTGCCAGAGGACAAGTTGGGACAAGCCCAGCTCTCCACAATTTTTCTTATACTCACTCGACTGGTAAGCACTGAAAGCCGAGATAGGCATGTCCCAACTTGTCCTTTAACACTCCGAAACGGAGGTCTCAATCTAAATCTTCTTTGCTACCAAAGGAATTACAATGAACACGCAGGATATAGAGGCATGTCATCTGTTGCCCCGAAAAGACAAGCAACAAAAATCAGCAATAATGGTAAGGTTTGTTAATAGGAAACATAAGTTAACCATATTAAAGCAGGGAAAGAAACTTAAAGGGACCAAGGTATACATAAATGATCATCTGACCAAAAAAAATGCAGATATAGCTAGAAAAGCCCGTCTACTAAAGAAACAAAACAAAATCCAAGGAACATGGACCTCTAACTGCAGAGTTTACATAAAACTATTAGGTACACCAGAAGAAGCTAAGGTACTATGCATCAAAGAAGAACATGAAGTGAACAAATACAATTGAAAAATGAAATATAAATAAAAAATCTAGATAGTTTTACCTTCAATTCAAAATGACATTAAACTTTAACAATTCCCTGCCTATAGAGGACAATGAAAGTACAAAACCAAGAAATGCAATTTAAAACTTTTGAATGTAGTGAATCTAAAATGCAGCATGTTATAGATGAAGTTGACCCAGATATAAACTTTTATATTGACATAAATGATGACTGCATGTATTATCAAGACCAGCAAATACCAACTCAGAATAAACCTAATGAGATGTTGTCAATTGTCCACTTCAATAGTCGCAGCCTTCATGCAAATTTTGAAAAGATAAAAGATTACTTGAACCAATTGGGTACTTTGTTTAATGTATTAGCAATTTCAGAAACTTGGATAAAAAATGATGAAACAAACAACTTTATGTTAGAAGATTATGAGATGTTTGCACAGAGCAGAAACAAAAAAAAAATGGAGGTGGTGTGGCATTATATGTGGATAAAAACTTACATGCAAAACAGATTGACAACATGACATTGGCTATTGATGATATTATGGAGTGTATAAGAATTGAATTGATAATGGAAAACAGAAAAAATATATTGATTACGTGTGTTTACAGATCTCCTGGATCAAGTATTGAAATGTTTACGGAACTAATGCATAACTTGTATACGAAAATGGAACATAAAGATGTTTTTATATGTGGGGATTTTAACATAGATTTATTAAAAATGAGTACACATAAGCCTACGGAAAATTTTATAGACACTATGTATAGCTTGTCATTCCATCCAAAAATAACTAAACCAACCAGAATCACTGCACAGAGTTCATCACTAATTGATAATATTTTCACTAACATATTAAACAATGACATTTCCAGTGGCATATTAATAAACGATATAAGTGACCACTTACCAGTATTTTTAACTATGAAAATAAGTTATAACTATAGGAAAGCCAAGAAAAATATTAAGATTACTAATTTCATAAGCGTAAAAACAAATGAATCAATAATGATATTCAAACAAAGTCTATTAAAACAAGACTGGAAAGTAATATTAGATGAAACTGAGGTTAACTCGGCTTATAACACTTTTTTGACTCTCTATGATCAATGTTGCCCTGTGAAATCAATCCAAATCAAACAACAAGCTAAAACCAACCCATGGATGACAAGCAGTTTAATTAATGCCTGTAAAAAGAAAAATTGGCTATACAGGGTATTTATTAAAGAAAGAACAATCGAAACAGAAAATAAATATAAAATATATAAAAATAAGTTGACATGTGTATTAAGAAATTGTAAAAAGATGTATTATAAAACACAACTAGAACAAAACAAGGGAAATATTAAAGGTCTCTGGAATGTAATAAATAGTGTCATCAGGAAAAAGGAGAACTGTAGTACCTTGCCGGACTATTTCATTGACAGTGATAAAAAGATCTATAACAACGAAGAGCTAGTAAATGCATTTAATCATTATTTTGTCAATATAGGGCCAGAATTGGCAGCTGAAATAAAAGTGCCATATTCAGCCTCAGAAATAGGTACTGAACAAGTAAACTCAAATTCATTCTTTCTATCAGCAACAGACAAAATGGAAATAATAAACACTGTTAATGAATTGAAGGCAAAAAAATCAGTAGATTGCAATAAGTTGGACACTACAATAATTAAACAAGTCATTAATGAAATTGCAAAACCTCTAAGTCATATCTATAACTTATCTTTTATTAATGGAGAGTTTCCAAGTCAAATGAAGATTGCCAAAATTACACCTATATATAAAAGTGGAGATAAGTATCTATTCTCAAATTATAGACCTATATCTGTGTTATCTCAATTCTCAAAAATTTTAGAAAAACTATATACAGTTCGGTTAGATCAATACATTGAAAAGTTCAAGATATTAAATGATAACCAGTATGGTTTCAGAAAAAAATAGATCAACAACTTTAGCTTTAATTGATTTAGTGGAAGAAATAACAAATAATATTGATAAAAAGAAACATACAATGGCGATCTTCATTGACTTAAAACAGGCGTTTGATACTATTAACCACAACATATTATTACGTAAATTGGAAAAAATTGGCATAAGGGGTATTGCACTAAATTGGCTCCAATCTTATTTAAACAACAGGCAACAGTATGTACAAATAGGATAATATAAATCTTTGTTTAAACAGATACATTGTGGAGTTCCACAAGGGTCCGTTTTAGGACCTAAACTTTTTTTAATTTATATTAATGACTTGCAATTCATCTATGAAAAACTGAAATTTATACTCTTTGCTGATGACACAACGATAGTATGTTCTGGGGAAAACCTGGAACAACTTGTGATCGAAATGCAAATAGAAATTATTAAATTAAAAAATTGGTTTGATAGTAATAAATTGTCACTTAATATTTCAAAGACAAAATTAATGCTCTTTGGAAACCGAGAAATGAAAACAAAAGTAAATCTTAAAATTGACATGGTTCCTATTGAAAGGGTTAACCAACATAGATTTTTAGGAATAATAATTGATTACAGGATGTGCTGGAAACCCCACATTGCTAGCATACAATCCAAAATGGCCAGACGTATTTCCATAATGGGGAAAGCCAAACATTTCTTAGATCAGGAGTCCTTATATATTATTTATTGCACATTAATATTACCATATATTAGCTATGGCATTGAGGTATGGGGTAATACATATAAAAGTAATGTAGACACACTTTTTAAGTTACAGAAAAGGGCAATAAGAATCATCCATAATGTAGGCTTCAGAGATCATACGAGTACACTGTTTTTACAATCCAAAATACTAAAATTTAGAGATCTTGCAGAATTTAAAACTTTACAAATTATTTTTAAAGTGAAACAAAACCTACTATCAGATAACCTCCAAAAATTGTTTAGTGAAAGAGAGGGAGATTACAATCTAAGTGTTGGGAAGGTGTCGTAGCACGGACCCACAACAGGGGGCGCAAATGAACGGACAATGAATAAGCCAAAAAGTAACAATTTAATGTTGTGACAACACACAACTAAATACACAAAATTTGCAAAGTCAATTAACACCAGGAGACGTGTGGGCAGGCTCGAAGATAGAAGACCCCCGACGAGAGAGAAGCCGTGTCCCACACGGCTTCCACCACCAACGGCCTGAAGAACACCGGAGCCGCCAAGTCCCGAGTCCCCAGGTGGCCTCCGTCTTTGGCTGTCGACCCTGGTACTGCTGGCAGAAAGCAAAGACAAGATGAATGAGTGTGAGTCCGCACACTCAGTAATCCACAGTCTGCACACAGTTAGGAGGGGGCACCTCCACCTCCAATCACACACTCGTGCAGCTCCTGTTTAAACCACTTATCTGGTTTGGGGTGTGAGGCGAAGCCGTCGCTGTCACACCAAACGCCAATTCCACAGATAAGGACGAACACCACAGGATAACGGCTGCAAAAGAAGTTCAGATTATTACTCAACGATATGAGTCAGCAGAGAAATTACCTCTTCGGTAGTCGCTTTCTCGGCGGGGAGGTGGAGTTGCAGTCCGGCTTATATAGTGGTGTAGATGAGTGACAGCTGGTGCGATGAGTGACAGCTGTCACTTCTTCTGGGTCTGGTGCCCTCTGGTGCTTGGAGCCCGCACTCCAAGCAGAGCACCCTCTGGTGGTGGTGGGCCAGCAGTACCTCCTCTTCAGCGGCCCACATAACACTAAGAAGGAAATATAATTTTAAAAAACAGTATGCTCGTACAACAATGAAACAAATATGCCTTACGAGACATGGGGTTGATTTATGGAATAATCTAACTGAGGACATCAAAGTATGTACTACAGTACATCAATTCAAAAGAAATTTAAAACTCAAAATATTAAAAAAATATGAAACTGAATAACATAATTCTTAGTATACATACAGGTGTGCATGTTTGTGGATCTAAACTGTTATATTATTTGGGCATGACGAACGTATGGGAAATATGAATGCACACGAGTTGCCCATGATACATGTGTGTGGGAAAAAAAATATATATATCATCAAGTTTAATCGAATATAGGTAAATGTGCGTGCATGCATGCATGGGCTGGGTGCCCATGGGTGCATGTATGTGGGTTAAAAGTGTTATACTGTCAAATCTCATTGAATCTAGTGTGTGTATTGGTGTATGCAAGGGTATTTGTGTATAGAGGTAGTGTATTTATGTAAATACATGTTGATATGTATAATGCAAGGTGTGTGTTTATATAGGTATATATGATCTCAAATTTTTTTTATTTATTCTTGTCTGCATAGTCGAAAATAAAACATGTGAAAGGGGGTAGAAAATATAAGTTTTACTTCATTCTACTCCCTTTGAGTAATGTACGGATTTTCAAAGATGAATGTGCGCAATGTATAAATGTTTTTAACTTGCTCAATAAAGTATTCATCATCAAATGGGAATAACGTAGTTAAATAAAGATTAAATAAAAAAAAAGACCAATTATCATGAATTTGTCAATCTATTTGTCCTGCATTTGTTCACAGAATTTTGCAAAGATAAACTGATCTGTGTGGCAAGTATAATCCAAATGTGTGTCACTTATGACCCACTGGGGAAAAAAAAAAACCTTTTTTTTCAACATTATAGTTTCAGATGGTATTGTAATTTGTCAGCTCTAATCATTATATTTTACTGTTTTGCAGGGAAGCATGGCCAACAGATCTAGAATAGCAAGATTTATTGCTGCACAAGTATTGAGACAGATTTTTGATGCCCAGAGTGAGGATGGGTTCATTGACATTTGTGTTAAAGCATTGGCATATTTGCTAGCCACCAGTTCATCTATATTTAATGCTATAATTTTTCTACCATATTCATCACTAAAATAGCTTGGTCGCTTGAGGGTTATAAAGCTGATGCCTATATTGTTGTGTTAGTTTTTCTTATTAAACTGATGATTCATTTGTTTTTGTGAAGAACCTCTAAAAGGCAAGGGTCCATGCGCTTAACTCATTCACTAAAGCATATTTAAAAAGGTCACATTAACCATAAACAGAGGTTCAAACAGAGCACAAATATTTGTTCTATCATTTATGTCTCTTTGGCTTTGTACAGCTGAGCGACGGCATCATGGAGAAAATCCAAAATATTGTATGATGATTCTGTCTGCGAACAGATGACTTATTTCTCGAGTGCCGTATTATTTATCTCATCCTTCCTCTAAGGCAATAACTGGAAGAGCATGCATAATTCAGTGTAAATCGGGATTTAGATTACTGTCATATAAAAGCACTTTAATGTGTCTGCCTCATCACTTTCTTCAATGCTCCCGCAGGATGCTGTCACCAAGAGGAGCGGAATGCTGTAAACACACAAGTTGTGGTGTCACTTCTACTTGATATAAGCGGCATTAATTCTGCCATCTCTGGTCAGAAGTGATACTGCTCAGCTGTTCATCCTGATAGAAAATAACAGAATCTGGGCCCCATCTCCTTCTAGCCTCCGTTTTCAGCACCATGATGACGTGAACATGTGTTGCAAAAGAAATAAACACATTTTTACCCATGCCATTTTCTGATAACTCCAGATCATTAACTGGCTGTTAATGATGCGTGATCAATAACATTTTTGATAATTCCAAACATAAAATTTCATCCACCTGTGTGAAATAATACTCGCTCTCTTAAATGTAACACCTGGCAGGAGCATATTTTGCGAGAATGAACTGAATGCTCCTGAAATGTTGACGCAAGGCTTTTATATCCACCCATGAGAATTCTGGCTCAGTCTTCTTCGTATAGCTTCCAGAGCAGAAGGTTCCTGGTTCAAGACCACCTGTGCCCATTCTTCTTGTCATGTGGAGTTGTGTCAGGGAAGGTACCTTGCATAAACCTGTGCCAAATCAACATGCAGCTCCATCATGGATGTGTTGTGGTGACCCTGACTGAAAACAGGGAGAAGCCAAAAGAACTCAGTTCACAGAAACTACTGTAAATGCTAAAGTATTAAGAAAAAGCACTGTAATTTACAACTATATATATTTTAGACCTGTTCAAAATGTCAAATGCAACAAAATCTGTTATGTGTCGACGCGGGTTGAGTAGCGGACCTGCGTCTGACAGCACCCAGCGGTAAAAATAACCAGAAGGCGGTTCCCAACAGAAACAATTTATTTTTCACCTGTGCTTACAAATGTAAAACATAAAAAGCGTCCCTCTGGTGGAGTGATAAGTGGCACGTTCTCCAGCGCCCGCCAGGATTAAAGCCCGGCGCTCCTGGACTCACTACCACCGCCAAACACCCCCCAGGTGGACACGACGAACCGATTCTCTGTGGAGCAAAGAGAAGGTGAGGTGAGTCAGCAGATACAACTCTATCTTCCGCATAACACACGCTATCAGCAACACACTCAGGTCAATGTTTCTTTCTAACGTTATGCAAATGAGCAGCCTCTCACAACAAGTGGAGGATCACTTATCCTGCACGCCACCGTAGTGAGAAGCAAGCTGCACAATTCTCTTCACAATCTCAGTTTACTGTGTAACAAAACACCAAGATACTATCAACAATTACTTAATCACTTAATTACCTTTAGCGTGTGCTGACAGCATGTGTTCTCACCCTTCCCTGCTTCACGGGCTCGATATGTCAAACCCAGGCGCGGTCCTCAGCGTCTCACAAACGAACGTCACAAGGTCGAGTTCCCGGCAGTTCTGCTCAAATCACACATGACTTATATGCAGAACGCCATCCAATTATCTGCTTCAGCTGCAAGTCTTCAAGGCCGCACGTGAGCCCCTGCCACAGGTGTTCCACATGACGCTAATAAGGGTGAGGACTCTTCAGCCAGCACTTTCTCCACAGACAAATCAGCCCTCATGCCATCTGGAGAGCAAAGAAAAGAAAAGAACACCAACACAGCCAGCCACGCCCCCCCAACACACAACAGTACCCCCCCATCAACGGGAAGCCTCCCGGCGACCGAACCGACCAGGCCCGAGAACAGCATCCCCCTCCAGGTTCCACGTCAGGAAGCAGGACAGGCACTGCAGCAGGAAGGCCGGCTGGAATCAACAAAAGCCCCCAAAACATTCCCCAAAAACAAGGTCACTCACACAGAAAAAAAAAAACCACAAAAACCCACCCAACAACCTCCCCAGGGGACCGTCCCATCAACCCCGGGAAGAAAAGAAAAACTCCCAAACGCAAAACCCCCAACACAGTCCCACAAACACAATACAAACGTAAATGCATAAAAGAAAATTAACAAACAACCCCCCCAGAATGACCTGCAGAGCCCAACCCCCCCCCCAGAAGGCCTTCATTGCCAGTTCCAGGAGGAACAGCCAAAACCATAAGCCCAACAAAGGTCCCCAGGTACACATGGAGCAACACGGCGCCCCCCCCAGGGGACCGTACCATCAACCCCAGGAGGTACCCACCCCACAACCCCGGAACCCCAGACTTGGTCACACATGGCTGGTCGGTCCCAAGCCAACTCCCCCCCAGGGGACCGTCCCATCAACCCCGGAGGTGGAACCCGGAAGGAAAACAAAACGAAATCAGAAACCAACCCCCGGAGGACAACCAAAAAAAAACGACCATAAATCCCGTTACCCTCCCCAGCACCCCCGAAAGACCCCAGGTCCCTCCCAGAGCCCCCCGGCGGCTCAATTTTGGCAAACGGCTCAAAATAGTAAGCCGGAGAAGGGAACAAGGAAAAAACTAACCCAGCTCAACCCCAAGGCGCAGCAGAGAACTGGAAATGCGTCCAGTGCCACAACTCGACCATACCCCAGCCGCTCGGGAGGGGTGGAACTACCGAAATGGCAAACGGCAACAGATCGGCCCACCCCTCCGACTGAGGTAAGTCTCCGCTGCACCACACCCCGGCAACACCAATGACGAACGGTACAAAGGCTCACCGAGGCTGGAGTGGAACCGGGCCCTAACCAAACCAAAGAAACGCCTCTAACACCCCCCCCCCCCCCAGGTGCAGAGGTCTTCTGAGAATGCTCAGCGTGACCAACCTGCACCACCCCACAACCCACAAGACGAACGGTCTTGGGGCAAGTGAGGTCGGGGTTAGGGATGTAGAGAAATAAAAACAACAAAAGAAAACGACCCAACAACCCAAACAAAAAATACCTAAACCGCATACAAACTTGATAATTAAGTGAGCCCATCAATCACTCCACCAGATACGCCCCTAACTCCCCAAACACCCATAACCCGTAATTACAGAAAACAAAACATTTACTTGTGCTGGAAATTTTTTTTTTTTTTATTGTGTTATTTTGCCTGTCCCAGAACACTTGGAGTTACGTCGCCGTTACTTCTCTTGACGCCTACGTGTCGGGGCAATACAGACATCTCTACTCGTCCGAGCTGCATGGGCTCGCCAACAGGAGGAGCTGGAGGTCCCGTCGGAGGAGCCTCAGTGGGGCGAAGAAGGGGCGGCCCAGACCTGTGTCGGGGAAAGCCCCGAGACAAAAGAAACCGCTCTGATGGGCGTCCTCTCTCGCGTCCACGCTCCCTCATCCGATCATCCAGACGAATCACCAACGATATTAGCTCATCTAAATCGTTTGGCTCATCACGGACCGCCAGCTCGTCTTTTAGTGCCTCATTTAACCCGTCTACAAACACGCCCCGTAAAGCTACGGCATTCCAACCGGATTGAGCAGAAAAAATCCGAAAGTCCACGGAATACTCCGCCGCACTCCACCTCCCCTGCCTGAGATTCAGCAACCGTTGAGCACCGGTATTCGTTTTCACCGGATGGTCAAAAACCAATCGGAACTCCCGGGAGAAATCCTTAAAGGACCCTAACAATGGCGAGTTGTTACTCCACAACGCAGTGACCCAAGCTAAGGCGTCGCCTCGGAGCAGATTTGTTACATAGGAAACACGACTTCCATCGGAAGAGAAGGAAGCTGGTCGCTGAGTAAAGACCAAAGAACATTGCATCAGAAACGAAGCACAAGCTTCGGCGTCTCCCGCATAAGGCTCCGGATGACAAATAACCGGTTCGAACACCGAATCCCTGGGTGACGGAGTTATCTGCCCCGGTATCGATAATGCCACAGCTGGAGCTGCAGGAAGCGGAACGGCTTGCGCTGCAAGCTCCGTAACACGGGCGTCTGTTTGTTCAAGTCGATTTGCGAGATGCTGTAATTGCTCCCATATTTTCTCCAAGTGTTCTTGCACCTTTTCGGCAAAAGGAACCGCCTCTGCCGCTGGGTCCATTATGAAATGGCCGGGAACTACTGTTATGTGTCGACGCGGGTTGAGGAGCGGACCTGCGTCTGACAGAACCCAGCGGTAAAAATAACCAGAAGGCGGTTCCCAACAGAAACAATTTATTTTTCACCTGTGCTTACAAATGTAAAACATAAAAAGCGTCCCTCTGGTGGAGTGATAAGTGGCACGTTCTCCAGCGCCCGCCAGGATTAAAGCCCGGCGCTCCTGGACTCACTACCACCGCCAAACACCCCCCAGGTGGACACGACGAACCGATTCTCTGTGGAGCAAAGAGAAGGTGAGGTGAGTCAGCAGATACAACTCTATCTTCCGCATAACACACGCTATCAGCAACACACTCAGGTCAATGTTTCTTTCTAACGTTATGCAAATGAGCAGCCTCTCACAACAAGTGGAGGATCACTTATCCTGCACGCCACCGTAGTGAGAAGCAAGCTGCACAATTCTCTTCACAATCTCAGTTTACTGTGTAACAAAACACCAAGATACTATCAACAATTACTTAATCACTTAATTACCTTTAGCGTGTGCTGACAGCATGTGTCCTCACCCTTCCCTGCTTCACGGGCTCGATATGTCAAACCCAGGCGCGGTCCTCAGGTCTCACAAACGAACGTCACAAGGTCGAGTTCCCGGCAGTTCTGCTCAAATCACACATGACTTATATGCAGAATGCCATCCAATTATCTGCTTCAGCTGCAAGTCTTCAAGGCTCCACGTGAGCCCCTGCCACAGGTGTTCCACATGACGCTAATAAGGGTGAGGACTCTTCAGCCAGCACTTTCTCCACAGACAAATCAGCCCTCATGCCACCTGGAGAGCAAAGAAAAGAAAAGAACACCAACACAGCCAGCCACGCCCCCCCAACACACAACAAAAATCCTTTGGGCCACATGTTGTTCTTGTTCCGTTAATAAAATAAAAAGATCTGTGTCAAATTTTATTATAATCAGATATTGTTTAGGGGCCCCCACAAAGAAACAATTTTCCCCAAACAAGCAATGTAGTAATCAATTAATTCCAATAATGTTCTCCTCTGGGTGTCCAATCAACCACCACTTTTTGTGATTAGAAGCCATCACATGTACCTGTAAAAGAAAAATAAAGGCATCAGAGTCTTCTCTTGTTAGGGTGATGTTGCCTTGCCACTGGAGGAGAGGAAGATGTGTCACTCTGGGGGACCTCAAAATCTTATCTGATTGAGTTCAAATTTGGTCTTCAGCTATAAAACCCCAAGTGGAACAAACACCCTTCGATGCAATGTTAATATTTGGTACAGTAGCTTTTGTTTGCAATTACAGAGGTCAAACATTTCCTGTAGTTTTTCCACCAGGGTTGCACACACTCGCAGCAGGAATACAGATCTTCTCCAAATCTTTCAGGTTTGGAGTTTCAGCTCCCTCCAAAGATTTTCTATTGAGTTCAAGTCTGGAGACTGGCCAGGCCACTCTAGGACCTTGAAATGCTTCTTGCGGAGCCCCTCCTTAGTTGCCCTGGCTGTGTATTTGGGGTCATTGTCATGCTGGAAGACCCAGCCATCTTCAATGCTCTTATTGAGGGAAGGAGGTTGTTTGCCAAAATCTCACAATACATGACCCCATCCGTCCTCCCTTCAATACGGTGTAGTCGTCCTGTCCCCTTTGCAGAAGAGCACCCCCAGAGTATGATGTTTCCACCCTCATGCTTCACGGTTGGGATGGTTTTCTTGGGGTTGTTCTCATCCTCTGAACATGGTAAATGGAGCTGATTCCAAAAAGCTCTATTCTGGTCTCATCTGACCACATGACCTTCTCCCATGCCTTCTCTGGATCATCCAGATGGTCACTGGTGAACGTCAAATGGGCCTGGACATATGCTGGCTTGAGCAGGGGGACCTTGCTGCCCTGCAGGATTTTAAACCATGACAGCATCATGTGTTACTAATGTAATCTTTGTGACTGTGGTCCCAGCTCTCTTCAGGTCATTGACCAGGTCCTCTTGTGTAGTTCTGAACTTTCTCAAAATCATCCTTATCTCACAAAGTGAGATCTTGCATGGAATCCCAGACCAAGGGAGATTGACAGTCATCTTGTGTTTCTTCCACTTTCTAATAAATAATCGTAACAGTTGTTGTCTTCTACCAAGCTGCTTGCCTGTTGTCCTGTAGTCCATCCCAGCCTTGTGCAGGTCTACAGTTTTGTCCCTAGTGTCCTTAGACAGCTCTTTGGTCATGGCTATGGTGGACAGGTTGGAGTGTGTATTGAGTGTGTGAACAGGTGTATTTTATACAGGTAACAAGTTCAAAGAGGTGCAGTTAATACAGGTAAAGAGTGCAGAATAAGAGGGCTTCTTAAAGAAAAATTAACTGGTCTGTGTGAGCCAGAATTCTTGCTGGTTGGTTGGTAGGGGATCAAATACTTATTTGCAGCAGTAACATACAAATAAATTATTAAAAAAATCATAAATTATTAAAAAAATCATACATTGTGATTTCCGGATTTTTTTTTTTTTAGATTATGTCTCTCACAGTGGACATGCACCTAAGATGAAAATTTCAGACCCCTCCATGATTTCTAATTGGGAGAACTTGCAAAACCGCAGGGTGTTCAAATACTTATTTTCCTCACTGTACACACACACACACACACACACACACACACACACATATATATATATATATATATATATATATATATATAAAGTGGGTTCAAAAAGTTCTATGTGATAAAATAACAGCATTTAATGGAAATTCAGGCTGGGTTCAATACACAGATAGGTAGGCTGAGATGAACAACAGTAGCCGAAACATAAGGCAAAGACAGGGTAAAAAAAACAGGCAAGCGGGACAAGGGAAACAGGGTAAAAAACAAGGCAAAAATTATCTGAAGGAAAGTGCTCAAAAGTGGCTAAAGCTTCAATAATCTGGCAAACAGGTAAAGTAGAAGGTGTGACTTAAATAGTGGGAGTGATTAGAAGGAAATGCAAGACAGGTGTGCGAGGAAAGATCTGGAACAGGACGTGGCAAGCAGGAAAGAGGACAGGAAGGGAACACCCATCACCAAGCATCATGCAAACCACTAAAGGCATAAAAGGGCTTATTGTCAACTCATTTTGATTAAGTCTTTTTGATTTGTACAAAGTGGCGTTTATTTGTTTTTCTGTTCCACACTACATCCAGGTTTATATTATTTATACCTCTGATGTTTAAATACAAGTGGCCACAGATGAATTTCCCAGAACTTCAATTGACTTGTTACTATACCCTGCTCAACCATGGTCCAGTGTATTTGCTGTGTGAAACAGTAGAAAAAGAAATGGACAATAACAAAATGTTCTGTTGTTTTGCCCTTTTGTGTCACTGTGACAAGGCTCTAAAGTTTTTTTTTAAACTTTTTTTTTTACTTTTGACAGTGAATGCCGTCACATGGCACTTTGTGCTAAAATAGTTTGACAGTAACGTCATAGCTGCAAAAAAAAGGATTCCTTTCCTTCATTTTGCTCCTTTCAAATGTAACTTTTTGTCACATGGTTCAAACAGCTCTTTGCACCAGACCATGTCAGATGCACATACGTCTACAAGCCAATCAGTGTCAAATTTGGGGACACACAGCCTAGCCAGATGATGAAATCTGGATAAGGATATGGATCTGGATTTCGCTCAGTTGTAATATTGCAATGTAAAACCAAATTAACCATACCAAATCTATACAAACATGAACCTTGTTTCAAAACATTTTCTGGACTTCAATGTGCAAAAATGCCCTTATTAAATTTCACATTCAGATTTTCCTTCGGGAATGAAAGCCATTATTTAATGTAGTAAACGTGTATAGTCATTTTTTTTAGGCACACTTTAAGGCACAGGTACAGTTTTAAAACATTTTACAAGCACTCGCTCTCTCATCTTCCACCCTTTACTCCAATTAAGGGTCACGGGGGGTTGGAGCCTATCCCAGCAGTCATATGGCATGAGGCAGGATAAACTCTGGACAGGATGCCAGTCTGTCATAGGGCCACATAGAGACAGAAAACAGAGTCACACCCGCACACACAATTTAAAGTCTCCAATCCACCTAACGTTGCATGTCTTTGGATATGGGAGGAAGCCGGAGCACCCGGAGAGAACTCATGCAAACACGGGGAGAACATGCAAACAATACACAGAAGGGCCACAGGTGGGAATCGATCCCATGACCTTCTTGTTGTGAGGCAACAGTGCTAACCACTAAGCTGCTGTGCTGCTCCCATTTTAGCACCAGTATAGCAAAAACACAAACAATCCCAACCCATCTGTTTTTACAGCATTGTATTGTGTTCTGTACATGTATTTATTCTCAGACCAACACATGAACCACATTTTTTTTAAGGAGGGTGAGTGTAATGGGGGTGTAATGGTGAATGTGTCAATGTACAGTGGTTTACATGAGTGGATGTGGAAGTCTGCATCACACATGGTGGTCAAATTAATCAGAATTTCATTTCTTTTTTTTTTCTTTTTTTTTAAGAAATAAATGCCTTGTGCACTGGATCAAAGATGACAAGGACCATCTAGACTGTTATCAGCAAAATGTCCAAATGTTAGGGTCTGTCATGGTATGAGGTTGTATCAGTGCACTTGGTAAAGGTAATTTATTATTCTGTGATGGCAGTATTAATGCAGAAACACACTTTGAGATTTTAGAGCAACATATGTTGCCTTCAAGATAGCATCCAGGGACATCTGTGCATTTTTCAACAAGACAAGTAGATGCGGTGACTGGACTGGCATGCTCTATTCCCAATAGAGAATGTGTGGAGAATTTTGAAATGAAAAATGCAGCAACAACAACAACAACAACAACAATGCTTTACTGTTCTACACGTGTGCAGTACTATCAAACTAATACCTTTTAAGTTGGAAACTGATAGCTGTATTCAAGCATGAGCACAAAAGTCATCATAAGAGTTCTTGGCCTTGGCAAACTGGATTAGATTAGATTAGATAGAATTTTATTAATCCCTTGGGAAGACTCCCTCAGGGACATTGAGGTTCCAGCAGCATTGTATAGCAGCACACAGGGTAAGTAGCACACAGAGCATCAAAAGTGAAAGTGAAAAAAAAAATCAGTTTGCAAACATAAATATAAATGCATAAATATAAATACCAGTAGAGGTGGGCGATACCGGGAATTTTGGTATTGACCCGATACCAAGTAAATACAGGCCCAGTATTGCTGATATTGATACTGATACCGATACTTTTTCATATTTAATCTTCATAGATCCAAAGGATCCAAAAGACCTAGGATAGAATTTCACCAAACATTGTACGGGACAACAAAATACTTTATTATCACAATCAACATTTTTGTTTAAAAACATATCACTCAACACAACTTAAAACAAAATCTCCTGAGGTAGAGGACTCACAAACCACAATACAAGGGTGCGCTGCTCCGTGTTGTGTGACACAGTGCAGTGCTGCTTTTACAGACAGAGAGTAGACTTTGATGAATGTGCGTGTGCACCAGTCAGTGCGTGCAGGAGAGAAAAAAGCTTGAGTATCGATCTTTTTACACGAGGATCATTCAGTATCAATACCAGCTTTGGTATCGATATTGTCGATATTAGGATCGATCCGCCCACCTCTAAATACCAGACATACTGATCAATACTGATTTACTGGCTACTAATGTTCTTCTCCTTCCTGTCCTCTGTCTTCCTGTTATTCTATTCCTCCTCCCCCAGAGTGAGTTACCAGACATAATGGAACCTACAACACTGCTGAAATATTAATCATTGTGGGTGTATGTACATTTTTCATATGGAATTTATTGTTTTGTGAAGGCACATATTATTTGGCGCTCCCATAAGCACATTGCAGTTACAACATTATCGTTCATCCACTGCTGAATTTTTATGACAAAAAAATAGACTACAGATTGGGAAGACTGAAATGCTGTATCATTTTATAGCAAGAACACTGTTGACATGACAGAACTGTAAAAAGTAAGTTATATCAATGAGGAAAGCTTGTAACATGAATGCAGGAAGAAATGTGTTGATTTTCTTTACATGAGCACCTGTTTGGATGTTGGTCCTGTGTGCGTGGTTTAGCAGTCAGAGCTTTTATGAATAATTGATGTTACCTTCTTTTCAAGGCTTCAAATGTACTTGCAAATTAAATTATCTAGGGAGTCCCATGACATCAGCAGAATGCTTTGTTTGCCCAACCCTGACTCTAATCCAAGCTGGAAAACCAGGAGTCATTTTGTGGTGCACTGTCAGATGCACAATGTAACACCAACCATAGACAGGATTAAAGATTAAAAAAGGAAGTTTGGGAGTTGGAATAAAGTATGGGAATAACAAAAGAAATGGCATAACCTGTAGATCCTGCCAGAGTTGTACTGTTGAGTGGAAGTCCAGGTATTTGGGAGTTACTAACATTTCAATCTCCTGGTTTTCAGCTGATCCTCCTGCTGGGATGTGAGGCAACACTAGTAACAGGGTTCTTGTGATCAACTCTCCAGTCAAATTTGGTCCACCAAATGTGAATGAGAGTGCAAATGCAGTGAACCAGACAGGGTGGAGATGCTGCTCTCTTGGCAATGTAAACTGTCTTTATTTCAATCTAGGACAAGGGTGGACAATCACGTCCCATAAATGATGGAGACACTGCAGATTTTCCTTGCTACCAATCACCTCAGCAAGTGATTTCAATAATAATCAGCTGTCTTGGCAGGTGATTTCACTGACGATCAGGTGTTTATGTTCAGGGGAGAAGCTCATTAGCAAATCCACCTGCTGAGGTGATTGGTTGCAAGAAAAACCTGCAGTGTCTTGGCCCTCATTGGCTACTCCTGATCTAGGAGATAGATAGCATTCTGACTGACTACTGACGATGGTCTAGTGCAGGGGTATTCAACTCCAGTCCTTGAGGGCCGGTGTCCTGCAACATTTAGATGTGTCCCTGGTCCAACACACCTGAATCAAATGGGTGAATTACCTCCTCAGTCTGCAGTCAAGTTCTCCAGAGTACTGCTAAGGACCTCATTAACTGACTCAGGTGTGCTGAAGCAGAGACACATCTAAAAGTTGTAGGACACTGGCCCTCGAGGACTGGAGTTGAATACCCCTGGTCTAGTGGTTAAGCACTGGGCTTGAAACCAGAGGATTCTAGGTTCAAATTCCAGCCTGACTAGAAAATCACTTGCCCTTGGGCAAGGTCATTAATCCTCTCGTTGTTCCCAGTGTGTAGTGGGCACCTTGCATGGCAGCAGTCTGACATCGGGGAGAATGCGAGGCATTGATGTCTAAAGTGCTTTGAGCGTCTGATGCAGATGGAAAAGCGCTATATAAATGCAGTCCATTTACTATTTACTGACCGGAAGAAAGGACTTGTTGTCCTACGCTACAAAAGAAAGGGAGATCATCTTGGTTGTTACAGCTACAGGGGTATTACACTGCTTTCTGTGCTGGGAAAAGTACTTGCACAGACCCTTTTGAAGAGAATTCAGCCCCAGTTATTTCTCATTTAGTGACTTGAGCAGTCTGGCTTCACATGCAAGAAATCAATCCTCAATCGCATTCCAACCCTGTGAGCGCTAATAGAACACATGCACAAATATTGCCAGCACTCCTTTGAAGATGAAATTTATTTTTGCAAGCCAATGTATCTGATTGATTGGGATGCTCTCCAGAACATCCTGGGAATTCATGGTATCCCTAACAACATGCTGGTTATTATAGCCATCTTATTCACAATTGTCGTCAGTGCTATAAGGAGTGGAAATAGAATTTCTGTCTATTTTACAGTGAATACCAGCGTTCATGCTCTCTGGTTGCTAAGAGATCCTGGCTTTCAGTGACTTCCTAGACGTGGCCATCAGGAATATATCTGTATGTACTGAAAGTACTGAGCCTGTGAATTTCACTCGGTGGTGACATTCACATCACTAGGGTCTTGACCTCTGAAATGGAGAGGTGCCAAGTAAGAGCTCATGTAGTCATGGCATCAACAGACAGAGGTGTTTGGTGATGATGATACCTGTCCAGAAGATTGAAGGTCCAAACCTTTAGGGTCTTAGTGCTTATTCACATGATCGTGTGACTTGGTCATTAATCCATCACTTAAGACAACCACTGCATGTCTTTGTACCAGGTCTCTTTGAAGGACCCTTTGGTACTTTTGGAACTGCTTTGTGTCAGAAGAACAGTTAGTTTGGGAGATTTGTACGAGGCGTATTGCTTGCATTGTAAAGGTTCAACAGCTACAACATTTTGGCAATATGGGTCAATTCTCTGTGCGTGATCCAACACACAGGTGTGTCAGTGTTAAGGACCCCAGTGCCATGAGAAAGCCAAGGGAACATCTATGCTTGAACTGGGTGCAACAGACATGTGCCTACTTCGGCAGGTAGGGATGAGCTGTTTTTCTGACGGGGTGGTTGTCATCCAGGACCCAAGATGGTTCTGTGGTGTTGTCAATGCAGTGACATGGCAGCAATGCATCTCTGGGATCTGGCCTGATCTGATCAAGAAGAAATAGGCAATAATTTACACCCTATGAACTCTGGAGGTTTGTTTCAAACAAGTGGTTACTTATGGAAATTTAGATGAACTGACTTTCCCTAACTTACATTGTGAGAGAACATCAGCTATGACATTTCTTTCAGCATGAGTGAGTACACAGGACCTCAGCTGGTGAAGAAGGCCAAGGGCATTGTCATGTTTCACCTAGTTGTGATAGATGGACGGTTACTTTCAAGAGTAGGGATGTATCTGTCTCCTGCCTAGATGGTTGCAATCCAGGACTTTGGGTGGTTCCATGGTTTAGTGGATTCAGCAATACACAGCACCATCAAATGCTCCCAGATAGGACTTGACTCTGAACTCAGACAATAGGGTTGTGAAATGAACTTAGCTTCAAACAAGAGCAATCTGAGATTTCTGATGTCTGCTAATCTGGAACTGGATCACCTCCAAAATTCAGTGGAGTCTTCCATGCCCTAATATCTATTTGTGGTGCAGATTTGGTGAGGATCCCTGAAGTAGTTTTGACGTAATCCTTAAAAGCCTATAAAGTGAAATCCTGAGCCAGAATCTGGATCTGGATCACCTTCAAAATTCAGCAGAGTCTTCCATGCCCTAATATCTACCTGTGGTGCAAATTCGGTGAGAATATGTGAAGTAAGTTTGACGTAATCCTTCAAAGCCTATATAAAGTTAAATCTTGATCCAGAATCCCGATCCAGAGTTGGATCACATCCAAACGTTAAGGGTGTCTTCCATGGCCTAATAACTATCTGTGATGAAAGTTTCTTTAAAATCCGTGCAGTAGTTTTGATGTAATCCTGCTAACAGGCAGACAAATGAATAAATAAATAAACACTGATGATTTTATTACATCCTTGGCAGATACAAATATCTTAGACAGCAAAAGCTACATATGTACGCAGGGTTGGATGGGTACATACATACACTGACAGAAACAATTTCTATAGAATGCCAATGGATATAAAAAGAAAAAAAAAAATGATGGAGACTTCTGTCAAATGAGCAGTACGGAGGTGATGTTACAGGGGCCAGCTTAACACTGCAATGTGAAGTATTTTAATTTCATGTAATGTCTATTAAGAATAACTGCATAATATAGTCATACACTATAGTCCATATTCATCTTTTTGTAATGCTTATTTTTTTTCTCATGGGAACTTTTGTCTTAATTAATGTTAACAACAAAGTAACTTACAATAATATCTTCTGGGTTTTGGCTAACCACTGGAAGTACTCTATGAAATATGATGGAACAACACTGCATTTTTTTCCCCCACAAGTTATTCTTAAGTGGACTGGGTAATTCATCCAAGCAAAATCAATACCAGTGCTTATTAGTTTTTTTATCACAGAAAATGTATTTGATGCAAAATAGATATAGTGTATTTGTATGGCAGACATCCAGCACACACCAATACATCAGGCCATATTAATCAGAACGCTTTTCAATCTAACATTTGCACCTGCAGCTTTCATTACTTTTTACAAATGGTAAGGCACATCAGTAAACAGGCCACTCATGAAAGTTGTTGAGTTGGGAAAATTGAGTTTGAGAAGACATGCTAAATTGTAAACTATTATGTTGTTTGACTAATGCCACCTGCTCTATTTTTTTACATAAATTAATATTAAACACAGGTAACTTGGCAATCAGAGAATTATAAATATTAAAAAGGCTTGAACCGCAAATTATTTAAATCACTGTTCATGATATTAAATGATTATAATCATCTGAGTCAGTTCTATGGCTTGCTGGTTGCCATCTCTAGCTATCTGACAAATTTAGTCCTACTGGATCATAAGGTGTCCTTTGACATTAAATCACACTGTCCTGCAAGAACGAGAAAGCGTTTTGAGTCCATCCATTCCTGGTTCAGCACATGTCACTTACGGCCCTGTCCCACTGGCATTTAGAAGGATTTGCGTATGGATTGCGCACAAAAATGGCCCATATTCACCAAACATCCGCAATATCCATGTAACATGTCTGTATGAGTCGGCCGTCATCCGAACACGCCCCTGATCATCTACAGAGGCACACTTGTCCGCAGCCAGGATTTTTGATCTGTTCAAAAAATGTGAATGCAGATGACATCCGCCTTACATACTCCATACATACTCAATTCATACACAATACATACTCACTCTATGCGCTGTATATCTGTCGTTAACCACTGATATGTGCAACTGACAGGGATTTGTGGCTTGGCCACAGACCGGGACAGTGTGTAAAACAGATGCCTAACACGTCCACATCACAAACTAAAATATGTTGTAGCGAATGCATACAAACTGGCCACAAATAAAGCGTTTTTATTACATCTGCTTTGCAGCTGATTTGCGGACAATATGTGAATGCATAACAAACATGTCACGTAAACCCAAAGCGTGGCAGAAAGCGACATACCTGCCAGTCAGTGCCGGTCCGGCTGTGTAGATCCACAAAGACGTAATAGCTGCTGCAATCCAGGACTTTTATTTAACACCAACAACAGGAAGAGTTGCTGTTTAGCCACAACTCACTCAAAAAAACAAACAAACAAACAAAAAAAACACTGTCTCACACCCCAAGCAGCTTCCCCCCTCCCACTCCCCAAACTCATGAACAGTTAACCCTCGCATGACAACACTCTGTGATCATCTAGTCCAAGTCCAGCAAATGCTCCAGAGGCTGTATTGTTGGTGTGAATAGTGATGCCGATGGCCCGAGTGAGCTTATTTTATGACCGCAATGCAGATGCCGTGCACGCGCAACACGTGCGCGATGCATTCATAATACACCTGTAATACTGCCGTGATAATCTCAATGTGTCGGATCAGTTTCCTCACTACATGCGTTATATAACCGTGATTGTTCATCATATATTCGCTATATATTATTAATATATCCGTAATTCATACTGGGACATTTGTCATTTTTGGCCATTTTTGTTGCGGACGACAACGAACGCCCGCAATTTGTATACTCAATTCATGCGCAATTAATCCTCTCCCCAGTGGGACAGGGCCCTTACTTACAACAGTTTACCACCATTAATGGTGTCCAGTCCCACCCATCCATGGTGTTCCTCAAAGGTTGTCCTTCATCCCCTACATCTCTATACTTTGCCAAATTATCCATTCTCATGGTTTCAATTCTCATTTATATGGTCCATCTCAAAATATTTGAATATCTTGAAAAGTTCTATATTTTTTTGTCAGTTATTTCAGAGAGTGAAAATTTTATGTAGTCTAGTTTGAATATGTAGAAATGAGAATGTTTCAGAATAGAATATCATGAATCTCTCAAATTTGGTTGGTACACACAACCACAATCATGGGGAAGACTGCTGATTTGGCAGTTGTCCAGAAGACATTCACGGATACCATCCACAGGGAGGTTAAGCCACAAAAGGACATTGCTGAAAACTCTGGCTATTCACCGAGTTCTGGATCAAAGCCTACTCATGGAAAGTTGACTAAAAGGGAAATGTGTGGTTGGAAAAGATGTGCAACCAACAGGGATGACCACAGCCTTGAGATGATTGTCAAGCAAAACCAATTCCAGAACTTGGGGGAGCTTCTGAAGGAGTGGACTGAGACAGTGCATCAAGAGCATGGATATGTCCAGGAAATGGGCTACATGTGTTGTGTTTTTGTGGTGCCCAGCCACACCTGAACCAGAGACAATGTCAGAAACATCTCACCTGGGAAAAAGAGAAAAAGAACTGGATTGTTGGTCAGTAGTCCAAAGTCCTCTTTTCAGATTAAAGTAAATTTTACATTATCTATGGAAATCTAGGTCCCAGAGTCTGGAGGAAGAGTGGAGAGGCACAGAATCCAAGCTGCTTGAAGTCCAGTGTGAAGTTTCCACAGTCAGTGATGGTTTGGGGCACCAGGTCATCTGCTGGTGTTGGTCCACTATGTTTTATGAAGTCCAAAGTCAACCCAGCACTCCCCCAGGAGACTGTACAACATTTCATGATTCCATCTGCTGATGAGCTTTATGGAGATGATGATTTCCTCTTCCTGCAGGACTTGGTATTTGCCCACAGTGCCAAAACTACTTCACCCTACTACCCTCAGCAAAGCAGCAGCCACCATCCTCCAAAGACAAGACCCTTAGTTCTCCCCTGTGGATTTTTTTCTCGAGTGATGAGGCTCCAGGTGGCTTTCCACCATCCCCTTTACAATGTGCACTACCTTCCGATGAAAAGCAGTGGCAGACTTACTCCCATGCAGAGTGGAAACAGGAATCTTTCTATTTTTGTGTTGGAGCTGTACAAGATGACTTTACAGCGACACTTCAGCCACCATAAAAATATCTTGTGCAGCTCCAAGAAGAGCTCACATTCAGAAATGCTTTTAATTTGTAAGTTTCTTGTGGTAGTTTAGGACCGAGCTTAGGGCCCCTTCACACACAGCACGATAAGTAGGAATCAGGGTGAATCAGGGCAAATCACGGCAAAACAGCCCGCACGAAAACATCGAGATGACGTCGGAGGGACACGTGGTCGGGCAGACATGAACAATCCTGCTGCGAGGGTTTTGTGCACGCTCGTGCACGTGCACAAAACCCTCGCAGTGGGAACACAGTGTGAGCAGCTGCAGCATGTGGAATGACATTGCTGTGGAAAAAATTACATGCCACCCACGGGATTCGAACCTGCAATTCACAAAAGCTCTGATTGCCAGCCAGAAACTTTACCATTGCACTACCATCACTGTCCTATAAAAGGTACGTAAAATGTCTGAAATAAAGAAGGAGATAAACACACTCTGTGTTATGTAATCATTATTTTTTAGTTATTTGTTATGTAACTGTGTATGTAGGTAGTGTAGTACTGTACATATAAATATACCTCTCCTGGCTGTGGTTTCTGTGTTCATAATGTGACACGTCGTGAACACTGAGCCGTCATTTGTGTCTCTGGTCAGCAGCTGTGAGGTGCCTTGCCATGCTGTGTGCGTTCAGACATGGCTGTCCAGCCCTGCATGTGTTCATGTCTGTACATATATATAAGCATTCCATGCAAGTGTGCTCCCCCCTGCATGCCAAATGAGTACCAATTTATTTTGAATTATCAAACAAAAACAGCTTCAAAGTAATTAAATATCCAGTTACTGAAAACATACACTTGAATGGCAGCAAAATAATTGTACACAACTCTGACATCATGACTGGATCATTAGTTTGTACCAATGAAAAACACAATGCCATAAGTGGTTCTTGCATGAACTCAGTGTACAATATTAAAAGTGAAGTGACCTCTGTGTACGTGTATGTGGGTGTGTGTGATTTTATTTAGTATTTTCAATGTATGTAATATAATTGTAAATATATATGTTAAACATAAAGGGATGACACAAAGTGAAAACACTTATTTCCACACACAGCATTCCAATTTGGAGGTGGTTCATCATGCTGTGTGGCTGTATGGTAACAGGTAAATGGGAATCTTGTTAAAGTTGAGTCACATGGATTCCAGTCAATATCAGCAGATTCTTGAGAACAATGTTCATGAATCAGTGACAAAGCTGACGTTGCGCCAGGGCTGGATCTTTCAACAAGACAATGACCGTAAACACTGCTCAAAATTACTAAGGCATTCATGCAGAGGAACAAGTACAACATTCTGGAATAGCCTTCTCAGTCCACAGACCTAAATATTATTGAAAGTCTGTGGTGTGATTTTCAGTGGGCTGTCCATGCTCAGAAACCAAAAAACCTGACTGGAGATGTTTTGTAAAGAGGAATGGTCCAACATACCTTCAACCAGAATCCAGAATATATAGGAAGCATTTAGAGGCTGTTATTTCTGCAAAAGGAGGTTCTACTAAATATTGATGTATATTTTTTATGTTGGGTGCCCAAATTTATGCACCTGCCTAATTTTGTTTAAATAATTATTGCACACTTCTGTAAATACTAGAAACTTCATTTCACTTCTCAAATATTACTGTGTTCATCTGCTATATGATATATTTAACTGAAATTGCTGATCCAAATATCCAGTGATTTATAAAGGAAAATCATGGAACTCATCATGGACGCCCAAACTTTTCATACCACTGTATAGAAACTGTCAAACCTGACATGCTGGATTATGCACAAAGAAAAGATAGTATTTTTCATAGGTATACACCCCGTATTGTCACAGTACCTTCAATGCTCCCTGCACCATGTGGTTTGGCAACAGTCACTGGACTCTCTGTCTCAGTGCAAAATATCAGCCAAAATTCAAATCTGCCTCTCTCTATTTACATTCAATACTTCAGTGGTGAGGCTAAGAATCAATATGTGTCAAAATAGTTGTCTTATCTTCCCCAAACTAAACAAGAATTAAGTAAAACAGGTCCAATTTGTTAATGCATGTCATGACAGATGACAGCAAGATAACACAAAATCAAAAATTGGAACCAAGCTGAAATTGATCTGTAGATCTCCCATTACATTAATTTCTAAAATGACAGACCCCAGTATCTTTAAAGTGAGATCTGGTCTGAAACAGCCCAATGCTCAATGCAAAACATCCACCCTAACGTCAGAGGCTTTTTTTTTTTTTGGCGAGGAAAGTGATCAGCACTGACTGAGTATGAGGGTCACTCCAACTGCGGTTAATGGGGTTACAGCAAAAATGAAAGGTACCAGAGGTGTACCCCTGATACCTTGCATGCACAAATAAAAGTGTATGCTATCAAACTGTTACTGTATTTGATCACAAACTGTTTAACTACTGATTGACATAATCTTTAAATGGTCTCTTTTTCCTATTGGATGCAGATATTGTAATGGTGAGACAAATGATCCCTGAATGGCACTGAAGGTTGGTTATTTCTCAGTTTCTTTAGTGTTATCAGTCACAGCTCTTAGTACTGGAAGTCCATACAATAATGATGTCCGGGTGAAGTGAGACACTGGGATTGGTTGAGACAAGGAGTCAGTGCACAGGAAATCTGTCTGTCCAGTAAAGGTGTCTCTGAGGAAAACAACAAACAAGCTATCCAGTTAAACAATCAGATGGTCAGAACACAGCTTGCAAACATACCAAATAGACTGATCAGGTAGTGGCAGACCGTACTCAGGAGACACATAGAGGCAGTGGGATTAGGCAACGGCACATCAAACAGAAAAGAATGTGAGAGAGAAACCATGACAGTGAGATAATCTGGTAACCGAGTGATAAGGTGTGAATGGTTATAAAGTGTTTGGACAATCAATGAGGAAACTGGTACAAATGAACCTGGACATCTGAGTGACACCTTGGTGAGGGGCCATGTGAGTTCCATCCAGGTCATGGAATGGTGGACCAGTATGACCAACCGGCCGACATGTGTTTTGTGGACTTGGAAAATGGTAAATGGGCTGCATTTATATAGCACTTTTCCATCTGCATCAGAAGCTCAAAACTCTTTACAATGATGCTTCACATTCACCCATTCACACAGACACACTCACACACCGAAGTCAGGGTGCTGCCATGCAAGGTGCTCAATACACACTGGGAGCAACTAGGGGATTAAGGACCTTGTCCAAGGGCCCTTAGTGATTTTCCAGTCTGGCTGGGTTTTGAACCAAGGATGCTCTGGTCTGAAACCCAACGTTTAACAACTAGACCACCCCCCCATTGAAAAAAGCATTTAACTGGGGCCCTTGAGTTATTCTGTGGGGAAGCGCAAATTCTGAGCTTCATGGCAAAGGCTATGAATATACTTACGTATGTGATTTTTTTTATACCCCCATCACACATAGCCGGAATCACGCAGACTGCCGTCAGAGTTATCAAATCTGAGACTATGTTTCTCATGGCTTGGGACCTTGGCTTTCTTTGAAATGATAAAACACAGTTGTACTAAAGTCATCAGGATAAGGTTTACCATGATTTACATAGATTGTTGTGATGTTGTGAGGCTGGTTCTGACCTTAAAATTTTGCACTTAAAATCATCATCATCATCATCATCATCATATTAACAGATATCAGTCAGAATTATGACTTATCTTTATCAATACTTGTGAATGAAAAAGATTATGTGTTAAATTGATATTATAACCACAATTTTTTTCAGGTCTTCACTTATCGCCTCTTAAAAATAACTCATCATGATCCATAAACCAGTTAGAGATTTGTATCTGCAATTCAAGGATTTGCATTGCAATATCCCATAATCCCTTACATGCCAGAGAGTCGCTGCAGTCTAAACAACATAGAGAAACCACTTGACAACAATTGCAAATGAACATTATACAACAAAAATCTCAATTTTATGCCTTTCATGACATTTATAAGAGACTGCATGCATGAGACCCTGAAAACTTGCTAAAAGAAATATTTGAAATATTCCATGTCTACTACCTTCAACCTGCATGAACTTCATAAATGCAAACTGAATTTTAGACATTTTATATATATATTACACTGGAACAAACAGCACAAACAGTGTTGTAAAGGACAATAAGTAGGGCGTTAAAGAGCAAACTTCACTTTCCCCCAGAATGACATGAACAGGAAGCGATCACGGCTCAAAGCAATTCCCATTGAAAATAATGGAGAAACAACCTGAGCTTCTCGCATGTTTACATAAAACAAACACAATAACAACGTCTAAAAACCCAGATAATATTTTCACAAGAGTTTTAGGCACAATATGATTTTTAGCTTGCGATGTTGATGCTGGTGTCCATGTGTAGTGGTTAAATTGCAGCGTTATCAGAATGTCAATGCATTTCTGAGTGTTACTGACATTTCGTGAAGTCTCTGAAATTTTGTGAGTTTTTGCAGGATTTGAAATCTCAATAGGACGAATAACCTCCTCCTTCTTCTCTTGGTTGGTTATTATTATTATTATTATTATTATTATCATTATTATTATTATTCTATTCCTGCAAGTATATGTTTATTGGTTTGTGAGCAGAATAACAAATGAGGAACTCTAACCAAAGAGTTTTCACTTGATCAAACTGATGGGCTCAACCTAGAAAAGAAACCAAGAATAAAAAGAAAAAAAAAGATTAACATTGAAATCTGAAGAGGCAGCAGTTTTTTGCTTCTCTGCATCTTTGAATAGTGTGTGTGTGTCTGTGTGTTTTCTTTCTGACAGTTTAAACTTTTCCCAAGGATGTAATTAATTAGTCTCAGGTATTGTAATAATGTCCACATGTAAGTGGTTTATTCCATGCATTATAATCAGCTTTATTATGTCAGCCCTATTCCCAATTTAATTTTACTCCTCTCTTCCCCATCACGGGCTCAGGGCCTCACACAACGGCAGTATAGATGATTCTGCTTTGTGCACTGTGACTTTCTCATCAGATGATAAGATTACACTGGTTAAAGAGATTACTTCTGCTCGTCATGTCAGTAAATCAGCTTTACGGTTTGTGTGGAAGCTGCAGTGCAGCAGAGATCCTGTGAGTGATGGTGCCGCTTGGTTTAGTGCTGTTTTTGGAGAGCTAGTGAAAGCTTTCTGAAGGAGCGTTCTACCGTGTTACTCTCAGGCATGAGGATCAGTGAGCTGTCACGATGGTTACATGAAAGGCTCCAATCTGAAAGAAATCCAGTAGGAATTGATTCTGATCAGCAAATCCCACAGGTATCATTGCATGGCAATAATTGCATTGGGTGTTTTGACATGCATACAAACCATGCTGCACAATTACTATTCAGCAGCCTGAAAATAATTATTCTATTTTTTTCTGGTCAAACTACAACAAGAGAGCAGCTCTGTAAAAGAGAAGAAATGTTGCACCAATGGCTGTGTGGCTGTTATCTAAATAACAGACTCTGTTTTTGTTGCCATTATTGTTTTTTTTCTGTTTCTTCTACTTTTATAAAAATGTGTAAAAACATTGTAATTGTTAGATTGGTCTAAGCATGGGGTCACCCCTTGAAGTCTGTTCTGCTTGGGGTTTCTTCCTCATTATCACCAGAGGGAGTTTTTCTTACCACTGTTGCCTATGTGCTTCCTCAGAAGGTTGGTAAGGCTAGGCCTTACTCATCTTGAGCACCTTGAGACAGCGTTATTGTGATTTGGTGCTATACAAATAAAATAAATTGAACTGAGACATTTTTTAAATTAAGACCCATGTTTAGTTATTCATTGACCCCCTACCTGACTAAAGCTACCACCCTATGAAGGCCATTATATATTTTTGTACACTGAGTCTTGGTTGTAAGTGTTGTTTAGTTCCCTTAACTGGTAGTAATTAGGCCTAAATTGTCTACTGGCTCCTGAACTATTAAGCAGATAGGTGATTCATGACAGCATCTTGCTTGTTATTGACATAATCGCTTTGGAGGCAAAACTTTTCAGCTGACTTGCATATATTACACAATAACCCCTCATACATTGAAATTGTATCCGAAACCAAATTTCTTGGAGTATTTATTGATAACAAGTTAAGCTGGAAAACTCATATAAATTATGTCAACTCTAAAATCTCAAAAGTCATCGCGATTTTGTACAAAGCACAAGACTTCCTCTCCTAGCATTCATTAGTTATACTATATCATTCATTACTTGTCCCATATATGATCTATTGCATTGAGGTTTGGGGAAACACATAAAACAAATACAAATACAATATTTTTGTTACAAAAGAAAGCTATAAGAGTTATAAGTAATAAACCATATCAAGAGCCAACAAATTCACTATTTGTCCGTTTACACATTTTGAAATTCTGGACTTGGTTGATTATATTACAATACAAATCATGTATAAATTTAAAAATAAACTTTTGCCTCAACATGTCCAGAATCTGTTCAAAATAAGGGAGTCCAGCTATAACTTGAGAGGAACATTAGTATTTGATGGATTAATGATTCGAAACACTGCTACGAGTAAAAGTTACTGTGTTTCCGTAAAATTTGGAATAGTTGTTCCGATAGCATTAAATCATCCGGTACTTTAGTTGGCTTAAAAAGACTTTATAAAAACAATAAAATTACTCATTATAGTATGATAAATCAGGCTAACTGAGTTTGTTACTTTTTTGTTTTGTGTTGTTTTGTTTTAGTTTGCTGATTAATCTATATTGCTCTGCTTGTTTTTTTGTTTTATATATATACGAGGGCTGTCCATAAAGTATAGGTCCTTTTTATTTTTTTCAAAAACTATATGGATTTCATTCATATGTTTTTACGTCAGACATGCTTGAACCCTCGTGCGCATGCGTGAGTTTTTCCACGCCTGTCGGTGACGTCATTCGCCTGTGAGCACTCCTTGTGGGAGGAGTCGTCCAGCCCCTCGTCGGAATTCCTTTGTCTGAGAAGTTGCTGAGAGACTGGCGCTTTGTTTGATCAAAATTTTTTCTAAACCTGTGAGACACATTGAAGTGGACACGGTTCGAAAAATTAAGCTGGTTTTCAGTGAAAATTTTAACGGCTGATGAGAGATTTTGAGGTGATACTGTCGCTTTAAGGACTTCCCACGGTGAGAGACGTTGCGCAGCGCTCTCAGGTGCCATCATCAGCCTGTTTCAAGCTGAAAACCTCCACATTTCAGGCTCTATTGATCCAGGACGTCGTGAGAGAACAGAGACGTTTCAGAAGAAGTCGGTTTCAGCATTTTATCCGGATATTCCACTGTTAAAGGAGATTTTTTTAATGAAAGACGTGCGGACGGGTCCGCACGTCGGGACGCAGCCGGTGCGGTGCGGCGGCACAGGAAAAACACCTCCGTGTTGATAACCATTTGTAAAATCCAGGCGGCTTTTGATGGCTTTCATTGGAGTGAGTATATGAGAAATTGTTTAACAGCTGGACATGTTCCAACTTGTCCTTAAGGCTTCCGACAGAGGTGTTTTTCCTGTGGCGGAGCGTCGCAGCGGCTGCGAGCCGACGCTGCAATCCGCCCACATGTCTTTCATTAAAAAAAATCTCCTTTAACAGTGGAATATCCGGATAAAATGCTGAAACCGACTTCTTCTGAAACTTCTCTGTTCTCTCACGACGTCCTGGATCAATAGAGCCTGAAATGTGGAGGTTTTCAGCTTGAAACAAGCTGATGATGGCGCCTGAGAGTGCTGCACGACGTCTCGCACCGTGGGAAGTCCTTAAAGCGACAGTATCACCTCAAAATCTCTCATCAGACGTTAAAATTTTCACTGAAAACCAGCTTAATTTTTCGAATCGTGTCCACTTCGATGTGTCTCACAGGTTTAGAAAAAATTTTGATCAAACAAAGCGCCAGTCTCTCAGCAAGTTCTCAGACAAAGGAATTCCGACGAGGGGCTGGACGACTCCTCCCACAAGGAGTGCTCACAGGCGAATGACGTCACCGACAGGCGTGGAAAAACTCACGCATGCACACAAGGGTTCAAGCATGTCTGACGTAAAAACATATGAATGAAATCCATATAGTTTTTGAAAAAATTAAAAGGACCTATACTTTATGGACAGACCTCGTGTATATATATATATATATATATATATATATATATATATATATATATATATATATATATATATATATATATATATATATATAAGTTTTTGCTTCGGCCTGCACCCCATCAGCCGCACTGGACTGGAAAACTGGAAAATGGCTATTAGTTTTGTTTTGTTTTGTTAAATGAGCGATTTCTTCTTTTCTTTGTTGTTGTTAAGTATGTGTGTGTGCGTGCGCCGAATAAATTCATTCATTCATTCATGCCCCTCATGATGCAAGTGATACTTGTCATGAGGGTTGTCACGAATCACAAAACCTACCATTCAGATTGATCACAGTTTTTAATAGTCATGAATTTTTTCATTTTTGGATCAGCAATTTGAAAAGCAGCTTCGTGAGCAATGAACCCAACAAACCTGGTCCTGAATGAAAACAAGGTGTCCAATCTTATACTTTATTTTAAAATGAAGCGCATATTAATGCAAAATGCAATATGCACATGATCAGTGAATAAAAAAAACAGCCTTTGTCAAAAACCATGAAAAGTTGCTTTTCATCTTTTACACCGCCGTCACACGAGAGGCCATATGAGCTCAAATCCCCTTTTGAATGAAAATTCGACCCACATTCTGGAAGTGTCGAGGTGCATTTGGAAACGTCGGACAGCATTGTCAGAGCAGTCTAAACAGTTGGGCAGGATCATGCGGCCGCCCCAATTTTTATTGCCCATGTTCAAAATATTTGTGGCACAGTTGAAGTGGAAAATTACTGAACGGCAGTCAGTGAGCAGTATGACCACAATCTGTCTGCATTGTAAATGTTCTGATGGTGTCAACCCAACATTCAAAACAGTCTGATCTCATTTGAAGGAAATTCATCATGGTCAGGTACATCAGATCCTGCTGGCATGTGCCGAACATGGCACAGAGCTGCCAGAAATTACAACCAGTGCGATCCGATTTGGGTGCAAGGACTTGTCCAGACAGTGTCAAGCTGATCCACACTGCCTCTGGTTATGTGTACTGTATAACATGTACTGTACATATGTCATAGTGGCGTTTGTGGCATCCTGGACATGCACACTCCTTTAGAATGGCAGAGAAGCAGATCACATTCACCTCTCCAGCCAGACGCGGGACAACATTGCAGCCCCGCGATGTCTGATCGCGACACAAGGCTCGAAAGCGGATTACATTCACAAAAGACTATGGCCCAATCCCACTGCCCACATGGATTGATAGGCTATGAGGTACGTTCCTGCTAATGCTGCGTTTACACATAATGACGACAAGTCACGAATGCCACGAAGTACACATTCTTGACCGCTGATCACGAATGTGATGATTCGGGGCAGAGGCGTCAAGTTTCCTCTGGAACTGCTGCAACCTGTTACCAGACGTTACGATTAATGGCACGTGTTGCCGGAGAATTATCAGGAACCATTACACACGGTCAAGAATAGTGTTCCGTGTTGTTATGCCCTATCGCAAGCTATTGCGTGCTAATGCGTGTAACAGCGCATCGTTAAGTTCTGTCACGTTGTTAATGAGGTGAATTGTCTCCACACACACACACCCATATTATCCAACTGAATTCAGATCTCTCCAGTTTTTTAGAAGAACTTTGTGACTGCATGCGTAGTTGGGCTCTGTGTCATGGAGTGGCGCAGAGAGGAGGAGGAGGAGACGGACAGAGCCAGACGTGTGGCTTCATGCGGCGCGCATTTTCCCAAACATCAGGCACATGCAGCAGGTGGAACACCTGCAGGAACGCGCTGAAGAGCACTGAAATTAGACTTTTAGCCAACTTGGTGTCAGCAATCAAACTGAATGTTGTGCAGCAAGGTTTAATTGTGCGCACGCTTCTTCCTCCGCTGGACTGGAGGAGGTGCAGAGATGTCTGGCTGCACATGAGTCTCCTCTCGCTCCTCTGGTTGCTCAGACTCGTTCTCCTCCTCATCAGTTACAACAGCAGGTGGAACACCTGCAGAAGCATCCTGAGGAGCTTCAGCAGGAACTGTGGAATGACACTTGGAGCCAAGTTTAATTGTGCACACGTGACAGAAAACTGATTCGTCGTGGCGTGCAGTGAAATGTGATGCCGCGTTACAAGTCGTGTCAAAACTTGACAGTTTCCGTGTCACTTCGTAATAACGCGTGACAGTTTGGGCTCCAAGAACCATCACAGGAACCACTACGAATGTTGTCACATTCTATTAAGGATCAATACTCATCAAGACGGATCAATACGCTCAGTTGCGACCTCCACGACGTGAGACGAAATGAGGGTGGTGTGTGACATTTGTGGAAGATTTTTTTGACAGGCAAAAACATGCTCCACGAATATCAAGAATATCACGCACCAACACGCACTATTAAGAAACATATTCAGATGCGTTAAGTCACATTAAGAATGTCAGGAATGTGTCACGAATGACAGAAAAATGACATTCGTAACGCGTCTTGGTTATGTGTAATCGCACCTTAAGCCGTGAGGGTTTATGGTTGTTCCATTATCAAGCTGTCAAGTGCGCGAAGTCTCTCAAGTACCTATTTTTAGTCCTTTATGCCCAATTTCTGTATGCTGCCATTTCTGCAGACTTTGCCTCAGGAAATTACCCACAGTTCATAGCATTGTGACATAAAATGAGGGTTACCCGAGAAAGCTCAGAAATGTAAAAAGGTTAAGAACCACATACTGCAACATACATTCGATGATTGTTGTATCACACATACATGGGTAAAGAGGTGGAGCATGGTTGAGACAATGCGTGATCTGGGTGGGACAATAAAGGCACTTTGTTAAATCATATCTATTAAAAGTTTTTTGTTTGGGGGGCTGAGCAGTGGTTTTCAAAATGGTTTTGCTTTGCTGTGGGCATTAAAAATTATGACCTGATTATTTCCTCAGTAATCATGGATTAACAACATAACTTCCGCAAGCTATCGATACCTGCTACATTTGCTAACACCATTAGCATCTGGAACACGGCTAACAGGTTAACCTCAGTTCAAGTGTTCATTAAATCATAGTTTCACAGGGCTGTGCAGTGGTTTTCATAATGGTTTTGCTTTGGTGTGGGCATTAAAAATTATGATCATCTTATTTCCTCAGTAATCATGGATTAACGACCTAACCTCCTCAAGCTACCAATAGCTGCTACAATTGCTAATGCCATTAGCATCTCACCAAGTAATTCAGCTAACAGGTTAACCTCGGTTCAATTGTTCATTAAATCATAGTTTCGCGGGGCTGAGTAGTGGTTTTCCTCATGGTTTTTGCTTTGTTTTGGGCATTAAAAATTATGGCCTGCTTATTTCCTCAGTAATCATGGATTAACAACCTAACCTCCTCAAGATACCGATAGCTGCTACAATTGCTAACGCTATTAGCATCTCACCAAGGAACTCAGCTAACAGGTTAACCTAAGTTCAAGTGCTCATTAAAACATAGTTTCACAGGGCTGAGCAGTGGCTTTTATTACAGTTCTACTTTGGTGTAAGCATTAAACATTATGACCCAGTTATTTCCTAAGTAATTGTGGATTAATGATCTAATGTCATGAAGCTATCCACAGATGCAAAATTACATGATAATTTAACTTGATGGAAATACCACTATGCATCTTTGATGATATATTATCATATTATTTTCCTTGTGTGTTAGGATAACTCTGCTTTGTTGCATAGCAAATGTAATACTAGACATGATAAAGATAATACAATGAACACATTTAAATTACACCAGTGACGTTGATCTTATGTGTATTTTGATTGAAGCTGTTTTCCTTACTTCATCTTGCAGAATACTGTGCAACAGTGTGTTCAAAGATGATGAAAATAACGTGTTTTCCTACAAAAAAAAAGTATTTACAGTCTTCATCAAACAATTTGTTTTCCCACTAATATAAAATGTCTGATTGATTATAGCTCCTTGCTGCAGTGAGGAAGCCCATCATGTCAGCAATACTTAATAGCAGTATTTTGGGAGTTTACCATGAATTATAGTTACTACAATTCTATGTAATGGCTTTCTGCTTAAATATGCTGATTGTTTTTGGACAGATATTAAAACTCTGTCATGAAGAAATAAGCAACAAGATCTCCAGTATTGTTTAGCTGTTGACATACACACAAAACTAAAGACTATCTATCGCAAGCACAAGTAAAAATAGAACACTGAGCATACTGTTAATGACTAATTGATCAGAAATGAATATTTTTTATGTACTAAAATGATCAACCTAGGAGGTAGTAAATGAAAGAGTGTGGTTCAAGTTGTGTTATGAAGATGAGTTGTCCTGCTTCATCTAATGCTGACATAGATTCTTCACATAGATACAGATATTTATTTATTTTTTTACTTTGATTTTTTGTGAGTAGACCCAATTTATCTAATTTACCCACTAGCTAGCTACTGTTTAAACAGGCATTTTAATTAGTACTTGATAGCTATTGTTTGGTATCACCCATTACTATTATCACAAGGGTGGTGGCCAAGTGTTTAGTGCACTTGGTTTCACTATGGAGGTTGCCAGTTCAAATCCCACCCCTGACACCGTTCTCCGTGTAATGTGGAGTTGCGTCAGGAAGGGCATCCGGCGTAAAATCTATGCCAATTCAACATGCAAATCCACCTTGGAGTTGCTGTGGCGACCCCAAGTGGAAACAAGGGAGCACCCGAAGGGACTTATTATTTGTGATACTGTCATAAAAAAAAACACCAGATTTTTGTGACGGGAGCACAAATTCATTTTGTGACCGTATCATGAAATTCAGGGTGACATGGGGGGGCTGTGGGGCTATGATTAGGGGAAGGGAGAGGGTTAGGTTATGTGGGAAGGGGTAGGGTTAGGAATCATAAAATAAAAAAAAAAAACACAGGACAAAATGTGACTTATTTCGAGATGGCAGCACATAAAAACTAAAGCATAAGACTGGGCTGGGACTAGCACATGCGTGCAACTTGACATGAATCTGAAATAAGACATTTTATATTGCAATAAATATCCATTGAGCCTGTTAAGGGTGTGATGGCGAAATGAGTGCACAGATTTTCACAGTATTTAGTGTTTCAACAGAAGTTTGTTTCTGTTGTTTTCTAGTTTTAGTTTACAAAAAATGTTGACCTCCAAGGGTACTACCTCACTGGGTCATAAGGGCATTTTCGAAGCATTTGGTGAGATTTCACTCCACATTTCATGAACATTTCATTGCAGCCAGCTGGTCCAGACTCACCGTGCATGCACAGTCCAGCCGTGTACGCATACCAGCAGGCTGGACGAGTCCTTTCTAGTGGGGAAGAAGGCGTGTGAACCAGATTGACTGTGGGTTTTTTGTTGTTGTTTGTTGTTAGTTTCTTTGTTTGCTTGCAGAGGATCACAGTGGAAATAACTTTAACGCTGCCGGTCCGGCAATGACCCCCATGCACACACATACAGCAGACTGGTCAACACCTGTGCATGTGTGTCTTAAGGCACCATGACACCTGCATGCATTTAACCCCTGCACTGCTGCGTAATTTGTTGTGGCAATGCGACTCGCTTTGTACCGCTGGATACTGCCTTTGTGCCACTGTAGGCTGCGTTATATAAAAGCAGCAGATTAACCCTCTGGGGCAGACACTGTCGTATATGATAGCTGGGACCAAGCTTTACTAAATTATAACTAACTTTTTAATGATATGTGATAGAAACTTTTTTTTTTGCTGAAAAGTTAACTCCACAGACTTTTGATCCACTGTCGGGCATCTTTGTACTCCTCATAGAAGCTGTGTGATGACGTGCGCAATGTGAGTGTCCAATCAGAATTGCTTCACCGTCACATGGTTTTCCAAAATCCAATCGTAGGGCACATTTACCTCACGTGATAAACTAAAGATCATTTTCAGGAGTGATATCTTACTAGTTGGCCCATTTGAATAGCCCCCTAACTCCTCCAATGCACCCTGTGCCATTACGCAGAGCAAAAGTGAAAGCAGACGGAGAGCCTCGCATGACAATCTCATGTGCTCAAACAAAGAGTGTGTAACTATCAGGATTGCTCTACTAGTTTGCATTTGAATGTTACTGGATTACTCTATGGCTCTCTCCATCTGGCGTAAAGCACAGTTTACCATATCAATGAGGTGAGGGAGAGGGGCCGCTCCTCAGACTGGAGCATAAGTGCATAGACCATTTTGTATATACTGTTCAAAATGTGCACTTGTGTTTATTGTTTGAACTTTTTTGTTGTACAGTCTTTCACACAAGACCTCAACTTACCTTTATAAAGTGTCAAAACAGTTGTTTATTATACAACCCCTGGCAAAAATTATGGAATCACCGGCCTCGGAGGATGTTCATTCTGTTGTTTAGTTTTGTAGAAAAAAAGCAGATCACAGACATGACACAAAACTAAAGTCATTTCAAATGGCAACTTTCTGGCTTTAAGAAACACTATAAGAAATCAAGAAAAAAAGATTGTGGCAGTCAGTAACGGTTACTTTTTTAGACCAAGCAGAGGAAAAAAAATATGGACTCACTCAATTCTGAGGAATAAATTATGGAATCACCCTGTAAATTTCCATCCCCAAAACTAACACCTGCATCAAATCACATCTGCTCGTTGACATTAACCCTATGTCATGAAATTGACCCTATGTGTCTTTTTGCAAGGAATGTTTTCACAGTTTTTGCTCTATGGCAAGATGCATTATCTTCTTGAGAAATGATGTCATCATCCTTAAACATCAGAAAAGTGTCTAAAATATCAACGTAAACTTGTGCATTTATTGATGATGTAATGACAGCCATCTCCCCAGTGCCTTTACATGACATGCAGCCCCATATCATCAATGACTGTGGAAATTTACATGTTGTCTTCAGGCAGTCATCTTTATAAATCTCATTGGAACGGCACCAAACAAAAGTTCCAGCATCATCACCTTACCCAATGCAGATTCGAGATTCATCACTGAATATGACTTTCATCCAGTCATCCACAGTCCACGATTGCTTTTCTTTAGCCCATTGTAACCTTGTTTTTTTCTGTTTAGGTGTTAATGATGGCTTTCGTTTAGCTTTTCTGTATGTAAATCCCATTTCCTTTTGGCGGTTTCTTACAGTTCGATCACAGACGTTGACTCCAGTTTCCTCCCATTCGTTCCTCATTTGTTTTGTTGTGCATTTTCGATTTTTGAGACATATTGCTTTACGTTTTCTGTCTTGACGCTTTGATGTCTTCCTTGGTCTACCAGTATGTTTGCCTTTAACAACCTTCCCATGTTGTTTGTATTTGGTCCAGAGTTTAGACACAGCTGACTGTGAACAACCAACATCTTTTGCAACATTGGGTGATGATTTACCCTCTTTTAAGAGTTTGATAATCCTCTCCTTTGTTTCAACTGACATCTCTCATGTCGGAGCCATGATTCATGTCAGTCCACTTGGTGCAACAGCTCTCCAAGGTGTGATCACTCCTTTTTAGATGCAGACTAACAAGGAGATGTGATTTGATGCAGGTGTTAGTTTTGGGGATGAAAATTTACAGGGTGATTCCATAATTTATTCCTCAGAATTGAGTGAGTCCATATTTTTTTCCTCTGCTTGGTCTAAAAAAGTAACCGTTACTGACTGCCACAATCTTTTTTTCTTGATTTCTTATAGTGTTTCTTAAAGCCAGAAAGTTGCCATTTGAAATGACTTTAGTTTTGTGTCATGTCTGTGATCTGCTTTTTTTCTACAAAATTAAACAACTGAATGAACATCGGCCGGTGATTCCATAATTTTTGCCAGGGGTTGTAGTTTGCTGGGTGTTTTGAATAAATGTGTGTGGAAAATTATTTTTTGCTTTACTTTTCCTTTGTTATTTTTGATTGTAAACCTTTATTCCACTTATAAAACACAACAAAAGCATATATATTATGAAAGAACAGGTTGTCCTGAAAAAAAGAGACATAAAACTTGATTGTGGGATGCAGGGAGAGCTGTTAACAGCCATAATAAAACATTTATGGCAGGCGAGTAAACTGTCCAAAAAATGCCCTCGTACCCCAAAAGGTTAATCATTTGTTCTCAGAGCTTGGAAAACCACCTCTAATTGCTCCCAGAATCACATTGGAATTTTCTTTCTCGTGCGCTTCATGATGTGGAGAATGCATTTGGTTTGTCTTAAAGGTAACTATTTATTATATTTAGTTTTTAATATCTTGGTAAAACAGTTGCATTTTAATTCCTTCTGTAAAATTATGTTTATTATAGTTTTAACATCTTGTCATAATTGTTCAGATGAGTTGTGCTTTGATGTGCTGCGCTGATGCATTGACTCACACTGACACAGTGTTTTTGAATAGGTAGTGCAATGTGCATGTGTAGTTCACAAAATTAATGTGTGCCAGAGATTTTGAACATTTCTAAATTTTGTTTGCACACTTGCATGCAGCCGGGCACAGCTTACAACGAGTTTATAACGAGTTTACTCTCTGGCATGCCAGTGCAGGGATCAAATTCCTGCAAGTGTCAAGGTACACTTCCTTGGACTTTCCCATTCTGCTGAGTACTGGTCAGTCCAATGAGTGCTGTTAAACACATTTTTATGCTGGCAAAGAGAAACTACCAGTTGTAGTCAATCATGATCACTAACAAGGTGTTAATAGGCCTAGATTGTGTCACATTCGACGAACAATCTTCAGCACTGTGTATGAAAAATATATTTTTTTTTTCCTCACTTATATTTTATTAAGCTTTATACAAATTTTGCACAGAACAAACAATAAGTAAACATGTCTGGGTAACACATTGCTAATTGTTTTTCTTACAAGAGTGCAATTTTTCCAGTTTTTTTAACCATCTGTGGTTCCTGTAGTCTGAGTCTGTGTGTGAGTTTTCCCATTAAAATGATATCTTCTATATTTGCTATCCATTGATCTTTTGATAGCACCTCGGTCTTCCTCCATTTCCTTGTTTTACACTTCTTAGCTCTGTATCAGAATACTTGACACAGGACATGACAATTTCCCAAAAGTTTAAAATTTTTAGACATTTCCAAAATACGAGGTCTATTAGAAAAGTATCCGACCTTATTATTTTTTTTCAAAAACCATATGGATTTGAATCACGTGTGATTGCGTCAGACAAGCTTGAACCCTCGTGCGCATGCGTGAGCTTTTCCACGCCTGTCGGTTGCGTCATTCACCTGTGAGCAGGCTTTGAGTGAGGAGTGGTCCAGCCCCCTCGTCGTTGTTTCATTGCCAGGAAATGGCGGAATGATTTGGGCTTTTTTTCCATCAGAATTTTTTCAGAAACTGTTAGAGACTGGCAGCTGGAAACCATTAGAAAAATTTATCTGGCTTTCGGTGAAAATGTTACGGGCTTGGTAGAGAATAAGGAGTGTTACTGTCACTTTAAGGACGGTGCCATGTGGCACTGCCGTGACGCGCGAAGCCTCCGCTCCTCTTTCCATGACAAAAACTCCTGTAACAGTGGAATGTGCCGTTCATTTCCAAACTGGACGCTGTGTTTTATCCGGGACATTGTCTGACTAGCACAGGAATTGTGAAAAGACGTGGACATCAGCACTTTTTCGGCACATTGAGACAGACGTGCGGAGGAATTCCGCGTGTCGCGCCGGTGCCGCATGGCGCAAAGCAACGCCATGATGAAGCCTCACGGGACATGTTCTGGCACGTCCAGGCACATCCACAATTTCTCGGATAATCACTCGATGGAAAAACCACCGACAGCTGTCTGAACGCCATCTCAAAGCCGTCCTGTGAAACCAAAATGGAGGTGGTTTTGTCTCGCTCCAGTAGCGAATCCATCGTGACGTGTGAAGCCTCCGCTCGGCTTTCCATGACAAAATCTCTTGTTAAAAGTGAAATCTGCCGGAAAATGGTTGGTGTCCAGTTCTTGTGATAACCAGAGAAAAGGCACACAATGGTCACGGATCCAGACAGCCATCCGTTTAGAAATGAAATGGTCGTTCAGCCTGTCGATGGCGGCTTCGGAGCGCGGCACGCCCCACAGCCGCTGGGGGCTGTCCTTAAAGCGACAGTAACACTCCTTATTCTCTACCAAGCCCATAACATTTTCACCGAAAGCCAGATAAATTTTTCTAATGGTTTCCAGCTGCCAGTCTCTAACAGTTTCTGAAAAAATTCTGATGGAAAAAAAGCTCAAATCATTCCGCCATTTCCTGGCAATGAAACAACGATGAGGGGGCTGGACCACTCCTCACTCAAAGCCTGCTGACAGGCGAATGACGCAACCGACAGGCGTGGAAAAACTCACGTATGTAGATGTGAGTGGTCAACATCTACTGCCCCACATTCCCTCCAACAATTCTGGTGTCTTTTTAACTGTTTACTTTTTATCAAAGGTGTAATAAAAAAAACATATTAGATTTTCCCAGGCAAACTCCCTCCATGTCCGGAATCATTTGAGCCTGTATGTATAGTTTTGACCCTGTGTGTGGACAAGAGAAGATCCAAAATAAATTCAAATTTGTGCACCCAATTCTTTGTTTTTTAAAGTCATTAATGATGTATGCTGTATAAGGTGGCAAACAACCTTCTGCTTGCAATGGATTTGGACACCACTATGGTTCTGCTACGGTTAGATCTTAGCTCTCAGGTGGGTTCCAGACCAAAGAGGAAAAAGATCATCTAGACTGTTATCAGCAACACATCCAAAAGCCAGGGTCTGTCACTGACTTTGTCATTGCCCCTGACAAATGTATGTTACAGTTCTGTGATGGCAGCATCAATGTTGGGAAAGTGTAGTGACACGGACCCACAACAGGGGGCATAATTGAGCGGACAATAGATGAGCCAAAAATACAACACTTTACTGTTGTGAAATGTGCACAACGAGAATACAGACAAACGTAGAATTTGGATCACAATCAAAATATACAAGGTGATGTGTGGGTAGGCTCGAGGATAGGAGACGTCCGTCCCGAGTAGAACCGGATCCCACACGATTTCCACTGCCACCGAACCCGAAGGATACTGGAGCCGCCAAGTCCCGAGTCCCCAGGTGGTCACTGTCTCCGACTGTCGGATCTGGTACTGCTGGCAGAAAGCAGAAAACCAGATGTGATGAGTGTGAGACAACACACCCAGTAAACAGTCAGCAAGTTGTCCTTCCAGGAGGGAAACAACACCTCCACCTTTAACACAGAACACAGTTGTGCAGAGCCTGAGAGCTACTTATCCGTTTTGGCGTGCGGGGTGAAGAACGTCACTCCTACACGGACCACAAAACTCAGCACCAGCTGAAAGCAGTCAACAGGATCTCCTGCAAACACTCAGAAAAAAGATCACGTGCGTACAGCACAGTCAAACGGCTGAGAGTTTACCGTAGAGGTAAACGATATCTCGGCGATGAGGTGGAGATGTCGTCCGGCTTTTGTGTATGTGGGTGATGACCTGGTGATTGGTGACAGCTGTCATAACTGATGAGTGACAGCTATCACCCCGGCTGTTCCTGTGAGGCGGCACCGCCCTCTTGTGCCTGAAGCCCGCACTTCAGGCAGGGCGCCCTTTGGTAGTGGGCCAGCAGTACCTCCTCTTCAGCGGCCCACACAACAATTAATGCAGAAAAGTACATTGAGTTTTTAACGCAAAATATGCTAACTTCAAGATGAGACAGTTGTTTTTATTTTTGCTTTGTTTTATTTTTTTGTTTGTTTTTTTTAAATTTGCATTTCCAATACAGTCCCATATTTGTCTAATTTGCAGTTGTACTATGTCTGTGTTGCTGTACAGTAAAGTCCAATAACAAATGTTCTACATATAGCTACTCTAATAAAAGGCCACTAAAACTACAAAATCAGAAATGTCAAAGCTGACTCCAATTATTGTGTCTCAAAGAAAGTAAGAACAATGCACTGAAAGTGTTTTCTGTTAAATAGAATACCCAGGCTCCCTTTGATCACATAATGCATAATACATGTCTACAGTTCTTACTGGAATACTAAACCCAAAATACTTTTATGCTGATAATTATGTTTTACTATTATCACCCAGTGTGGAGTAGAAAGGGCAAAAATATGGCTTTCCTCCACCAATGATGGTGTAAATCAGCTGCTGTTAGAGCATGAAAATTGATTTTTTTTAAATTTTTTTAACCTAACACAGACCTGGATTTGCCTAGATGTGTGACAAGACCGTCTATGTGTCTGGAAGCCATAGTGCAGGACTTGATTTTACATTTCCATGTCAAGATAATAAGTGAAAGAGAATTTATCCAATTTTTTACAAATGTGGTGAAATGAGAGTGTTATATACAGGGGATTGTAATCCTACTGAAAGGTGTGTGAGTTCACTTTTCTGTTCTGTTCAATGAGCACCCAAATGGTTTAGATTTGGGTCACATTGCTTTAAATAATCACACAGAAATGTGAGGAAGGAATGCATTAATTCATACAAGGCATCAGTGGCCCGATGCATACTCTGTTCACTCTACACACCGTGACATAAATGTACAAGTAAATATACACTGATCATTAATGGTGTTTATGGCTGTGTATGACTGCATCATATGACTTCTTAATGTTGGTCAATTTCCTAATTTTGAGTCATTCATGCCAATCAGTCCAATATTTTGCTGTTCAATATCCATCAAGGCATCTTGGTTTTTGAGATCACCAAAAAATATGTTTTTCAGACCATGTTTTGCGGAACCTTGACCTTTGACTGTTGACCAAACAACTTTAAAGTGTAATCACCTCTATCCAAAGTATACACTGTAAAAAATAAGTTGAGCCAATTAAAAAATGTAACACAACCAGTTACAAAAGATTTTCAAGTTTTCTTAACTTCAGGCATGATAGTTGTGCTGACATGTTCTCACAAGCCTTTGAGTTAAATTAAATTAAGGGTAGGTTAAGTTGACTCAACTTTCCATTTCAACTAGCAACTCAGATTTGGATCAAACAAAAATTAACATTTGAATGCGCTAATAACGTAACTGAGAAAGAGAAGTTGATTTAACTTGCATGGTTCCTGAAGTTGAAAAACCTTAAAAATCCTTAACAGCATTACATTTTTTAGTTGCATTAACTTTACTCTGCAAGTAAGTCCCTTTGGCTCCTTCTTTTTCCACTCTGGGTTGCCTCAGTAGATCTGAGGTGGATTTGCATGTTGATTATGCACAAGTATTACACCAGATGTCCTTCCTGACGTAACACCATATTACACGGAGAAAGGTGGCAGGGGTGGAATTTGAACCGGGAACCTTCCATACTGAAACCAAGTGCAATAAACACTTCCCCACCACCCCTGCGATAATAATGGGTGATACTAAACAATAACTAGCAAATACTAATTTAAAAAACCTGTTTAAACAGTGGGAACCTTCTGCAATGGAAGCAACCTCACTTAAAGTCCACCTTACTAGTAAATAAAATGTCACATGAGCTATTATAAACAAATAATTATGAAAATATTGATGAATTTTGTATTATTTTGGTGCCATAAGTGCAGAGAAATTAAGTCATAAATATGGCAAAATTAGCATGATTTTACCTGCCTCTGATAAACGCTCAAAAACCTCAAGCAGTGAGGAATATAAACTTTGGTGACATCATCTTAGGTCACACCCTTAATATTTTTTACAGTGTGAAATCAGTGTTTGTTGTGTACTTTGATGGTGAATATGTCAAAACTGTTAAAATGTGTGTTTTGCAAGGATGTAGTCAGATGGCAAGTGTTGCTTATTAGGTGGACAGAGTTTCCAAAGATAATATTTCAAGGATGAAAGTGAGAGTTTTTTTGTTGTTGTTTTTAAGAAGTCCCTCTGGGACAGGGCAGGAGTGAAGCTGAGCACAGCGTGAGAATGGTCTTCAATAAACTGGTCTAACCACAGACCTTTCCCTTTGTGAACTCTAACAAAGCCTGTTTCCTCTCCAGAAAGCGTGGAACCAGCCGTGTTTGTGGTTTGTGCCATGCCGTCACGTCACAATAACGAGTCGGACAGTCAGACAGTCGTACAGTCGTACAATGAGTGATCACTGTTAAGGGCCATGTCCCACTGGCGTTTAGGAGGATTTGCGGATGGAATGCGCACAAAAGTGGCCCACGTCTGCCAAACAACCGCAATAACCGTGTAACATTCCTGTATGAGTCGGCCGCCATCCGAACACGTACGTGATCATCCACAGAGGCACGCATGTCCGCAGCCAGATTTTTGAGCGGCTCAAAATTCTTGCTGCGGATGAGATCCGCATCACTGCCTGAACACATACTGAAGACATACGCAGGACATACACAACCAACGCGCCGCATATCCCCTGTCATCCGCTGATATCCGCAACCGACGGGTTGGCGCGGCTTGGCGGCGGACCGGGACAGCGTGCAAAACAGATATGACGTGTGCCCAGCACGGCCACATCACGGTCGCAAATGGTATGTCGCGCATGCAGACAGAGTGGGCACGGATGAAGCGAGTGCATCACGGCTGCTGTGCCCCTCATGGGGGCGCCTCTGCGGTCGCCTTCGCTTCTGTTCCCTATTATATCCGCTTTTCTTCCTCATGTATTCGCTGATCCACCCCCGGACATTTGTCATTTCCGCCCACCTTTGTTGCAGATGCTCAGCTTTTGTCTCCTCATTTCATGCGCAAATCCTCCTAAACACCAGTGGGACAGGGCCCTAAGAATGATGGAGAAAGGATTTCAATTTTATGTTTGTTCCTACACCCCTGACCGGAGTGCTTCAGTCTCATCGTCAGTTCAATTTATTTAGCTTATAAAGCACCAAATCACAACAAAGCTGCCTCAAGGTGTTTCATCCAAGTAATGTCTAGCCTTACCAACCCCTAGAGCAAGCACACAGGTGACAGTGGTGAGGAAAAACTCCCTCTGATGATACTGAGGAAGAAACCTCAAGCAGACCAGACTGAAAGGGGTGACCCACTGCTTAGACCATTCTACCAAAAATGTTTACAATACAGAACACAAAACAACAATTGACAAGAGTCCATGCAGGCATCTAGTCCACCATTGGGAGGGTTTGGGGCGGGGGGGGGGGATCATCAGCCAACTCATTGGATCTGTTCTTACAGCAGATAACTTCTCAATAATTGATTACATTTCAAAGTAATTTGACCCAACTCTGCACATTCATTCATTCTTTTTCTTTAGTCGCATCTTCAAAGCAAGCATCACAGGGGTGTTGGGGCCTATCCCAGCAGTCTTTTGGGTGGGAGGTGTGGCATACCCTGGACAGGCAGCCAGTCCATCACAGGGCCACATAGAGACAGACAAGCACATTCACAACATCAGTTAATTTCAAAATTCCAGTTCACCTAGTGGGAGGAAGCCAGAGCACATGATGGGAACTCACACACACAGACACACACACACACACACACACTCACACACACACACCTGGAGAACAGGAACAGGTTCTTGCTGTGATGCAACAGTGCTAACCACTAAGCCACCGTGTTGCTTGCATGCTGCACATCGTGCGCACATTTTACTTTGTTCCTTCCAGAGATTGTCATTTTTGCAAATAATTGAACACAGAGTGGAATTTTACTAGTGATGGTCTTTACACCAAACACTATGTAAGCATGTTCACTATGTACAGTATGTGTATGAGCACAGCTGCAGTGTTCATGGATCATTCTCTGTGCTCTGTCTCCTCTGTTCTGTGTGGGGGTTGTAGGAAGCTTACGGGAAAAGGTCTGGAAGCAAATTGCTGATGTGGGTGAAGAAGTTAGTTATCTGCCTCAAAGTCCTGCAGCAAATGCACGTTATCGGCAAAAACTTTTCTGAAGCAGGCTGCAGTTGCCTGATACTGCCCTGGCATGTGCTGTGTTGCTGGCTAATTCCCATTTAAAGGTCTAAGTACCCTGCTTGACTCCAATGCTGGGCTTGTAATCACCAAGGCAGTGTGCAGAGGAAATGTCACAAGACTTAAAGGGGGAGAAAAAAATCCACACTTACCATATTTGGTTAGACATCATGAAGTCAGTTAATTCCATGAGGTATTTTGTGTCAGAGTGTTAAATTGTTGGTGAATGTGGCTGTCATATTCTTTTATCATTCATGGTTTCATAGCAACAATAAGAATAGATGCGAACTTGCTGCCTTCACATGTTCATGTGCGAGTTTTCATTTAAGGTGTGATACCAACTCCAATTGGGATAACAAGCGCAAGTAGCAGTTATTAAATCAAATAAAAGTGAGTCACATCGGTTTAAATGTGATTGATATGGTGATGTCATACAGCTTTTATTGTGTCTGTTTTGACTGAGTTACAAATTCCAAATGTTCCACTCTGTAAGAGCCAGGCTGCCTATAGTTGTGGTTCTATGGTATCATTACAAGGAACATGTAAGGGTCCTATTTTCCACCCAGTACCAGGTGCAGTGCTGCCATCATTGGTACTCAGTGCAAATGCTATTAAAACAACAAGTCTACTTTACTAATATAGTTGTGTTGGTCAAAGGCTGGTTACATTTATGCAAAAACAATAAAAATAGGTCAAGGTTAGCCATCTTTGAACTTGTCCAAAGACTGTGTCCCAAGAATGTTCCCTGTGAATTTGAAGACCCTGGCAGTAATACGAATGGAGTTATGCTGAGTGTGTAGAAATAATAAAATAAAATAAGACACTGAGAGTAACAGGACTGGACTTCAAGTAGCAACAGACACCTGAATGAGCAAACCAACTTGTGGTGGGGCAGGGAGAGATGGAAAATGTGCATGTTTGCCCAGTCCTTGAGGACCGCTTTAAAGCTGGAGTGCCAGGAAGCATATTGAAATTGAGACGATTGTTAGAATTTTGATGGAGACCAAAGTAAATTTGTTTGTTAGTGTGAATATAAAGGAGTCCCAAAATATTAGTCTGAACATGATTAAAATTTGTCCGTTTCGAAACAAATTCTGAATTATTGGCACGTGCCAAAAATTCGAAAGCCAGGACGCCATCGGTGTGACATCACAGGCCACGTAGGGGGAGTTTCACCGCAAGCTGCAGCGACAGAAGACTGGCGATTGAACTCACAAGGATTTTGCAGCGCTGCTTTTGGACAGGTGAGTTGCCTGGTGACTGGTTTCTGACAGTGTACAGTTATGGTTATTATCTGATTATCGGAGTTATTAAGTGCATATTTTTCAGGAAGATGCTTCACATTAAAATAAAACAAAGAATAAAACCAAAAAGACATAAAGCATCAATAATCGTTAAGGCAGCAACAATAAAAATGCAACCACCAGTATAATAAAAAATTAATCTTCAGCTGCCTTTTGAACAAGTCTGCTGAGTTCACAAATCCTAAAGTGGACTTAAGGTCCAGAGGCGAACCCATTCAGGGTCCCTCTACCACATGCACTGTTGCATCCTGGCACTCGCGAGGTCTTTTGTAGGTGTCTGCCATCTCAGGCCGGGTTCACACAGCAGGATAATTAAGTCGATATCGGACCCGATCGTCCCCTTCCGACAATCTTAAGGACGCCCTGACAATCGTGATGATGCTAAAGATAATCTTATCAGATATTCCTCCCGTGTGTGGTGTGTTAAGAGCACTCTGATCTGCTCAGAAGGACGTCAGGAGAACTCCGATCACAAATCGGGGATATTCAACATGTTGGATTTTTTTGGCCCAATATCGCAGTGTGTGTTGTGTCTTCCAACCAAAACAAGCATGCAGCCTGCTGAATGTGACGTGCAGCCAATCAGAAAGCGAGGTGACGGACGTACGGAGCGGAAAAAAAAAATCAAAGCAACTGTTCTGACTTACCAGAAAGTCCGGTGGTCGCGCTGTCTCCACACCTTTAAAGAACACCTTTTCTTTTTCTTTTTGTATTGTTTTTTTTTTCCCTCTGTTTTAAATAGTCCACAAAGTACTTCCGTTTGTTTACTCTGAAGTCACGTTTTTGCGAGATTTCCTGTCTGGTGTTGTTGTCCTTACCGTGTGGCTGCACACCACACACTGTATGACCAAACCTGTTAGAGCTATGATTTTTTATCTTGACGTGTGTGGTCGCTCAGGTTTTGGAAACCTAAAGATAATTTTAAAATCCTGTCGTGTGAACCAGGCTTAAGTCAGCAGCAAGCAGTGGTGCTTGCAAAAAACAGAGTGGGCGTCCACTACCCACACACTGACATCACATGCAGTTGAAAGAAAGCTCAAATGAAATCCCACAATTTTTTTTTTGTGGGGGGGGGGGCATTCATGCTGCTCTCGACAAGATGCCACCCTGGGCGGGTGACTGCAAAGGTAATTTAGTCTTCTTTGATTGCAGCATAATGTAGAGTGAGATTTTAGACCAACATATTCAACCAATCATTTTCTCAGGGACACCCACGCATATTTCAACAAGACAACATGATGCCACACATCACAAAGGCATGGCTGTGGAGAAAAAAACAAAAAAACAAAACAAGAAAGGATGCTGGACTGCCATACTTGCAGTCCTGACATGTCGCTAATAGAGAATTTTGAAAGAAAATATACGTACAACATCCATGTACTGTTGCACAACTGTTTGCAGGAAGAATGGGACAAAATACACCTGTAATGGTTCATCTGTTCATATCATCAAGGCCAAAATGTCTTCTTTTGTGTTGTGAAAAGGAATGGCAACATTGCAAGGTGGTAAATGGCTTAGTGTTCTGTACAGTGGTGTTCAGAATAATAGTCGTGCTATGTGACTAAAAGATTAATCCAGGTTTTGAGTATATTTCTTATTGCTACATGGGAAACAAGGTTACAGTAGATTCAGTAGGTTCTCACAAATCCAACAAGACCAAGCATTCATGATATGCACACTCTTAAGGCTATGAAATTGGGCTATTAGTAAAAAAAAAGTAGAAAAAGGGGTGTTCACAATAATAGTAGCATGGCATTCAGTCAGTGAGTGAAGCCAGCACCTGTTGAACATGCTTTTCTCTTTGAAAGCCTGAGGAAAATGGGACGTTCAAGACATTGTTCAGAAGAACAGTGTAGTTTGATTAAAAAGTTGATTGGAGAGGGGAAAACTTATACGCAGGTGCAAAAAATTATAGGCTGTTCATCTACAATGATCTCCAATGCTTTAAAATGGACAAAAAAACAGAGACGTGTGGAAGAAAATGGAAAACAACCATCAAAATGGATAGAAGAATAACCAGAATGGCAAAGGCTCACCCATTGATCAGCTCCAGGATGATCAAAGACAGTCTGGAGTTACCTGTAAGTGCTGTGACAGATAGAAGACGCCTGTGTGAAGCTAATTTATTTTCAAGAATCCCCCGCAAAGTCCCTCTGGTAAATAAAAGACATGTGCAGAAGAGGTTACAATATGCCAAAGAACACATCAACTGGCCTAAAGAGAAATGGAGGAATATTTTGTGGACTGATGAGAGTAAAACTGTTCTTTTTGGGTCCAAGGGCCACAGACAGTTTGTGAGACGACCCCCAAACTCTGAATTCAAGCCACAGTTCACAGTGAAGACAGTGAAGCATGGTGGTGCAAGCATCATGATATGGGCATGTTTCTCCTACTATGGTGTTGGGCCTATATATCGCATACCAGGTATCATGGATCAGTTTGGATATGTAAAAATACTTGAAGAGGTCATGTTGCTTTATGCTGAAGAGGACATGCCCTTGAAATGGGTGTTTCAACAAGACAATGACCCCAAGCACACTAGTAAACGAGCAAAATCTTGGTTACAAACCAACAAATGAATGCCTCGCAGATGTGAAGAAATCATGAAAAACTGTGGTTATACAACTAAATACTAGTTTAGTGATTCACAGGATTGCTAAAAAAGCAATTTGAACATAATAGTTTTGAGTGTGTAGCATCAACAGCAGATGCTACTATTTTTGTGAACACCCCCTTTTCTACTTTTTTTTACTAATAGCCCAAATTCATAGCCTTAAGAGTGTGCATATCATGAATGCTTGGTCTTGTTGGATTTGTGAGAATCTACTAAATCTACTGGTACCTTGTTTCCCATGTAACAATAAGAAATATACTCAAAACCTGGATTAATCTTTTTAGTCACATAGCACTACTATTATTCTGAACACTACTATATTTTTTTGGAATATGCTGCAGGCCTTAAACGCAGGAATGGATGAATGAATGGTTATTATTAAATTAAGCGAAATTGACCACACAAAACATTAACAATCTTGGGTCATTACTGTCTGCATTGACATAAAAGTCAAAAATACCCTTGGCCATATGAGCATAGTCTTCTTTATAATTTGCAGTTCTTTAATTGGTGTCCTTGTGTGTGTATATATATATATATATATATATATATATATATATATATATATATATATATATATATATATATATATATATAGTTGTGCTCAAAAGTTAACCCTGGTGAAATGTTGTTTTTTGGGCCATTTTTCAGAGAATACAGTATGAATGATAATGATTTCACTCATGATTAGTGGTTGGGTGAAGCCATTTATTGTCAAACAACCAGGTTTACTCTTTTTAAATCATGACAACACAAACTACCCAAATGACCTTGATCAAAAGCTTACATACCCCTGTTCTTAATAACATGTATTGCCCCCTTTAACATCAGTGACAGCTTGGAGTCTTTTGTGGTCATTGTGGGCGAGGCTCTCTGATGGTAAAGCTGCCACTGAATATGTTTTGGACTTTATTTACATCAATTACAAAGAAATACAAACAGTATGTCACTCTATGGTAAATCTGCATGGAGTAGAGAGTTCTCAAAACTGAGTGACTGTGCTAGAAGTAGAAGAGTGAGGAAAGCCACCAAGACACCTAGACAACCCAGAAGAAGTTATAGGCTTACGTGGCTGTGATTGGAGAAATTATGCACAGTGCAAGCTTTGCATTTTGTATCACCAGTTATCCATCATGATGAAGTGATATAGAAGAGGATTTTCTTAAAAAGAAGACCTGAACGTTTAGCTACAAAGTGCCAGAAGGTACATCTGAGATGCAAGCCTGGATTTGATCTGTTTTGGTGAAAGAAAATCCTTCTCTGCTCTACTCAACTATGAAGCTAAGAGTAGTGATGCAAAATGTGTGCATACATGAGCGTTTAACAAGAGCAGAAATTAGCTTTGAGTTAGCTGACGTTAGTGCACACACTGACATCTGTGAAGTGTCTTGCAAATCACTCCAGAGGTTACAAAAGCAGTATTTTCAGTAGAAGTGTTTATTTCTCACTAGTTTTATGTAATATATGACAGAGGTTATATTTACACACAAAGTACATAAACAGAGTTTGTAGCTAGCTAGACCAGCCTCTGACGTCACCACGCTAATGTCCATGAAATGTCTTACAAATTACTTCAGAGGTGTTATCAGGTTTCAAACACCATGTTTTCAGTCTTAGACATGTTTATTTCTTGCTAGCTTGTATATAATATATCACAAAAAGGTTCTATTTACACACAAACGAAACAGAGACTGCAGCTAGCTAGACTAGCCACTGATGTCACGGTGTCGCTTGACTCTGATTGACTGTCACCCCCGCCCCTCAAAAAAAAAATAAAATAAAATGAAAATGAATGAAACAAAATTTTACTTTTCAGCCACTGACATCACGGTGCAGTTCTCTTGTGATTGGCTGTCACCTCCCCACCCCACCCCCAACACAAAACAGGACAGATTGAAACAGAATGCGACTTTTAACCTCTTAAACTACCTCTTCAAATAGGTCAAGATTAGCCATCTTTGAACTTGTCCAAGGTCTGTGACCCAAGAATGTTTCCTGTGAATTTGAAGACTGGCAGTAATAGGACTGGACTTATGCTGAGCTCATACAGACGGAAAGACGGACGGACAGACACACGGACAGATGGACAGACATACAGATGGATAGATGGATGGATGGATGCAAAGTCTTTGCAATACCCAATGGCCCTGTTTGATGGTCTCGGGTAAAAATCACTGCATTTTTTTTTTCTTTTTATTTATATTTTCCATGCCTTGCCAACTTTTTCTGATTTGGGGTTGTAAAACTATTCATAAACAGGCCTATTAAATTGCTTGTCAAGTCTTGTTGCTAATCTCAGCATCCTGGTGGCTTCTTAGGTCACTGTTGCTTGTTTTGGTCTGCTTGATTTGTTGTGATTGAGTCTACTTTATAATCACACACGAGTATAGAAGTAGTATATTACATGTGGCACTTTTATACACACACATCGTGCAAGCACAGATTAACAACCAACTCATAAATAACTTGATCATAAAAATGTCAACTGCTCTTCCCTCCTCTATATGTAAATCTTCCTCTCATAACGTCTCCTCCTCATCCATGTAAATAAGTCAAACCTCATGCTCTTCCGCACCCTGTAATAACCTGTCTCAAAAAAAAACTCCAATCACTCTCTCTCTCTCTTCCTTCTGGCTGCTAATAAACATGTGAAAGACACTGGTTATTTATCCACATCATAATTTAAAATGTATGACATAAAAGAGAGCTGCATATTGCTTTACAAACTGGGACATTTGTTGTATATGAGGTTGTCTATATCAACATTAGCATATCAGTGAATGCTGATCATGCAAATAAAGGTGACTAACATATAACAGAAGGTTCAAAGGCACTTACATGATGAGCAAACACAAGTAGAATGGCATTAAGAGAGCACATACATATGCTCAGGCTAGTATCTCACCATGTGACTGTTGGAATGTAGCTGGATATGTGAATTAGTGACCAAACATGCAAATGAGTGACAAATTCACAGTTAGTATCCAGTGGTGGGCACAGATAACCAAAAAATGAACTTCGATAACAGATAATCAGATAGCTGAAAAGTTATCTTTGATAAAGATAAACCACCCAAAAATGTATTGGAAGTTACAGATAACCGATAAATTCCAGTATTATTTCTGGTATATATGTAACTACTAATAAACTGAATTTGAGTTTTAACACCACGATCACTTCTGGAAACATCAAAAGCGACAACAGACCCAAAGAATGAGGCCACAACTCTATGTTTGAACATCCTGCCCCCTGCTGGAAGCTCTTATTTACTACACAGCTTACAGACCAGCAGCACCTGCGAGGAAGCCACAAAGCCAGCTCTTTACCCAATCACAACACTCTGGTCAGGCGGAGGTCTTGGAAAATAAAGTCATACGACTTATGGTTTGGTGTATTAATAAAATGAATACTGATAGAATACTCCATTAATGTCAATTCTGTCATTTGTACAAAGTTAAAATATAACATATATCTTTTAATGTTGAATAATGCACTAATTCTGAGGTTTTGTAACAAACATAGATCGCAAAGGATTCTGGGTAAAAGTGCCTCTGCTAACACTGATGGTTCAGACATTCATTATGTAAACCAACACGTTAATGTAATGTGTGTCGTGTGTTGGTGTTTACAGATAAATGTGCTTTTGTAAAATATTCCAATTTTTATTTGTAAAAACAGGCATTTTTACGGAGCCCTGGAAGTGTTATCACAACATGTTTTGCATGTGGAGAGAATGTGCGCTCATTAGTTTTATTATTTTTATTATTAGTTTTATGATGTGCGCACATTTTATGATGTTGTAAAACGTGCACTCAGTATTCTTTTGACACATAAATGTTGGCTTTACACTGTGCGAGTTTTGGCCCTTTTTCAGATGATTATTCATTTGTGCGAGAATTTTTTGGACAGAGTTTCAGGTTAATCGCGCGTCCTGCATCGTGTAGTATACATGGAGTAACAAGCTGCATTTAACATCTCATGACCACCTCCTGATCGCCGATCGTATAGTCGAATGAAAATCAAACCTGTTTGATATTATTCTGGTCGGCTGGCGTGAGGGTATCCTGCCGCTGAAGAGCGTCCAATCGCTCGCACTGTGAATGTGCAAGCACCACAGAGCTGTCTTGTAATTTTTTTTTGTCGTTTGGTTTTTTAACCTTTGATGTCTCCCATCGAGAGTTTTTGTAAATTAAGTTTGAAAAAACTTAACTTGTGATTAAAAATATCATACAGTGTCTGCTCATCTTCAGGACGAATACTGCCATGAACACTACTGGCCAGTAGATGGCAGTAGAGACTGTGAAAGTTGCCTAAACAAAATTCCAGATATCCATGTCTGCTAAGATAAGATGCGTGAATTTAACAAATGCAAATACAATAACGTCTATAAACCCAGAGATATTCACGAGAGTTTTAGGCACTAGAGTTTAATGCTGTTGTCCATGGAGCCTGATCAGAGTGTCTGAAATGCATTTGTCCTGTCGTAGACGTACTGAGATTACCCATAATGCACTGCTGGGCACAGCATGTCCACACTAAAACCTTAAAATTAGCACATTATTTTAAAACTAAACATATATCTGATATTTTCACTTTATAAAACTTCAAACATGACAGTAATTTTAAATAACTTGTCCAAAATTAGTTTGTTTAAAATTTGAACCATCAGTTAAAAATGTATGCCTCTGGATGACTTGGGTGATATTGCCAGCATATCAGTACGGTGTTAAAGGAAATTATATATATATATATATATATATATATATATATATATATATATATTTTTTTTGGTGACCAGTTCCGCTTAGTTCGTCATAGAAGCAGATCTCTTCTATTTGTAGAGAATGGAACCATACATGTTAGGAAATTTTTATCAGGTAGGTGCTCAACTGATTTTAAATTTTAAAAATGCTTGCTTTGTTTACTACGTTATTGGTCTAAAAGTTATCGGACAAAAATTTATCGGAAGATAATTAGTCCGATAATGGTTTTTAAAGTTATCTAAAAAGATAATAATTAGTTAATTCATAATAATAATAAATACTTTTTTCTCTACTGAAGAGAAAAAATACAACAGGAAGAAATCTGGACATGGCACTCACCCACTTGTAGAATGATTTCCCACAGAAGGAAATATGTAATGTACAGTTGTCCACGCCATCCAAGATGTCTTGGATGGTGAGTGTCATTAGTATCACACACTGATGACACGCGATTCGCAGCCGCTGGACGAAATATGCCATGTCCAGCAGTACACGCCATCAAAGCACTCTTAGCTGGTGATGTCATGCACGGATGGTGCACCTTTGCTAGGCGCAGGATGTAATTATCAGCAGTCCACGCCATTAAAGAGGTCCTGGCTGACACTGTCACGCTTGGATGGTGTGTGATGTCATCTTGTGGACAGATGTCCTCTTTGGTTCTCAGGAATGGCCAGTATTTGTCTACTGCTGTGCTGAAGCCCACCTCTGTGTTTACTGGCTCACCATGTGTGCATGCACCCACATGAGACTTTTTCCTATTGTGGTCCTGATTTAGAAGAAAAATATAATCCCAGCTATGTGGACATGTGTGTCCAGCTCTCTGACCATGCATGCACGATGATCAGCAGCTGCCAGACTCCCTCAGCTGCTTCCAGAAGCGTTGTCTCTCTCCAATCATCTCTGCTATTTTGGGATACTCTTAGGACAGCTCACATGTGACTCCCAAACTCCAATCACTCACCATACAGTTTCATCCATTGTCAACCTCTCACAAAGTTCTCTCATGATTCTTGCATGTTATTTGTTATGGAGACAACAATCAGAGGTCTCAGCAATGCTTGTGATGACTCTGTGAGTACTTGCCAAGGACATATGTCACCTCACCATCTTTGAAGTGTTCAAAATTTAGATCACATGTGAGCAGTGTTGCCACAGCAACTTTGAAAAATTACCTAATTAGTTACATTTTACAGTTACTTTATACGATTACTCCATTCACAGCTGTGGACAACTTGTCGGCAGCTGCTGAATGTAACTAATGAAGTAACTAATAATCTAACGTGGTTATTTTTAAGACTGAGTACTCAGAAAAATAACAGTTACTTTGCTGATTAATTACTTTGCCGATGATTAAATCATAAGAGTAACCAAGTTAGATTACTAGTTACCTTCTTAGTTACATTATTTATTAGGTACAAGTTGTCAGCAGCTCTTGATAAAGTAACTGCACAAAGCTGCGAAGGAAGTAACTGTATAAAGTAACTAAAAAGTAATTAAAGTAAATTTTGAAAAAAACTGTGGCAACACTGCATGTGAGTGACACACTAACAACTCATGCAAGGGAATGGCCCCCTCGCAAATGTGCAATCTGTCGCAGCCCAGTGAGATAGTACACTAAAGTTCAAAAGTACATCATCACTGTTGACATTTTGATTGGTTTTAATTGATGAGATTTCATCTGGATCACTCCCATTTGATACAGATCTGTCATGCTGATCAGTCTTCTTTGACCTTGATCTTTAATCCCAATCTCTCTTCTTTGATCCTTATCATTTCCTAGACTTTCCATTATGTCCATAGTCTGTATATATACTTCCAGTGGTGGGCACAGTTCAGTGAATCCGATAACAGATAATTATCAAAGCTAATGTTCTTGCTAGCAGATGAGCTTTCAGATAAGTTTTAAAAACCATCATCGGACCAATTATCTTCCGATAAATTTAGTTCCGATAACTTTCAGTCTGATAACATTTTTTTTTGCTTGTAAACTGAGCAAAGTTTAACGGTCCACAACGTTTGTAAAACCCTAAAGCAAACATTTTAGTCCATTTGTTGTGTGTTTGTAGCAGACTGGCTGCCTGTTGCTTGCTAATGATGTCATCATTAAGCGCAAAACGTGATTGGCCGGTCGACGCAGGGAGCATTGTGGGTAGTGCATTTTAACATTATTTAATTTTTTCTTTGTGGCTGTAATTTAAATGCCAAGACTTGGTAGGGGAGAGAAGCTCTCACGGCGCAGCTGTGTGTACAGAGGGACTTTTCTTCACATTTTGACACTGTTTTGGGATTAACAAAAGGAAGCTTTATGTGGATTATTTATTCAGATGAATCCCACTGAAACTAACAGGTAAGAATTTGTATTTACTACGTGTATATTACGTGCATTAATGGACATATTTCAGTTGTTTAAGCCACAGGGTTCAAGTGTGTGAAAAAAGCAGCAGCTTTTTAGTTTGTAGATGACGGTGTATCTAATACTGAAATAAACTGACTTCTAATACTGTGTTTTACTGCTTTGAAAGATGATGACAGTGTTTGGGGTTTATTTTACTATCATCCATTTTTATTAATTTTTTGTGCATTCTCATGTGTTTGTGATCCTTGAATTTACCCAGCAGTAGAGTGTGGGTGATACCGGGAATTTGGTATTGATCCGATACGTATATAAATATATACAGGCCCAGTATCACCGATATCGATACTGATACCAATACTTTTTCATATTTAAGCTTCATAGATCCAAAGGATCCAAAAGACCTAGGATAGAATTTCGCCAAACATTGTATGTGACAACAAAATATTATGACAATCAACATTTTTGTTTAAAAAAATATCACTCAACACAACTTAAAACAAAAACTCCTGAGGTAGAGGGCTGACAAACCACAATAGAAGGGTGTGCTTCTGCGTGTTCTGTGACACAGCGCAGCACTGCTCTTACAGACAGAGAGTAGACTTTGATGAATCTGCGTGCGCAGCAGTCAGTGCGTGTGGGAGAGAAAATAAGCTTGAGTATCGATCTTTTTACAGGAGGATCATTCAGTATCAATACAGCGTTGGTATCGATATTATCAATATTAGGATCGATCCCCCCATCTACCCAGCAGCGAAAAGTGAAAGTGAATCTAGTTTTATCAGAGCCGACAGTGTAATTTGATGGTGGCCGCGTCCGAATCAATACTAAAAGTTATCGATTATCTGTAATGAAGATAAATTTTTTAGCAGTTTATCGGTTTAGCATCATAAAAAATAATGTTTCAGTTATCAGATTAATGGTTATCAAAGCTATATATTTTTGGTTAGCTGTGCCCACCACTATATATATATATATATATATATATATATTATATATATATATATATATATATATATATATAATATATATAGTTCTTGCTGTGAAGGCAACAGTGCAAGCCGCTAAGCGACAGTGCTGTGCTGTGATGTTTCTGTGTAGGCTCTCAGTTGTCCAGGTGGTTTCCATAGTAGAGAAGCTTGAATCTTCGACTGGACTGGGTTGCTTGATGCGAGGTCGTTTCGCTTTAAATCGCAGAAGCTTCCTCAGCTAAAATTCTTGCTCTGTAGACTGATCTTCTGTCTTGACTCTTGTAGAGAAGAATAAACAGAAGCCACAAAAGCTGGTTTTAAACCTAACCAGGACCCCTCCAGAAGCCCTAGTGTAATGAACACAACATAGGTGAGACTAAGCAACCTTTACACAAAAGGCTATACCAGCACCGCAGATAGGGCGCAAGTGGACCTCAGTCTGCAGTTCATCTCCACCTGAAAGACACTAACCACAGGAGGGTGCTAACTAGAGCACAATAGGTGCTAATTAGAGCTATTGTGTAGTCACTACCCTATAGCAGTCTGCCTCTCGGTAGGAGGGGTCTGGTTAGGTTTAAAACTCCAGCTTTTGTGGTTTCTGTTTATTCTTTGCTACAAGTCAAATCAAATCAAATCAATTTTATTTATATAGTGCCAAATCACAACAGTTGCCCAAGGCGCTTTATATTGCAAGGCAAAAGCCATACAATAATTACAGAAAAACCCCAACAGTCAAAACGACCCCCTGTGAGCAAGCACTTGGCGACAGTGGGAAGGAAAAACTCCCTTTTAACAGGAAGAAAGCTCCAGCAGAACCAGGCTCAGGGAGGGGCAGTCTTCTGCTGGGACTGGTTGGGGCTGAGGGGAGAGAATCAGGAAAAAGACATGCTGTGGAAGACAGAAGAGATCAATCACTAATGATTAAATGCAGAGTGGTGCATACAGAGCAAAAAGAGAAAGAAAACACTCAGTGCATCATGGGAACCCCACAGCAGTCTAAGTCTATAGCAGCATACAAGGGATGGTTCAGGTCACCTGATCCAGCCCTAACTATAAGCTTTAGCAAAAAGGAAAGTTTTAGCCTAATCTTAAAAGTAGAGAGGGTGTCTGTCTCCCTGATCCGAACTGGGAGCTGGTTCCACAGGAGGGAGCCTGAAAGCTGAAGGCTCTGCCTCCCATCTACTACTTAAAAAACCTAGGAACTACAAGTAAGCCTGCAGTCGAGAGTGAGAGCGCTCTATTGGGGTGATATGGTACTAAGAGGTCCCTAAGATAAGATGGTACCTGGTTATTCAAACCTTATAAGTAGAAGAAGAATTTTAAATTAATTCTAGAATTAACAGGAAGCCAATGAAGAGAGGCCAATATGGGTGAAATATGCTCTCTCCTTCTAATTTTAGAGATATTACACAAATGTAAAAAGCAGTCCTACATATTTGTTTAATATGCGCATTGAAGGACATATCCTGATCAAAAATGACTCCAAGATTCTCACAGTATTACTAGAGGTCAGTGTTTGGGCGGGGGTGGGTTTGGCTGGTTTGGTTTTTGTTTTCTGTTTCTCCCACCAGGTGGTATGCATTCAGGACTGAGTGGCTGAGCATCAGGACCTCACCCTGAACACCTGAGGCTTGTTATCACGTTGCAGGTCATCAGGACTCACAAGCTGTGGTGTATTTGTCATAATCAGAGATTGCTGCATTTAAACCTTGAATGCACAGTGTGTGATTGCCAGAGACTCGACCTTGTGAGCAGACGTGTGAGATCGACGTCAGGAGAACAATCTCACCATCACGGACACAGAGACCGCTCCAGGTTTGACACCACAGTCTGTGAAGGAGGATTGGGTGAGGTCTCACGCTCTTCAGCACACTTCCTGAGGTAATTTGGTTTTGGTGACTTTTATGAAGTAATGACAGTGGATTTGGTGTCCCTCACACCTTGTGTTATTGAGCTGTCACGTTATGCTAATTGTCTAATCAGCTTCTGCTGCAGTGGAGATTTGAACTGAGTTGTTCCGTGCCTGCAGGGTGAGAGCTGATGTATAGCTTTAAGCCGGAAGTGTTTGCTGATTGCGTGCCACCTTTGAGTTGTGTCCTCTTCTGTGTGGAGTTGGACTCACCTCAGTTTTCTTCTTCACAGACTCGTTTGTCGCGGCCACCTGGGGGAAGTCGGCGGGGTCCCTGGTCCGAACTGCTGTGGCTCCCGGACCGTTTGCGCTGTTGAGAGCGCGCCGTGTTTACACCTCACCAGACCGCGGGACGTTTTAGTTGTTTGGCACTACTCACTGTTATGTTTATTAAATTCTGTTATCCTTTGAACCGTGCTCTGCTTATTTCATGCTTGGTCCTTTCAACGCTGGGTCGGTTGGTCCGACCGCGTCCGAAACATAACAGTAGTCTCTGGCCATTTAACAATGGCCAGGCGGAAGCAGAGACGGTATTTTTGCGGGAAAGGCTGCAGCAGATGTTGGAGCTGATCCGGGGATCAGTTGCGGGTGCGCTCCGCCCAGGTTGTGCGCGTTGGTGCGGCATGGCGGAGTTTACAGCTTGGGTCGTGTCGCACCCCGCTGTTACGGCTGTAGCCCGTCTCCTCCCGTGCAGCGGGCTCCGACGCCTGTTGTAGCAGCCCCGGTGGTATCAGTTTGCACTTTTTGGTATAACCTGCTGTCGTTTGCAGCAGTGTGAATTGGTTTTTACCTCTGTTACCACAGGGATTTTCTTATTTGGCACTTTGGCTCCCTCTGTTGGTGACAGAGTCACATTACCGTTCAGGTGCAAAGAATGGAAAAACAATGTTTTTCCATTCTTTGCACTTGACGATGTAGGCTAATGTTAGTTTTTTTTTTATTGGTCTATCATCCGTTTCTTGTTTTAGTATGAGGTGTTTTATCAGGGGTTAATTTGTTGTTTTTTGTGGGTTTTTAAGCACTGTCAGTGGTCTGGTGGCGTGAAAATACAGCCTGTCTGGAGCATAGTTGGACCCAGGTGACCTTTATGTTAGTCTGTTAGTCTTTCTTTTTTATTTCTTTGGTTTCACCTCCCAGGTTTTGATGGGATGGTCTCTGGGGGGTGATGGGGGGGGTAATTGGGTTGTTTTTTCTTTTTCTTTTTTGTTTTTGTTGTGCCCTCTCTTCTCCTCTGGCTCCAGCCATGTGAGCCGTACGTTGTCGGCGTTGCCTGGAGTGGTGCCAGTTTGTTATGCTGGGCATTTTCCAGGTAACCTCTGCACCCGGGGGGGGGGGGGGGGGGGGGGGGGTGTGGGGTATTTTTTTTTAATTCCCTTTGCAACCTCCAGCCTTGGCGCGCCTCTGTGCCGTTTGCCATTGGCGTTGCTGGGGTGTGCAGTTCAGTTAGTTGCTGGGCATTTCCCAGGTAACCTCTGCACCCGGGTGGGGGGGGTTTAGGTTTTTTTTGTTACTTCCCTGTTCCACCTCCGGCTTCAGCACGCCTTTGAGCCGTACGCCATCGGCGTAGCTGAGGTTTGGGGCAGTGGAATATACCCGCAGCTGGTGGCTGGTTTAAAAGTCAGAGGGGTGGCGCCGTCTTGTGCCGTATGCCATTACCGCTGTTCCACTCCTCCCGATTGACTTTTGGGGTATAGTCGTGGTTGGTGACACTGGACGTATTTCCAGTTTCCACTGCGCTGAGGGGGTGGGGTTGTTGTTTTGTTTGTATGTTTTTTTGTTTTTTTTTTTCCCCAGTTTCCACTCTCAGGGTGTGACTGTGGTGTCCTCTGGGGGGGAAAGGACCGTGGGGCCATCTAGCCGTAGACGGCCGGGGCTGGGTCTGTTAGTCATGAGGGGGGGGGTGTCTCCTGGGGTTTGATGGAACGGTCCTCTGGGAGGCACTGGGAGTCCCCGTGGGTGACTTTGGATCCCAGAGGGACCTCGGCTGTGGTTATTACTCCTGGAGCTGGCGGGATGTCCTCTGGGGGGTGTTGGTCCCTACATGTCATCCGGGGGGGGGGGGGGGGGGGTGTGTTAGTGTTTTCTTTTGTTTGCAAGCTTAAGTTTGGGTTGTGTTTTTTCTTTTCTCCTCTTCCCGGGGTTTGATGGAACGGTCCTCTGGGGAGGGGGGGTTGGTATGGTTGTTTGTGTTTGTCTTTTTTTTGTTTATGACTAAGCAGACTTTAACACATAGTCGGAAGAAGGCTGAGTGCACAGGTTTAAGAACTCCTGGCCAAACCTATGCAAAGTGAACTAAAGCAAGAGTCGAAAGGAATAAACGCAAAGGTGGAGACTCTAACAGGTTTGCTAAATGAAACAGAGGGCAAGACCATTCAAGTCAACAAGGGATGTCTCTGCACTGGAGTGTCAGCTGCGGAGCAGTCTGCTGCAGACAGGCTCAGGATGGGAAAGGACGGGCTCCAGGATGAGAGTGATGGTCTCGGCACGGAGTTCCCTGTTGACAGAGAAGAGGCGGCTGGGAGCATGCGTTATCCACCTGAGGGAAGAGCTGGAGAGGCTCAACATTGAGATGATCAATGACTGCATAAAGAGATTAACGTTGCAGGTGGAGCAGCTGATGATAGAGCTGTCATCAGAGCACAGTAACGCACAGCTCCTGGAGACAGGCCTTTCCCAGCTGGATCGTCAGCACAAGGAGCTGAAGCTGCAGGAGGTGTTTTTTGTTCCACCAAACATTCCAGCCATGGTCCCTGGAGGGGGGGCTTTGTTTTTTCCTGGCCAAGGTCCGTGTGGTCGCAGGGAGGCTTCCCGTGAGGGTGGGGTACTGTTGTGGGCTGGTGGTGTTTGCGCTGGTTTGGTTTTTGTTTTCTGTTTTCTCCCACCAGGTGGTATGCTTCAGGACTGAGTGCTGAGCATCAGGACCTCACCCTGAACACCTGAGGCTGTTTATCACGTGCAGGTCATCAGGACTCACAGCTGTGGTGATTTTCTCATAATCAGAGATTGCTGCATTTAACCTTGAATGCACAGTGTGTGATTGCCAAGAGCTCGACCTTGTGAGCAGACGTGGAGATCGACGTCAGGAGAACAATCTCACCATCACGGACGCAGAGACCGCTCCAGGTTTGACGCCACAGTCTGTGAAGGAGGATTGGGTGAGGTCTCACGCTCTTCAGCACACTTCCCGAGGTAATTTGGTTTTGGTGACTTTTATGAAGTAATGACAGTGGATTTGGTGTCCCTCACACCTTGTGTTATTGAGCTGTCACGTTATGCTAATTGTCTAATCAGCTTCTGCTGCAGTGGAGATTTGAACTGAGTTGTTCCGTGCCTGCAGGGTGAGAAGCTGATGTATAGCTTTAAGCCAGGAAAGTGTTTGCTGATTGCGTGCACCTTTGAGTTGGTGTCTCTCTGTGTGGAGTTGGACTCACCTCATGTTTTCTTTCTTCACAGACTCGGGTTTGTCGCGGCCACCTGGAGGGTGTCGGCGGGGTCCCTGGGTCCGAACTGCTGTGGCTCCGGACCGTTTGCGCTGTTGAGAGCGCGCCGTGTTTACACCTCACCAGACCGCGGACGTTTTAGTTGTTTGGCACTACTCACTGTTATGTTTATTAAATTCTGTTATCCTTTTGAAACCGTGCTCTGCTTATGTTCATGCTTGGTCCTTTCAAACACTGGGTCGGTTGTCCGACCAGCGTCCGAAACATAACAGTAGTCTCTGGCATTTAACATGGACCAGCTGGAAGCGAGACGGTATTTTTGCCGGGAAGGCTGCAGCAGATGTTTGGAGCTGATCCGGATCAGTTGCGGGTGCGCTCCGCCCAGGTTGTGCGGTTGGTGCGGCATGGCGGAGTTTACAGCTGGGGTCCGTGTCGCACCCGCTGTTACGGCTGTAGCCCCGTCTCCTCCCGTGCAGCGGGCTCCGACGCCTGTTGTAGCAGCCCCAGTGGTATTCAGTTTGCACTTTTTGGTATAACCTGCTGTCGTTTGCAGCAGTGTGAATTGGTTTTTACTCTGTTACCACAGGGATTTTCTTATTTGGCACTTTGGCTCCCTCTGTTGGTGACAGAGTCACCTTACCGTTCAGGTGCAAAGGATGGAAAACACAAGTTTTTCCATTCTTTGCACTTGCACGATGTCGGCCAATTTTAGTTTTTTTTTCTTATTGGTCTATCATCCGTTTGCTTGTTTAGATATGAGGTGTTTTAGTCAGGGGTTAATTGTGTTTTTGTTGGTTTTTAAGCACTGTCAGTGGTCTGGTTGGCGTGAAATACAGGCCTGTCTGGAGCATAGTTGGACCCAGGTGACTTTATGTTAGTCTGTTAGTCTTTCTTTTTTATTTCTTTTGGTTTCACCTCCCAGGGTTTGATGGTGGACGGTCCTCGGAGGTGATGGTGGGTGGGGGGGGTTAATTGGGTTGTTTTTTCTTTTTTCTTTTTTTTGTTTTTTGTTGTGCCCTCTCTTCTCCTCTGGGCTCCCGCGTTGTGAGCCGTACGTGTCGGCGTTGCTCGGAGTGGTGCAGTTTGGGTCTAGCTGGGCGTTTCCCAGGTAACCTCTTGCACCCGGCGGGGGGGGGGGGTTGGGGTATTTTTTTTTAATTCCCTTTGCAACCCTCAGCCTTGGCCCGCCTCTGTGCGTTTGCCCATTGGCGTTGCTGGGGGGTGCAGTCGGTTATGCTGGGCATTTCCCAGGTAACCTCTGCACCAGGTGGGGGGGGTTTAGGGTTTTTTTTGTTACTTCCCTGTTCACACCAGCGGCTTCAAGCGCGCCTTTGAGCCATACGCCATTGGCGTAGCTGAGGTTGGGGCAGTGGAATATACCCGCAGCTGGTGGCTGGTTTAAAAGTCGGAGGGGTGGCGCCGTCTGTGCCGTATGCATTACCGCGTTCACTCCTCCGGTTGACTTTTGGGTATAGAGTCGTGGTTGGTGACACTGGACGTCTCTCTGGTGGAGTTGGACTCACCTCATGTTTTCTTTCTCACAGACTCGGTTTGTAGCGGCACACTGGGGGGTGCCGGCAGGGTACCTGGGTCGGAAATGCTGGGGCTCCGGACCGTTTGCGCTGTTGAGAGCGCGCCGTGTTTCAACCTCACCAGACCGCGGACGTTTTAGTTGTTTGGCACTACTCACTGTTATGTTTATTAAATTCTGTTATCCTTTTGAACCATTCTCTGCTTATTTTCATGCTTGGTCCTTTCAACGCTGGGTCGGTTTCTCCGACCGGTCCGAAACATAACAGGTCAGGGTAATGCCATCCAGAGTAAGGATCTGGTTAGACACCATGTTTCTAAAATTTGTGGGGCAAGTACAATAACTTCAGTTTCTATCTGAATTTAAAAGCAGGAAATTAGAGGTCATCCAGTCTTTTATGTCTGTAAGACATTCTGCAGTTTAACTAATTGGTGTGTGTCTTCGGCTTCATGGATAGATAAGCTGGGTCTCATCTGCGTAACAATGAAATTTAAGCAATGCTTTCTAATAATACTACCTAAGGGAAGCATGTATAAAGTGAATAAAATTGGTCCTAGCACAGAACTTGTGGAACTCCATAATTAACTTTAGTCTGTGAAGTAGACTCCCCATTTACATGAACCAAATTGTAATCTATTAGATAAATATGATTTCAAACCACTGCAGCGCAGTGCCTTAATACCTATGGCATGCTCTAATCTCTGTAATAAAATTTTATGGTCAACAGTATCAAAAGCAGCACTGAGGTCTAACAGGACAAACACAGAGATGAGTCCACTGTCTGAGGCCATAAGAAGATCATTTGTAACCTTCACTAATGCTGTTTCTGTGCTATGATGAATTCTGAAACCTGACTGAAACTCTTCAAATAGACCATTCCTCTGCAGATGATCAGTTAGCTGTTTTACAACTACCCTTTCCAAGATTTTTGAGAGAAAAGGAAGGTTGGAGATTGGCCTATAATTAGCTAAGATAGCTGGGTCAAGTGATGGCTTTTAAGTAATGGTTTTTAATTACTGCCACCTTAAAAGCCCTGTGGTACATAGCCAACTAATAAAGATAGATTGATCATATTTAAGATCGAAGCATTAATTAATGGTAGGGCTTCCTTGAGCAGCCTGGTAGGAATAGGGTCTAATAGACATGTTGATGGTTTGGAGGAAGTGACTAATGAAAATAACTCAGAACAGAAACAATCGGAAAGAAAGTAAAGAAGCTTGAATCTTCGACTGGACTGGGTTGCTTGACGCGAGGACGTTTCGCTTCAAATCGCAGAAGCTTCCTCAGCTAAAATTCTTGCTCTGGTGGTCTGACTTCTGCCTTGACTCTTGTAGAGAAGAATAATCAAGAAGTCACAAAAGCTGGAGTTTTAAACCTAACCAGACCCCTCCTACCGAGAGGCAGACTGCTATAGGCGGTGACTAACAATAGCTCTAATTAGCACCTATTGTGCTCTAGTTACACCCTCCTAATGACAGGGCAGCTGTCCCTCTCCTGATGGCTCCTTGATGACTTTGCTTGATGATGTGAAGACTCATTACCATGAACAAAAGACTGACAACTGCTTTTTGACCCTGAGTACCTCATGTAAACAGGGGATAAAGCGTGTCTCAGACCCCCTCCCCGGTTAAGGCTAGGTTTCAAACGTTTCACAAAGAATGCCTCCTTGACCCTCTCTCAACCATTTTCTTCTCTTGGCTACTATTTTAACTTCCTGTCCTCAAACGTTGGGTTAGTGTCTTTAAGGTGGAGATGAACTGCAGACTGAGGTCCACTGGCGCCCTCTCTGCGGTGCTGGTATAGCCTTTTGTGTAAAGGTTACTTAGTCTCACCTATGTAGTGTCGTTACAGTTTTCCTGACATCTGATATAATACACTACATTGCTCTGTTGTAACTAGGGATCCTGTCCTTAGGGTGAACTCATTTCTGTCTCAAGGTGTTAACGGTTTAAAGTAAACTGGGATTTTGTGCTGTCTGAAGCTCCTCTGTAGTTTTTCCCTACTCCTGCTAAATAAGGGAGAGACACTCCTCTTCTTCTTGTCTCCGTCTCCTGTCTATCTGGTCTCTTTGTTCTCTGGACTTCTGCACTTTGTCCAGGGCCCATCGTGGGTACCCACATACTGTGAGGGTTTTCCGGACAAGTTGTTGTTCTTTTAGCCCTTCCCTCTGCAGTTGTGGGCACATGTAGGCCTCTGTGTGAAGCGTCCTGATCACCCCGAGCTTGTGTTCCAGGGGGTGGTTTGAGCCAAAGAGAAGATATTGTTCAGTGTGAGTTGGTTTTTCTGCAAACCCCTGTCTGGAGCTGCTGTTCTCTCCAATCGTAACATCACAGTCAAGAAGGCTAAATGGTTGTTTCTGGCATCTCACGTGGTGAACTTGATATTGGCGTCACCGAGTTGATGGGTTCTGTAAAGTCCTCAACTTCCCGTTGCTTGATTTTAACCATGTGTCATCAACATATCTGAACCAGTGACTGGGAGATATGCCCGTGAAAGATGTCAAGGCTGTCTTCTCCACTCGCTCCATGTACAGATTGGCCACAATGTGGGAACCGGACGACCCCATTGCACAGCCATGAATCTGCCTTGTAGTAATTACCCCTAAACAGGAATATGTGTTGTTAAGACAGATCTCAAGAGCTGGCAGATGTGGTCTGGTGTGAGTTTGGTCCCTTTCAAGTAGAGACCCATCCTCCAGCAGTCATCTGCCTCAACAGCTGAGACAGCCTCAGCGGTGGGGATGCAGGTGAACAACGAAGTCACATCAAAAGGACACATGTTTCATCTGCCTCCAGCTGCAGTTCCTTGATCTTGTTCACAAAATCTTGTGTGTTCTCCACATGGTGTTCTGAGTTACCCACTAGAGGAGCCAAAATCCACTTTAGGTGCTGTGTAGGCTCTCAGTTGTCCAGGTGGTTTCCATAGTAGAGAAGCTTGAATCTTCGATTGGACTGGGTTGCTTGACGAAAGAAAAAGTCTAACCAAATACCAGCATTACTGAAAGCAGCCAGAGATATATGTCTTTGGGATGGTTATGAGTAATTTTTTCTCTAATAGTTAAAATATTATTAGCAAAGAAAGTCATGAAGTCATTACTAGTTAAAGTTAAAGGAATACTCGGATCAATAGAGCTCTGATTCTTTGTCAGCCTGGCTACAGTGCTGAAAAGAAACCTGGGGTTATTCTTATTTTCTTCAATTAGTGATGAGTAGTAAGAGGGCTTTTTTTTATAGAGCAACAGACTCTTTTTTCCAGGCTAAGTGAAGATCTTCTAAATTAGTGAGACGCCCATTTTCCTCTCCAACTTATGGGGTACTGCTTTAAGCTGCGAATTTGTGAGTTATACCATGGAGTCAGGCACTTCTGATTTAAGGCTCTCTTTTTCAGAGGAGCTTACAGCATCCAAAGTTGTGCTCACTGAGGATGTAAAACTATTGACGAGATAATATATCTCACTCACAGAGTTTAGGTAGCTACTCTGCACTGTGTTGGTATATGGCATTGGAGAACATAACAAGAAGGAATCTATATCCTTAAACCTAGTTACAGTGCTTTCCGAAAGACTTCTACTGTAATGAAACTTATTCCCCACTGCTGGGTAGTCCATTAAAGTAAATGTAAATGTTATTAAGAAATGATCAGACAGAAGGGGGTTTTCAGGGAATACTGTTAAGTCTTCAATTTCTGTACCATAAGTCAAAACAAGATCTAAAGTATGATTAAAGTGGTGGGTGGACTCATTTGGAAGCATGGAAGGAGAGAGCATATCTCACCATATTGGCCTCTCTTCATTGGCTTCCTGTTAATTCTAGAATAGAATTTAAAATTCTTCTTCTTACTTATAAGGTTTTGAATAATCAGGTCCCATCTTATCTTAGGGACCTTGTAGTACCATATCACCCCAATAGAGCGCTTCGCTCTCAGACTGCAGGCTTACTTGTAGTTCCTAGGGTTTGTAAGAGTAGAATGGGAGGCAGAGCCTTCAGCTTTCAGGCTCCTCTCCTGTGGAACCAGCTCCCAATTCAGATCAGGGAGACAGACACCCTCTTCTACTTTTAAGATTAGGCTTAAAACTTTCCTTTTTGCTAAAGCTTATAGTTTAGGGCTGGATCAGGTGACCCTGAACCATCCCTTAGTTATGCTGCTATAGATGTAGACTGCCTGGGGGTTCCCATGATGCACTGTTTCTTCTCTTTTTTGCTCTGTATGCACCACTCTGCATTTAATCATTAGTGATCGATCTCTGCTCCCCTCCACAGCATGTCTTTTTCCTGGTTCTCTCCCTCAGCCCCAACCAGTCCCAGCAGAAGACTGCCCCTCCCTGAGCCTGTTCTGCTGGAGGGTTCTTCCTGTTAAAAGGGAGTTTTTCCTTCCCACTGTAGCCAAGTGCTTGCTCACAGGGGGTCGTTTTGACCGTTGGGGTTTTACATAATTATTGTATGGCCTTGCCTTACAATATAAAGCGCCTTGGGGCAACTGTTTGTTGTGATTTGGCGCTATATAAAAAAATTGTTTGATTGATTGATTTACATTTTGAGCAAAGCCAATTGAGTCTAATAATAGATGTGGATGTTAAATCACCCACTATAATTATCTTATCTGAGCTAAGCACTAAGTCAGACAAAAGGTCTGAAAATTCACAGAGAATCTCACAGTAACAACCACGTGGACGATAGATAACAACAAATAAAACTGGTTTTTGGGACTTCCAATTTGGATGGACAAGACTAAGAGTCACGCTTTCAAATGAATTAAAGCTCTGTCTGGGTTTTTGATTAATTAATAAGCTAGAGTGGAAGATTGCTGCTAATCCTCCCCCTCGACCCGTGCTTCGAGCATTCTGACAGTTAGTGTGACTCGGAGGTGTTGAGTCATTTAAACTAACATATTCATCCTGTTGTAACCAGGTTTCTGTAAGGCAGAATAAATCAATATGTTGATCATTTATTATATCATTTACTAAAAGGGACTTAGAAGAGAGAGACCTAATGTTTAATAGACCACATTTAACTGTTTTAGTCTGTGGTGCAGTTGAAGGTGCTATATTATTTTTCTTTTTGAATTTTATGCTTAAATAGATTTTTACTGGTTGTTGGTGGTCTGGGAGCAGGCACCGTCTCTACGGGGATAGGGTATTGGGGGGATAGCAGGGGGAGAGAAGCTGCAGAGAGGTGTGTAAGACTACAACTCTGCTTCCTGGTCCCAAGCCTGGGTAGTCACGAGTTGGAGGGTTTAATAAAATTGGCCAGATTTATAGAAATGAGAGCTGCTACATCCAAAGTGGAATGGATGCTGTCTCTTCTAACAAGACCAGGTTTTCCCCAGAAGCTTTGCCAATTATCTATGAAGCCCACCTTATTTTTTGGACACCACTCAGACAGCCAGCAGTTCAAGGAGAACATCGGCCTAACATGTCACTCCGGTCCAATTGGGGAGAGGCCCAGAGAAAATACAGAGTCCGACATTGTTTTTGCAAAGTTACACACCGGTTCAATGTTAATTTTAGTGACCTCCGATTGGCGTAACCGGGTGTCATTACTGCCGACATGAATTACAATCTTACCGAATTTACGCTTAGCCTTAGCCAGCAGTTTCAAATTTCCTTCAATGTCGCCTGCTCTGGCCCCCGGAAGACAATTGACTATAGTTGCTGGTGTCGCTAACTTCACATTTCTCAAAACAGAGTCACCAATAACCAGAGTTTGTTCCTCGGCGGGTGTGTTGCCGAGTGGGGAAAAACGGTTAGAGATGTGAACGGGTTGGTGGTGTACAGGGGGCTTGTGTTTAGGACTACGCTTCCTCCTCACAGTCACCCAGCCGGCCTGCTTTCCCGGCTGCTCAGGATCTGCTGGGGGACAGCTAATGGCGGCTAAGCTACCTTGGTCCGCACCGACTACAAAGACCTGGCTAGCTGTAGGATTTTCCAAGGTGCAGAGCCGAGTCTCCAATTTGCCCAGCCTGGCCTCCAAAGCTAAGAATAAGCTACACTTATTACAAGTACCATTACTGCTAAAGGAGGCCGAGGAATAACTAAACATTTCAAACCCAGAGCAGAGAAGTGCGGGAGATACAGGAGAAGCCACCATGCTAAACCGGCTAAGAGTTAGTAGCTGCGCTAAGCTAGCAGATTCCTAAAAACACAAAGTGAATAATGTGTAAATAATTTAGAGGTGATTCAGCAGAGGGAGTGCTTTAGTTAAGGCACGTGAAGATTACACTGTGAAACAAATCATTATCTAGTTAACTAGATCAATCTAACTACGCAGATTAAACAGCTAACAGATACAGCAAAACACCGCTGTTCTCCGGAACAGGAAGTGATACCAAGACAGAAGTCAAGACAGAAGTCAGACGACCAGAGCAAGAATTTTAGCTGAGGAAGCTTCTGCGATTTGAAGCAAAACGTCCTTGCGTCAAGCAACCCAGTCCAGTTGAAGATTCAAGCTTCTCTACTGTGCTGTGATGTGTGATTAAGTAAATAATTTTTTTTGACAATCTGACTGGGTGTTGACTGGAATGTAGACCTGGTGTGTTTTCTGTGTGAATGGTCTTTGAGAAACTGAAAACGTGTGGTTTTCTCATCTCTGTCTTTGTATTGTTTTGTGTAAGACTGTGGGAATGCATGGTGTAATGTTTTCAAAGGAATGGAATGACAAATGGAAAATAAGAGACTATTTGGGACAGTGGGCTGCATGCAGCGTTATTGTGTCTCACACTGGAGCCTTGTGGATCCTCTTTTGATCATGATAAGGGAAGAAGAGTGTCTTATTCAGAAAAGCAGAGTGCTGGCTAACCTCAGTGTGATTTCTCAGTGTCTTTTTGTAGCCACACTAAATTAAAATGACAGAATTTCTAATCCTGCACAAAAACACAAAAAATGTTTGTTTTTTTTCCTGTGGAATGATGCATCGTCTGCAACTGGCTAAATCGCAATGAACAAATCTTTTAAGCAATCATCATCTGAGTCTTTTCTTTCAAAGACTTGTGTTTCTTACGTGTTTTGCATAGTGTCAAAAATGACATGAAGCGTTCCTCGCCTTGGGCGTTCATTTCTGTACAGAAAAATCTACAAGGTGATCACTGATTGACCATGTTACGGAACATCCAAGCTGAAGTAAATAAGCCATTGATGGATGATGAAAGAATTTAGCTAAATTACCCACAACAATCTGAACTAAATCTGATTGATGAAGCAGCCAAGAAACTGTCTTGTGAGAAGCAGAGGATAAACAGCACAGCAGCTTGAATGAAACAACAGCCAAATGAATTAATCTTTAAGGGGCAAACCAAAATGAACCAGCTTTGTAAAGCATTCACTCACTCCATCATACTAATGTCAAGCAAAAATGTATTCATGATACCTATGACCTCTTTTAATGCATACTTTTAGAATATATGGAAGACCACTGTCGTGGTTGCCACTAGGAACATGTGTGAAACAGCAGCAGGTGGAATGATTTTATGGACAGAGTGCAGTAAACACTTTGGGCACTATTATCCACCCAGTGTAAAAGACCACAAAGTGCTACTCAAGCATCATTCCAAGTTTCCAAATTGCAGAGTTGAGGCTTTAACACCTGGTTAGTGCAGCAGATAACTGAAACAGTCCTGCAAATGGTGAAAGAAGCATCAAATTTGGCATATACTCCTTAGACATTACCAATAATTTGCAGTGCTTTTTACCAAAATTAGAGCAACGTTGGCGCATGACACTCATGAAAAATCGGAGCTGCAATCGAACGCCTCGTACAGCAGTCGCCACATCCACTGTACAGCACATGCACTCTACATTCGCATGACGCTCATGCTGGAAACTCATACAGCGGGCATGATCAGATTGCACTGCCATCTGATCATGCTTGCAACATTCGCACAGCATGTCGAATGCAGGCCAGACATATCGTGCCATAGCTGAAGGGCTTTTCAAAGTGATCAGCCATGTCGAACCCTGACTGAATGGTGAGATCGAGGCAGCCTTTCTTACCAGCAGCCGACTGGCGACAAATGCCGGGCGAATGACCATTCGACTCACTCTCGGCCGGAGTTGGCCGGAGTTCACCCACGAACATCCAACACCACTCGCAGGGCATTTAGAAAAGGTGGGGCCATTCATGCAGCCAGCACAAAATTAGAGAACAGGCAACCACTTGTGAGGTGGCTGTGCGAATGGCCCCAGATTTTGTAAGTCCCCCACAAGGGTCCCGTTATTGAACAACACAAATGGCATGTGAGTGTGCCACCTCCCCCAGCAACACAAATGACATGCGAGTGTGCGTGTGCCCACCCAACACAAATGGCATGCAAGTGTGCAGTGTGTGTCCCCGCAACACAGATGTCGTGTGAGTGTGCTGCCCCCCTCTACACACACACACACACACACACACATACCACAAGCCTATAGTCAAGGTACGGCTGTGGCTGCAAATGATTGGATGCTCACTGCAGTGCAGTGTGAACGTTGTCAGTAACAGATGGGTGTCATGTCCATGATGGAACAGCTGACAGCTGTGGAACACCACAGCATTTCCCAATTCCACACCACCACAACAGAGATAAAAATAAAAACCCAGCCCGGCTGCGTGTCACAGCGCCAGCGCAAAATCTGACTGGACAGGCATGTCATGTGACACGCGATCAGAACGTCCGCACAGTCCACCCATCATGTGACAGCCTGACTGACATCCTCACAGAAAAATCAGCATGGCCAGCTCAATTGTCCCACAGCCTGGAGCCGTGAGCCCATTTACATGAGCACATTGCTGCAATGGAAGGGTGGGCGTGTTGCGTGTCGATGATGTGATGTCCGTATTAATACAATAACATGCTTTTGTTATGCAGTATGCATTTTCAGAGGCCCGACATCCATGCCCAGTCGCCCAAAATGACAGATATTTGGAGAGCAGCACGCGCCACCAACACGACAAAAGTTAAAGTGAGCCATCTTTTTATGTACGCGACAGATATTTACCTTCGTCTAACACGAGGGCGAATATCTGTCATTTTGGGCAACTGGGCATGGACATCAGGCCTCTGAAAATGCATACCGCATGACAACAGCATATTAATTGCATTATTATCTCTTACTGAGATACACAACACGTGGAATCACATTAACAATATTTAAAGTAATTTCAAAACGCACGACACCCAGCAAACGCGTACATAAAAAGTTGGCTCACTTTAACTTTTGTCGTGTTGGCTGGCGCGCGCTGCTCTCCAAATTCGCCAGTGCGTCCTTTATCACGCTGGCTGCTTTGGCTGCTGTTCATTGTCGTACTATCCATGATAAAATCATCCGGAATATCCATATTGGGACAAACACACACTTCTCGCCTTTTCATCTTTTCCTCTATGGACAGTTCTTGGGCTGCACGTTATGATGTCTTTTGTTTATGCACAGCATAAGGGTATGCCGATACTCGTTCGCTACTACGGGCGGGTATAGCCAGGTAGTGTCGACCTAAATCTACTCTACTGGCCCAGCAACGCCTCGGTAAAGTGATAATAATGATTAATATGAGCACATGCGCACACAGCCAGTACAGTTATGCGTTTGTCAGGGGACCGTGGTTGACATGTAATCATGGATTGGATGTCATTTGAAATCAAACAGGGAGGGAACTGATCATGCCCCATGGCCAGTGAATGCCTTCCTCGGCTGTTTGCACCTCCAGCTGAGTGCCGCATCAGCACAATGCAATGCTGGGGAACACATATTGTCACATGTGCTCCAACCACCTATGTGCAGGGTACGGAGGTGTATGAGTGTGTGCAAACGATGGCGACTTGGGGAAAAATAAAAACAAAAGATCTTGCTCAGTACAGTGCGATGAGCATGCAGTCAAAGCTGCACCTGACCGCTGCATCATCGTTGCGCACAGCTGGTGAACACATATCGTGTCATGCAGGGCATCGCCTCTCAACACGCTATTGCGATGCGCATGCATCGGCGGGCTCTCCTCACATGGTAATAAATAAAAACACATATCACCTTTGCTACACGGTACCCAGAGCATCAGAGCACACTGGACAACATCAGCCAGGCTGCCCCATGTGAAAATATCCATCTTATCATGTGAATGGTCAGTAAGCCAAGTCTCACATCCACCATGTGAGTGATAGTCCACATGATGCGGTGTCCTTCAGTGCACCACACACTGGACCAGAGGTGGGATGAAGTCACTGTCAAGTCATTCTCAAGTCACGAATCTCCAAGTCCCAAGTCAAGTCTCAAGCCAGCCAGCTGGACACACAGAGCTAGTTGATGTGTTCATGATATGAGTGCATCAAGTCATTCATGTGAAAAAAGAAAAAAGTCATTTGTGTCAGTTCATTCATTACTCATTACTCATTACTTCATTACTTCCTTGTTTACGTCCATGGTTCATGTACATAAAGGAACAGGAGGAGGATAATTCTTCTACTTTATGACAGGAATTAAATATTAAACATGGTTTTTGTGTGTGTGTGTGTGTGTGTGTGTGTATGTGTGTGTGTGTGTGTGCGCACGTTTATTTTTTTTTAAGTGAGAACAGAATCATGACCAGTAACATGATTGTCTTACATTTTAACAGTACATTCATTGTTCTTATAATGTTCTGTGGTCTGTCATTATTTCATCCTTACACATTTTCATTGATTTATGTACATTTGTACATGTGATTGCTTATGCTTATGGATCGTTCAAGCCTGTCCGACTGTGCGACCCTCCCAACAGCACTGGAATTTTTTGCAGTTCGCCGTTTTTGTTATTTTACCATTTTTCAGCCGGTTTCTGCCTCTTTTGCCCGACTTTGTGTTACAGTGGCTTGCAAAAGTATTCAGCCCCTTTGTATTTCACACATTTTAATTTGTTTATGGCATTTCAAATACAAAAAGTAAATCAGGCTTCTCAATATAAAAAATTCTAAAATTATCTTCCTTAGACTCAAACTGAAAGTAAATTTCTACAACTTGATATAAATTAATTAACAATAAAAAAGCAGAGATGATGGGTTGCATAAGTAATCAGCCTCTTTGGTATAATACCTGTAAACAATCAGTTTAATTGCCAGTTTTCTTCGGAGAAGTCAAGGGATGGAGACATGAACATTTCCAAGTCACTGAATATGTCTTGAACTTTATTTACATCACTTGTGTGTGTGATCATCCACAATGCTGTTTTGCGGATACAACATGTAGTGTAAATATCTGTGATGGTGGGGAGAGAGACACCGATGATCTTCTCAGCCATCCTAACTACCCGCTGCAGGTTCTTACGATCTGAAACAGTGCAGTTCCAAAACCAGGCAGTGATGCAGCTGTTCAACATGCTCTCAGTGGTTCCTCTGTAGAATGTAGTAAGAACAGGAGGTGGAAGATGTGCCTTCCTCAGCCTCTGCAGAAAGTAGAGGCACTGCTGGGCTTTCTTGGTTATGGTGTTGGTGTTTGGTATGTTGTCCTATATGCACAGCAGTAGCATATCTATTCTCTTTGATAAAAAGCACCGCAGTTCAGCACCAAAGACAGTTCCTGCCGGACTGACAGCATATAAGAACAGTCTTATAAATGCGTGCCACATATGCATGGCCGTACTGTCCCAATCCATTGAAGAGGAAAGGGTGTCCAAATTTTTGAGTAGTTCTGTACCTTTTTCAACAAAGTACTCCAACATGTTCATTGAACGCAAGACAGCATAAATTAGTATCATGCCACAAAAAATAATTTGGAATGTTACAATAGAATTTGCCACTGGAAAAGCTGAAACACTAGTCATCAGAGGTGTATGCTGTGATGCAGGATACAAACTGACACAAGAAACTGACATGATCGCAGGATCAAAGTTCATGATGAAGATCGACGTCAGTAGTCAGAAATAATGGTGAGCAATCAGGATTAAGGCATCAAATAAGGATCAAAAGTGAATGTTCAAGATCCCATCACTGTATATCAATCGGTGTGCTTTGATCTACATCATGAGGTTTGGTGGACAGATCTGTATTTTTGTTAGAGGTTAGTCTTCTGGAGTACACTAATGTTTGGAATTTGGTCTGGGGCTAATAAGGATAGTTCTCAAGCTCAACCTGAAATAAAACTGTGAGGATGGCTCAAAATGTGACATTCGTTCATGACGGGTGAAACCAGAAGCTTGAACATTGGGATACCATTCATTCATTTTCTATACCCACTTATTCCAATTAAGGGTCATGGGTTTGGAGCCTGTTATGTGGGCCGCTGAAGAGGAGGTACTGCTGGCCCACCAGAAGAAGTGACAGCTGTCATTCATCCTCTGCACCAGCTGTCACTTGTTCATCATCATCATCACCACCATAAAAGCCGGACTGCAACTCCACCTCCTCGCCGAGAAATCGCAACTACTGAAGAGGTAATTTCTCTGCTGACTGACACTTTGTGTGTAATAACCTGAACTTCTGTTGCAGCCGTTTTCCTGGAGTGTTGCCTTGTCTGGGGAATTGGCGTTTGGTGTGACAGCGACGGCTTCGCCTCACACCTCAACCCAGATAAGTGGTTAACCAGGAGCTGCACGAGTGTGTGATTGGAGGTGGAGGTGCTCCCTCCTAACTGTGTATGGACTGTGGATTACTGAGTGTGCGGACTCACACTCATTCATCTTATCTCTGCTTTCTGCCAGCAGTACCAGGGTCGACAGCCGAAGAAACGAGGCCACCTGGGGACTCGGGACTTGGCGGCTCCGGGTTCTCAGACCGTTGGTGGTGGAAGCCGTGTGGGACGCGGCTTCTCTCTCGTCGGGGGTCTTCTATCTTCGAGCCTGCCACACGTCAGCTGGTGTCAATTGACTGTGCAGATTTCTGTGAATTTAGTTTGTGTATTATCACAACATTAAATTGTTACTTTTGGCTTATTCATTGTCCGTTCATTTGCACCCCCTGTTGTGGGTCCGTGCTACGACACCTTCCCAACAGGATTTCTCGGCCATCGTCATGGATTCCGAGGGGGGTCAACCCGAGCTTGAACGGCCAATGGAAGAGCCAGGAGCGCAGGCGTCAGCGGGAGGCGTGTTGAGTGAGCTGCAGCAAATCTTAACCGCCTTCACAGCTCGGCTGGATTTAGTGGCCGAGCAGAATGTTCTCCTTAACCGGAGGGTGGAGGCTCTCACCGCCAGGGTGGAAGCGCGCGATCAGGGCACTGCTGCAGCCACTCCTCTGGCTGGTCCTGGGCCTGTAACAGACGTTCCACTGGTCGTTCAACGACCCCCCCCCACCGTCCCCTGAAGCATACATAAGCCCTCCGGAACCGTACGGAGGCTGTGTTGAGACGTGCGCAGATTTCCTCATGCAGTGTTCGCTCGTCTTTTCACAGCGTCCTGTCATGTACGAGTCAGACGCCAGCCGGGTGGCTTATGTTATTAGTCTGCTTCGTGGAGAGGCACGCGCCTGGGCTACGGTGCTTTGGGAGCAGAATTCACGGCTCCTAACGTCTTATGCTGAGTTTATACGGGAGTTCAAACACGTTTTTGACCATCCCAACAGAGCCGAGACCGCTTCAAGCGTGCTGCTGTCAATGAGACAGGGGCGCCGCAGCGCAGCCGAGTATGCAGTCGACTTCTGCATCGCGGCAGCGAGGTCCGGCTGGAATAACGTTGCGCTCCGCGCCGCCTTCGTAAATGGACTGTCTCTGGTCCTGAAGGGGCACCTACTGGCTAAGGAGGAACCGCGGGATTTTGACGGGCTTGTTGATTTGGTTATACGCTTAGACAACCGTTTGAATGAGCATCGTCGGGAGCAGGCCGGGGGGCGTGACCGGGCACGAGCCATCCCTCCCCCTTCCGGTTCCGAAAGGGTGACGTCGTCCCCACGCTTCACTGCCAGAGAGCTCCGTGTGGCTACAGCTCCCCCTGCTGAGGAGGCTATGGACACGAGCAGGGCCAGAATAAAAACAAATGTCAGACAAAGGAGGCTGGCCCACGGGGAATGTTTTGTCTGCGGCTCTTGTGAGCATATGCAGAAGGACTGCCCCAAAACGGTCAAACTACAACACCCGTCCTTAGAAACTGGGCTAAGGGTGGGCCATAACACGCACGCGGGGAAACCCCGCAAATCTGCACGAATCCCAGTAACGATCCTTTGTGGGGATTTAACCCTTCACGCCCCAGCACTGGTAGACACAGGGTCGGAAAGGAATCTGCTGGATAGCGGATGGGCAAAGGAAGTAGGGCTCCCCCTGGTGGCTCTGCCGGCACCATTGCAGGTGCGAGCACTAGATGGCACCCTGCTTCCATTAATTAAACATCAGACACAGCCAGTGACCTTGGTTGTGTCTGGAAATCACAGGGAGGAGATCGTGTTCCATGTAACACCTTCTACCTCCCGAGTGATTTTGGGATTTCCATGGATGGTGAAGCACAATCCCCGGATAGATTGGCTGTCTGGGGTTGTGACGCAGTGGAGCGAAACCTGCCACCGGGAGTGTTTAGGATCCTCGGTTCCTCCCGGCACGACGGCTAATGAGGAGGTTAAAGTCCCCCCCAATCTATCAGCGGTGCCAAAGGAGTACCACAATCTTGCTGACGTTTTCAGCAAAGATCTGGCGCTCACTCTTCCCCCGCACCGACCGTACGATTGTGCCATCGATTTGGTCCCGGGCGCTGAGTACCCGTCCAGTAGGTTGTACAACCTCTCACGTCCAGAACGCGAATCAATGGAGACCTACATCCGGGACTCTTTAGCTGCCGGGCTGATCCGGAACTCCACCTCCCCGATGGGTGCTGGTTTCTTTTTTGTGGGCAAGAAGGACGGCGGACTCCGTCCATGCATTGATTACAGAGGGCTGAACGAGATCACAGTTCGCAACCGATACCCGTTACCTCTGTTGGATTCAGTGTTCACGCCCCTGCATGGAGCCCAAATTTTCACTAAATTGGATCTTAGAAACGCGTACCACCTGGTTCGGATCCGGAAGGGAGACGAATGGAAGACAGCATTTAACACCCCATTAGGTCACTTTGAGTACCTGGTCATGCCGTTCGGCCTCACTAACGCCCCCGCGATGTTCCAAGCTTTGGTAAATGACGTCTTGCGGGACTTCCTGCATCGGTTCGTCTTCGTATATCTGGACGATATACTCATCTTTTCCCCGGACCCTGAGACCCATGTCCAGCATGTACGTCAGGTCCTACAGCGGTTGTTGGAGAACCGGCTGTTTGTGAAGGGTGAGAAGTGCGAGTTCCACCGCACTTCTTTGTTCTTCCTGGGGTTCATCATCTCCTCCAACTCCGTCGCCCCTGATCCAACCAAGGTTGCGGCGGTGAGAGATTGGCCCCAACCAACAAGCCGCAGGAAATTGCAGCAGTTCCTCGGCTTTGCAAATTTCTACAGGAGGTTCATTAAAGGTTACAGTCAGGTAGTTAGCCCCCTGACTGCCCTGACCTCCACCAAGGTCCCCTTCGCCTGGTCGGATCGGTGCGAGGCCGCGTTCCAGGAGTTGAAACGCCGGTTTTCGACTGCACCAGTTCTGGTGCAGCCTGATCCTGATCGCCAGTACATAGTGGAAGTGGACGCCTCTGACTCAGGGATAGGAGCCGTGCTGTCCCAGAGCGTGGAGGCTGATAAGGTTCTCCATCCTTGTGCCTATTTTTCCCGTAGGTTGACCCCAGCTGAACGGAACTATGACGTCGGCAATTGGGAGCTCCTCGCGGTGAAGGAGGCTCTTGAAGAGTGGAGACACCTGCTGGAGGGGGCATTATTGCCTTTCACGGTTTTCACGGACCATCGGAACCTGGAGTACATCCGGACCGCCAAGCGGCTGAACCCCAGGCAAGCCCGCTGGTCTCTGTTCTTCGGGCGCTTTGACTTCCAGATCACGTACCGCCCCGGGACCAAGAACCAAAAATCAGATGCATTGTCCCGGGTGCATGAAGAAGAAGCCAAAGCGGGGCTGTCGAACCCCACCGAGACCATCATCCCCGAGTCCACTGTCATGGCCTCCCTCACCTGGGATGTGGAGAAGACCGTCCGGGAGGCCCTGGCCAGGAGCCCGGACCCGGGGACCGGCCCCAAGAACAGACTGTACGTCCCACCAGAGGCAAGAGCTGCCGTATTGGACTTCTGTCACGGGTCCAAGCTGTCCTGTCATCCCGGAGTGCGTAGGACCGTGGCAGTAGTCCAGCAGCGCTTCTGGTGGGCGTCCCTGGAAACCGACGTCCGGGACTACGTCCAGGCCTGTACCATCCGCACCAGGGGCAAGGCAGACCATCGGAGGACTTCGGGACTCCTCCAACCCCTGCCGGTGCCTCATCACCCCTGGTCTCACATCGGCCTGGACTTCATCACGGGCCTCCCGCCGTCCCAGGGCAACACCGTAATTCTCACGATAGTGGACCGGTTCTCCAAGGCGGCCCACTTCGTGGCCCTCCCGAAGCTCCCTACGGCCCAGGAGACGGCAGACCTCCTGGTCCACCACGTTATGCGGCTGCATGGGATACCATCGGACATTGTTTCAGATCGTGGTCCCCAGTTCTCTTCGCAGGTGTGGAAGAGTTTCTGTAAGGAGCTGGGGGCCACTGTGAGTCTCTCGTCCGGGTACCACCCCCAGACAAACGGCCAGGCAGAGCGGGCTAACCAGGAGCTGGAGCAGGCCCTTCGCTGCGTCACCTCCGCGCACCCGGCGGCCTGGAGTCACCATCTGGCCTGGATCGAGTATGCCCATAACAGCCAAGTTTCGTCTGCTACCGGCCTCTCCCCTTTTGAGGCATGTTTGGGGTACCAGCCCCCATTGTTCCCGCTGGTGGAGGGAGAGGTCGGTGTGCCCTCGGTCCAGGACCACCTCAGGAGGTGCCGGTGGGTGTGGCGGACCGCCCGCTCTGCCCTGTTAAAGGCCCGGACGAGGGCCAAGGCCCATGCGGACCACCGGCGTTCCCCGGCCCCCACATACCAGCCCGGGCAGGAGGTGTGGCTCTCGACCAAGGACATCCCTCTCTGTGTTGACTCCCCGAAACTGAAAGACAGGTTCATTGGTCCATTTCGTGTTCTTAAGATCATCAACCCAGCCGCAGTGAAGCTCCAACTCCCGGCTTCACTGCGGATTCACCCTGTTTTTCATGTTTCCCGTCTAAAGCCACACCACACCTCGCCCCTCTGTGCTCCGGGACCTACGCCGCCTCCTGCCCGGCTCATTGACGGAGAGCCTGCCTGGACAGTCCGCAGGCTCCTGGACGTCCGTCGTAAGGGCCGGGGGTTCCAATATCTGGTGGACTGGGAGGGGTATGGACCTGAAGAACGCTCCTGGGTGAAGAGGAGCTTCATCCTGGACCCGGCCCTCCTGGCCGATTTCTACACAAGACATCCGGACAAGCCTGGTCGGACGCCAGGAGGCGCCCATTGAGGGGGGGGGTCCTGTTATGTGGGCCGCTGAAGAGGAGGTACTGCTGGCCCACCACCACCAGAGGGCGCTCTGCTTGGAGTGCGGGCTCCAAGCACGAGAGGGCGCCAGACCCAGAAGAAGTGACAGCTGTCATTCATCCTCTGCACCAGCTGTCACTCGTTCATCATCATCATCACCACCATAAAAGCCGGACTGCAACTCCACCTCCTCGCCGAGAAATCGCAACTACTGAAGAGGTAATTTCTCTGCTGACTGACACTTTGTGTGTAATAACCTGAACTTCTGTTGCAGCCGTTTTCCTGGAGTGTTGCCTTGTCTGGGGAATTGGCGTTTGGTGTGACAGCGACGGCTTCGCCTCACACCCCAACCCAGATAAGTGGTTAACCAGGAGCTGCACGAGTGTGTGATTGGAGGTGGAGGTGCTCCCTCCTAACTGTGTATGGACTGTGGATTACTGAGTGTGCGGACTCACACTCATTCATCTTATCTCTGCTTTCTGCCAGCAGTACCAGGGTCGACAGCCGAAGAAAGAGGCCACCTGGGGACTCGGGACTTGGCGGCTCCGGTGTTCTTCAGACCGTTGGTGGTGGAAGCCGTGTGGGACGCGGCTTCTCTCTCGTCGGGGGTCTTCTATCTTCGAGCCTGCCCACACGTCACCTGGTGTCAATTGACTGTGCAGATTTCTGTGAATTTAGTTGTGTATTATCACAACATTAAATTGTTACTTTTTGGCTTATTCATTGTCCGTTCATTTGCGCCCCCTGTTGTGGGTCTGTGCTACGACACCTTCCCAACAGGAGCCTATCCCAGGGTCACTGGATGAGGGGCGGGATACACACTAGACAGGCTGCCAATTTATTGCAGGGCCATATATAGACAGACAAACACATTCACACTCTCAGTAGAGTTACCAATATCAAGGGACCAAGTGCCTTGAAATGAAGGAGATTATATTGGAAATAATGCTAGAACAATCTTTCTCATGTGACATTTACTGGGTAAGGCTGAGAACCTTCTGAAGTACCCTCATAAATGTACGGTGGCCAATAAAGGCCATAATACTTCCAAATTAAGCCAGGAGGAGCAAATGCAGAAAACACAAAAGCAAAACACATCAACATCAATTGAAAAACAAGTTGTTGCATCAGTGATTGAACTGGATAAAAAGATTGCAAAGCTCGCTACTAACCTCTCCCGAGGATAACTGAACATTTGTGGGAAAACAGGAAATTGATAGTGAAAACTATGACGGCTGTGTAAAGAGTAGGGTTGAGCCAGATACTCATTTCAGAGGAGTATCCGTACAGATAAAGCATTTTTGATGAGTACGAGCATGATCGAGTAAAAACCCATTAAAATCCATGCTTGCACTGAAGGACAATTCTCACTGGCTAACTGACTGTCTTCATGTTCTGTGATTGGCCAGTCTCACACACAGCGCCTGCCCCTCCCTACACAGACAAATCTGTCTGCAGTTTCTGGCACACACACACACACACACACACACACACACACACACACACACACACACACACACACACAGGATCTCTCCCTGTGCTTGGCTTGATTCTACCTCACGCTGTCCTCTCAGCTCGCCTCTTTTCGGTTTGTATGGTATTCATAGTTTGTTGATGAACTTGTTTTGTATCGTACGCGGTGCCTTTGACAAGACAGTGCTGAAAATGGCTCATGTTACGTCAGTCACTGCCTCCACTCCAGTCGGGTTTTTATTTATTTATTTATTTTTTAAGCATTTGTTTGCTTTTCATTTGGTTGGGTGATATAAAGTCAGTTGGAAATCTTTGCTCCTACTGAACGCGGTGCTTTTGAGAAGAATACAGTGAACAAGGCTGACATATTATTTCCCTGTTTGCCATCACTGGATGTTTGTATGAATCACCAAGTTCACACAGATCATTAAAAAATAAACAGTCTTACAGACCACTTACACACATACACACATATAGCTGAACACACAAAGTAGCCTATATTCACCAGGACTGTGATGAAGATGTGATTTTCACATTGAAACGTTAGTTTTTTTGTATGTTTTCAGCATCTTAATACATTTTTCAGCACCTACTTCTTTGTTGCACCTGCTGCTTTTCTCTTCTACAAGTCAGTCCTACCTGGTTGCACCAGATTGTTTTGTGCTGTACAGAAGCATGGATAACTCTCCTTTTTGTTTAGCCTATATTAATATTTTTATTGAATATGCTGCATGCAGTATCTGACACTTTCTCACTGCAGTTAATAAAAATAAATAAGTCAGTCGAACAACCTCTCTCTCCCTCTCACAGTCACGCACAGACACACATGCACACACAGACAGACATGCACACCAAGACCCACATGCAGACACACACACACACACACACACACCTTAATCAATATTGTTTAACTTTGTGTGGAAAAAAATGCCAAGAACGTTAGGTAGTATAAATTAAAAAAATAACTGAAAAAAAAAAAATCAATGTTTCATTATAAAATTAAAAAAGAAAGCTGTGTTGAGTATGACAACTCTTGTTCATGCATACTTGGTAGTTCATAATTTCCTGCTACATTGATTCTCAATTCTGAGGCTGTTCTGTAAATATTTATTCACACACTTAAGAATATTCATGTCCTGAGTTCATAAAAAACTTGCTCTGTAAACAGTTCTCTTACTTTTGTGATCAAAAACATTGATTTGAATCTCAATTTTGAGGATGTTCTGTAAATAGTTTTCAAATAAACAATAAATATAGCAACTTCGGATCAATCCACATCAATTTCAGACTTAAAATAATGTACCGATTTAAGTTCCACCCATTTGGGGTTAAACTACGCCCACTTCCGGTTTAGACACCGCCCACTAGGAGTACAGATAAGGATACAGATTATTTAGATGGTTGAACAGATATAGATTGTCAGTGCACTGCTCTATGGCAGCGAGATCTGTACCACCTACACAAGTCAAGAATGCAAACGCTACACCTTCCACATGAGATGTCTGCTCTGGCTCAGAATGCTGATGCTCGAGTTTTGTATAGGAGCAGAAAGTTTCCCCATATGATCCCAATATTGGTCTCCCTGGTTTCCTGTCCATGTGAGGGCATATTTTAAGGTTTTGTTATTAATGTGCAGAATCCTTCATGGACTTGTGACTCCGTCTGTCTGACCTATTTAAACCTTATGTACTGGCCCATCTTCTGTGCTCTCAGGAGCCAGGAATACTATATGTTCCAAAGATTAAAAAGAAGTCAGCAAGCCACAGAGCTTTCTATTACCATACACCTGAAATGTGGAATAATCTGCTTGCTGAGATAAAACAGTCTGATTTCCAGATTAAAGACCCATCTGTTTTCCCTTTCCTATGTCTAACATATTTGAGTTGTACTGACCATTTTTTTTCTTAATTTTGTTACTAACAACAGAGCAGGTCTCAGTCTGGGCTTGTTAGTGAAGCTAAGGTCAAGCTGCCGGTGACCACACTAGTATCCTCTCTGCTACTCTGTTGGTTTACTGCTGTGAATTAGTGTTTCATGTGCTCTTAGTTCTGGCTGATTGATTTTGCTCTTTCTTTCTCTGTTGGAAGTGCTATGCAGCAAAATCCTGTTTACTGGACACCTGTTTGAGGATGCAGCCGAGCCAAGCCAGAAAATGCGAAACAGTGATCAATAATCAGACTTTTGTTTCTTTCCTGTTTTGCGCATTTGATAATTCTTTGTTATACTTTGTTCATATAATTTCTGTTCTTGTTAGAATGGCCAAAACAGTGGACCACCTGTCTGAGTCTTGTCTGTTTGAGGTTTCTTCCTGAAAAATATTTTCCTTACAACTGTTGCCTATGTGCCTGCTCAGGGGGGTTGTAAGGTCAAATATTACCCTTGTGAAGTGACTTATGTCATGATTTGGCACTATATAAATAAACAGAACTGAGTCTTTTTGTTTTACTGGAACATACAATCTGTTGTGGACTGGTTTTGGGTGCATTTGTAGTAGACACATTACCCAGTTGTTGCATGTGTTGCCCTTTGTATTTGTTTACTGTGTTTGTGTAGTGGCTGTACTCTTCTACGTTGTGTTGACTCCTCCCACTCACTCCCCTCAGGATGCGGACTCATGATCTCTGGCATAGGAGGCGGATGCTTTAACCAGAAGCCTAAAAGCCAGGCCCTGGCCCCGTGGACAGAGAGTCCTATTTGATTTTTGATTAGATTTTTTTTATTTGTTTATTCGGCAAATAATGCATACAAACACAAAACATGGAAATATGACATTATAAATCAGAATAACACTTGCAAGCATAAACACTTATTTCCAATGTGGTCCTGAGATTTAGAAACATATTATCCAGAGCTAACAGACGAAACAGCAAAACCCTGACACAAACTACATATTTTGCTCTTGATGAGATAAAGTAGAACTGAAATAAATCAAACAGGTGGATGAATGGAACACTATTAGCTGTTGGGGAGTGATGTTTACTGACTCCTATTGCACAGCGACTCCTGCTGGCATCCATCATATTTGCAAGCATTTTTTTCCAATTACCAAGACATTGTTTTGAGGCAATGACCTGTTGTTGAAACAATGTTGCCATATTTTGTATTTGGGAGTGTTTTCTACATTTGCAATAGCCTTTTTGCTTAACGATTCCCTTATCGGTCCTTCAGAGCAGTCGTTGTTTTTCAGGGTGTTTGTCGGGAAAATTATAATTTCGTTTTTAATAATACGTATAATTACGTTGATTACAGACCCTGCAGCGGGTCTGTAATCAACCGCTTCTTTAGTGCAACCCCACTTTGAAGCGTGGACCAATGAAGCAGTGCTTCGATCCTCTGGTTCGTTAGTTCTTTGATTGACTGCTCTTCAGAAGGGGGAAGTCTGCTTCTTAACCCCTCTCAAAGCCATTAAAATATGTTAATCATGAGTCACTTTTGTGTGGATTAAAGTCACTAACTGGGACTCTTGTCTTGTTGCAGTCAAGAAACGAGAATCTTCCTCTGTTCCGTTGGTACAGCTCCAAACGCTGCGACAGCCCCGCTGCTGAGACAGTCTGGGTGGAATTAATAACTTTAAAATGAATTGCTGCTTTAAATAAAATCATACCTCTTTCCAAATGCTGTAATACAGACAAACTACAATTGACTAAAACATTATTTTTTCCTCCCAAAATGAGAGGTCCTGCATTCTTTATGAATTACAGCCTGACTTGCAGCACATCCAGCTGCAAGAGCTCTGCTCAAATGTATGGAAACACATTCATGCCAATAATGTCTGAAAGGAAATGCTTTTGACAGAAACTACAGATTTAGGATCCACCATGTAGAGTTTATTATGTCCAGAGTTTGAGGATCCAGTGACCAGTTTCATGTTTATTTACTTTAAGACTCAATAAAATGTTGTTGACATAGAAAACCTGTAAAGCCTACTTTTAGTACACAGAAAATTCACAAGAGGTATCGATAAAGGAATCGATAAGGAATCAGATTTATAAGTGGAATCGATAATTGGATCGATAGATAAAATTGTATCAATACCCATCCCTAGTTGGAAGTGTTGTGATTGTGCAGCATTGGGGAAATATGGGTGCCCCTAGTGCATTTCTAGGTGTTTTTGAAAGGCCTAGGCCTCTGACCAGTAGAACAATTTGACAAATTTGTTCTTAGTTTCAGGTGCTCAGACATTAAAAAAACAGGATTTTCTTTCTGTATTTCTACAATGTTTTAATCAAATAACTATCATTACAGTCATAACAAATTAGTTTAATTGGGCAGAGAAAAAGGATGAGTGTCTAATTCTGGTAGCATTGTCAGCACAAAGTGCACATTTTATTAGTTTATGGAAGAGCACTTAGAAACAGATAGCTAATATGAATGAAAACAGTGATACTGATACCTACTGATTTACTGGATTACATTTGTGGAGCCTGAATATGTTCTGCCTATAACTTGATAGCTTTGCTCATAAACACTTAATTGTAGTGTGTGTTTGCCTGTTTTGCTGTTTGGCTGAGTTTCCCCCCTGCCATATTTTAAAATAGCATTACTTTTAATATCAATACAGGACATAGTTCATATTACCACAGGAATGGTAATACGCTCTTCCTGCTACCTTATTGCAAAGAATGTCTCATCATCTAACCTCCGTTTCCCTTCGTTGTAACTATTTTAATGTGAATGTGTGTCTGGGGAAATATTATAGCTTTAGATGTGGATTGTTTCATTTGACTTATACTATGTCCAGAATTCTCCTGGTACATCCTGACTCAGAAGAGGAGATGAGGTTCAAGACAAGAATAGAAAGAGATTAATAAGAGGAAAAGAGTCCATCAGAGAAGCAGAGAGAATGCTCACAGCAAACTAGGTATGATTCATTAGTGCACTGTGATTATTTCTGCTTCAAGTCAAGTCTTAATTGTTTCCCTGTGAAGCTGCATTACACATTGGCTGGTGTGTGCAAGAACATTATTTCCCCTGCTCTTTCCATAGATCAGTGTACTTATAGCCACAACAGTAATAATCTGAGAATGAACACAATCATGAGATGCTCTAATTTCCACTGTGGACTCACAAATAACCCTTCCATCTCTGGGATTTATGAACCGCTGCTTCCTGAACCTGAACACAACAGTATGGTCTGATATCAAAGTTTCACAGTTCATTTACGGCAAAAATCACCACAACATACCAACAAACCATGTATAAATAATATTCCTATTTCTGTTATGGCCCCTTCACACATAGTGCAAAGTTTGGACGCCATTTGGATGAAAACAGGGAACCAGCGCAAAACAGTTCAAAATTAGCGCATGAAAGATTGCGCATGTAACATCACGCCAACGGGCAGGCATACACGAACCTGTTGCAAGAGTTTGTGCATGCGTCATTGTCTGTCAAGCAAGAACAGTGCCAGATGCAGCACATGGCGCCGCTTATGTGGAAGAAATAAAACCAGCTGGAACTTGTGGAACCACATTGCACAGCTTATGTGGAATAAATAATAAAATAAAAACCAGCCGGTACCTGTGGGACCACATCGCGCCACTTATGTGGAATAATAAAAAAAGAAAACACACCATCTGGGATGTGAACTCGTGCCTTTCAAAACTTCTGATTCCCAGTCACAGACTTTACTACTGAGCTACAGAGCTGTTCTTAGAAAGCTGCAGGAAGCTGCCTCATATCAGGAAGGACATGGAAGTATTACAAAACTAGAAGCACTCAGAGAGTGCAAACCTCCTCCAAGGCCATAGGGTCACTCAAGGCCGTATATAGGAATGTGAAAGGGGGGGTTCAAATCCTTGAGTTGGGGGTCCAGTGGGCCGCAGGGCGAATGACGCAACCGACAGGCGTGAAAAAACTCACGCATACGCATGAAGGTTCAAGCTTGGCTGATGCAAGCGCACATGATTCAAATCCATATAGTTTTTGCAAAAAATAAAAAGGTCGGATAGTTTTCTAACAGACCTCGTATTTAGCTGTATTAATATTCGCGTTTATATTATGAATATGTACGTATATGTACGTTATGTATTAAAATAGCGGTATTTAATTTGACAACCTTGTTTAACTCACAAAATTCGCATAATAAATCCCACGCGAATATTTGCACCTTTACAGTATTTGCAACAGGAAAGAGAAGCTCCCTTTATTTCTCAGCTTATACATACAAACATGTTTTTACAAACCAGACAAGTGTAATTGTGTGTCTACATGGGTATTTACAAGCCTACTAATCTGTTTGATATCAGAGGAGGATAGGGACCAGGGAGCAAAAATTCTCAACCCCCATGGGAAAAGTTTATCTAGCAGTTTCCCCTTTCATCACTTAAGGGATTACTCTGGCAGAGGAAATGTGTAACAGTTAGTTCTTGTTGCTTATTATCAATGTAAAGAAAATACATAACGTTGATATCCAGATCAGAAAAAAATCAGCAGAATTCTCGGGGGGGGGGGGTCGGTTGAACCCCCTGAACCCCCTCTATATACGGGCATGTCATGGACCCTAAAGAGATTCCCTCCTTGGCTCAGTGATCTATTCAACAATTCAGTGTTACAACCAAAACTATGATACATACACTTTTCTTTCCTGTATATTTGACATCCTTGACCATGAAAACATACCAGTAGAACTTGGAATCACTTTCAAATTATCATTTCCAACCACTCCACAAAATTTCATCAAAATCCGTTCAAAACTTTTTGAGTTATCCTGCTGACAAACAGACAGACAAACAAACAAACGCGACCAAAAACATAACCTCCTTGGCGGAGGTAAATATATTAAAAATTCCCCCTGTCCAACAATGGTGAAGAATCCTTTAAAAAATTCCTGGATCCGGATCACCACTAAAATTTAATCAGTTGTTCCTCTTGTCATTTCCAACCACTCCACAAAATTTCAACAAAAATAAATTTAAGAAATATTACAATTTGAAAACAAATGCACCCGAACGTGATGACAGCTGCAACTGCTTATACTAACTTTTAACATTGAAAATGCCATAGACATGCTAACGCGTTAGCATCGGGATTTGGATCGTGATCTGGATCACCACTAAAATTTAATCACTTGTTCCTCTTGTCATTTCCAACCACTCCACAAAAGTTCATCAAAATCCGTTCAAAACGTTTTGAGTTATCCTGCTGACAGACAGACAAACAAACAAACAAACGCGACTGAAAACATAACCTCCTTGGCGGAGGTAAAAATTTAAATCCTACACCATATAAAATTGCCGCATTTATCAAGCAAGCAATACAAATATGATCCAGCTGTTCCTCTGGTGATGACCCATGGTCACGGACATATAGATATGAAATGACATGAATGAGAAGCAGTGTGCTCTGATCATGTCCACATCTACTGGTCAGGTGCATCCAGTTGCCTGTGCACGTGTTCTGCCCTACATGCGTGTCTTCTGGATGGCGCACCAGAGCACAGACACCTCGTCATGTGGAACAGAGATCACGTGGGTGATGTGACAGTCAGATCACCCGCTGTGTGTTCTAATCTGACAGTCCCGTTTCAACCTGGGGGGCTGTCAGTGTCTGCTCCGTGCATGCACTCTCTTGCTGCAGCTTGTCGCCACCACAGCGATATATGTTTTTATTTATGTCCACGTAAATACAGCAATAAGACGCACGAGCCTCATAGCGGACAGTTGTTAGTCCATAACTGTCCAAACACAGTAGGTGTTGTGTAGCTGGAATGTCCAGATTGACAGATCACTACAGCTGCTTCTGTCAGAAGCCACGCCTCCCATGAGTGGAGCGCACACACCCAAGTGTCCATTTGTGTTTGCAAAGTCACACTCGTGGGGAACTTAGATAAATTTCACAGCAGTCGACAGTGATTGTCTGCAGTCATGCCAAGAGTGTGACTGGCCACACATTTTCTAAGTGCCATGTGAGTGGTGTTAGATGTTTGTACGTGTCACCTGGAATTTTGCTGGCACCTGCCGCGAGAGGGTTCGATGGGTTCACACAACGCACACTTTGTCTATCAGCTGCTTGTGTGGGGGATTCAACTTAAAAAAACTTAAGTTTAATTGCTGCCTTAAAAACATAACTAAGCTCAGCTTCAAGAAGTTGGGCGATTTATATAACTTACTTTCACTGATCATTACATCCGCCAAGGATGTAATAAAATCATCTGTGTTTATTTGTCTGTCTGTCTCTGTCTGTCATTTAGCAGGATTACGCCCAAACTACTGCACAGATTTTGACAGAATTTCAGCACAGATACATATTAGGCCATGGAAAAACCCAATAAATTTTGGAGGTGATCTGGATCCAGATCTTAATTCTGGATCAAGTTTCACTTTATATAAACTTTGAAGGATTACTTCAAAACTACTTCACGGATTCTCCCCAAATTTGCACCACAAATAGATATTAGGGCATGGAAGACTGCACTGAAGTTTGGAGGTGATCCGCATCCATATTGGCGGACGTTAGAAATCTCTTTTTGCTCTTGTTTTTACAGTGTGCCATCCCATGAACTGGAATTAGATTCCAGGTGTGTCCAGTTCTGTGCGCACAGTGCAGCGCAGTACAAGTGTTACTGCATTTCCAACCAACACAGTCATTTTCACACCCATGTTATTGACATTGACAGCCTCTACTACATAATGGGGCTTAGCAGCATTATTTATTAGGTATGGTAAGACAGTCATGTTTTACCTCTTTCATTCATCCTAATTCTGTTCACCAATCACATCTTTGTGATATATTGATACAACAAAACATAATGAGAATAGATAAAAGGAAAACCTGTTAATAATTTATAAGCGATACAAGGAGCCACAAGTCTGTTTCCCTTGTCAGATCTTTGTGATGTCATAAGGTAGTACAGTGGAAAAGCAACAGCAAGCAACAACAGTTAAAAGGAGAATATAAGTCAAAATGTTAAAAATCCCTGTGACCCTTAATTAGTGTAAGTAGGTATAGAAAATGGATGGATGGATATTAAAGATTCAAGGAATTACAGTTCTGACATTTTTCCTCTTTACATTTGTGTGAAATCATAAAGTTAGAACATCAGAAGGAAAACTAAAAGAGATCAAACAAAATGTATTTCATAATTCCAATGCGATAAAAGGAGTCACAAGTCTGTTTCTCTCATCAGATGTTTCTGATTTCATCATGAAAGAATGCAAGAACAAAATCAATTTCAAATAGATAAAATGAAAACATATTTCAGAAAATTTAAGAGGTAAAAGGGGCCGTGTATTTTTCTCTCAAGACCTTTGTGATGTCATAAGGTCATAAAACATAAAATGGAAAGTGTTACTTGGAAAGGTTATTAAAGCTATAAATGGAAAAAAAAAGTTGGAAGCAAATCTGGATCACCACAAAAAAGTAATCAACTCTTCAATACCCCATGATTCATATCCCTACAAACATGCATTGGAATACATCCTTTAACACTTTCAGATTGGTTGTATAGGGGATAAAAGGACACCTGAAAAGGAAGTGTTGGTTGGTTGAGGCAACAATGAATAAAATATAGAAAAATTTTAAATGTTTATACTATGTGATTTTTTTTCCCAGATAATTTTAACAGCATTTATTCCGTGTGAATAAATGAACAGAGACAGTATTTTGGCCATGGTGTTATGGTCACGGGATAATGGGAAAACCACTATTTAGTGAGACATGTCTGTCACACGATCCTGACTGGGAAAGGCCATTTGCTGTGCAGTATTCTGAACTGTAAGGAGCAAATTAAACCAAGTTCAATTTGGTGATATTATAATGACATGTAATTAAAGAGATTGGATGCTCCACTTCTCCTCCATGCATGTCTAATTGTGTGAAGCCACGAGTGCGTGTAGCTGCGAGGTACATGGTAAAACAGAATATAAAACGCCTAATCATATTTGCCATCATTATGTCATCCAGAATCTTTCTGTAACTTTGGGTGTGTGTGTGTGTGCGTGCACACTCATGCAATAGTTTTGAGCTGCTCCTCTTCTAAAGACTTTAAAGAAAAGTTGGTATTGCACAAGGTGCTAAAGTTTAGAAAACTACTTTTGTGGGTTGTTTTAATGAAAAAACTCTTCAGGAAAGACAGCTGAACTGTGCCAAATGAAAACAGCTCTGGGACTAGACGTGGCTGGTTGCAAATTGAGGCTGCACAGTATGGTATGTTTTAGTAACTTTAAATTAGCCTAGATTTATGTCTTTTTCTCTCTCATGTTGTCTTGCTATCTAAGAAAAATAATAAAATAATAAGATAATCATAACCCGGCTACTCCTTTCATTAAATAGTTCAACCCAAAAGTCTTTATTATCTCTGATGGTAGATCCGCCAAAAGAAAAATTATATTCAATCGAACGGCAGAGAATTTCCACGCAGTTTGGTTTTGAACAGCTGTTCCTGTTAAGCATCTTGCGAAACCTTAGAGCCGGTGGCAGATCCTGATCGTCTGGAGTGTGATGTACCTGAAAGTGTGCTGAGTATAGACGGAGACCGATGCTTCAGAGATACGCTTCCTGGATACAGCATTACTCAAATAAGTGAAATATGGCAGTGCCTCCTGTATTTGACTTGCTGAGAGCCATGATTAGTGATGATTTGCATTGCTAATAGCATTGCGTTATTGACAGGAATGCAATGATCAAGATTGAGCTTGTTTCTGTTTTCTGTTGCAATAAAGTTTATAAATTCTTAACAACAATGGCTTCAAAGTTTTAGGCCTCAGTCACAAACCGACGTACATGCTGTTAAGGGCAGTCTACAGGGGAAAACATGGCAAAACCATGCATGAGACATATGCGTCACTTGCATGTGTGAAGTGCCGCAGAAAGTTGCAGACTGCCCGGAGAGACTGTTGGTCCTGAACATGCAAATTGTACAGGTCTACCGAAAAATCAAAAATGCATACTTGTACTGGGCCCAAACCTCCATTATATGGCTCAGCCAAGTCAGGAACATGGCTAGTAGGGGCTTTGCGATGACAGTAAGACATGCAAGTGACGTATGGTCAATATACGGGTTGTTCTTCAGAAGTACTACACCAATTAGATTAGATAGAACTTTATTAATCCCTTGGGAAGACACCATCAGGGAAGCTGAGGTTCCAGCAGCATCGCATAGCAGCACAAAGGGTAAGAAGCACACAGAGTATCAAAAGTGGAAAACAGAAAAACAGTTTGCAGTTTGTACTCCAGACTTGCAATTTGTTCAGCACGCAAGACAGACGTACCTCTAACGTGATACCCCTATGTGAGGCATGCACACAGTGCACGTGGCACAAGTGGCAAGACTCCAGGTATATATATTGGGGAGATTGTGTAGCGTGAAGCACTGGAGAAGGAAAGAAGAGGGTGCTGCCAGGGTACTATTTCATATTATTATATGGCTGCCTCTGGGTGGACAGAGATGTCTGGACACAGTTGCTGGAGTCAATAACACAGCTGTGGTTTGTAAAAATATTGACTGGAGTATTCAGTGGGGTCCGGTATAAAGCAAGGCAGTCCAAAAAAGCAAACAAATCCAAAACATCAGGTGTAAGGCATGGTCGATATAAACAGGCAAGTGGTCAAAACACAACGCGGTAGCAGAACTAGGAAACACAGAAATCAGAGCTGGAAGCATAGGTGTAGCGGAAAGCTGTACCAACATTCAACGTCCTAAGTTTGCATCAAGCAGAGGTCATGAAATTTCTTCAAAAGAAGAAATTCAACACAGCAAGGCCTGGTATATCTCCAGGTGTCAAAGGAAAACCCTCCAAGCCAACATAGGATGGCTTGGTGTCATAAACCCAACCCTTTCCAGGATTTAAGATTCTCTAAAGTGCATTCCTCACGGAGCTGTGAATTCCCTTATCAGCCCGAAACCAGATGTGCTAACTCCTTTCTCATCTAAAAACACACACACCAGAAGAACATACTTTCTCCCAAAAGTCTAAAAACTATGTCTTTACAACAAGATTCAAGTAAAATCATCTCACTGAAGAATTGCCATCAACTTGTTGATCACAGTCCAGTTTTTCTGGTCAAAATCAACCCCAAATTGACAGAGTTCACACTTTGTGAAGAAATCCAAAACCCAGTTGCTTCCGGTCCATGGAACAAGAGTGACCCCTGTTGGACAAATTGGGGAAGGGCATGTAACAATTATGTACAGTGTTATAAAGTTGTAACCATGTTTAAAAAGTGCATTTTATTGTTGTAACAAAAAAGAAAAGAAAAGAAAAAGAAACATGTGACCATTAAACCTTACATGTGATATATATATATAGTATCTTGTGTTCTGATTACAGACTGTTGGAAGTTTATCAAGTGTGTTTTTCATATTTGTGTTGTGTGGTAGTCCTAAGGAAATTGTCTACTCAAATTTTGCAATACAGGACTTGCTTGGTTTTAAAGTGGGAATCTAAGGGTGGACAGCGATTTAATAAACTAGAGAAAGAAACAGAAAAAACTACAGTACCCAGAATTCTTGGGGGTGGAGCTTTTAACCCTTTAAAAGCCTGCATACCCAGGGAATCGGGCTCTTGCCTCTGCTCTCTTCTCTTACGCACTGACCTCTTACTCTTTGTACTGTTTGTTGTTTTCTTGGGTCTCGAGACGCAGCCTAGCCATCTAAAATTTTTATGACCCTTTGTCTGCAACCACGTGTTGTGTAAAACTTATTTCTTGTTTGTGCGCGCCAACAAGAAATTACTTTTTCTTTTTTTTCTATAGATAACTTTTGCTCAACTTTTGTAAAGTTAAATGCGCAAGCGCATTTACTGTAACTTTCTTTTGCAATTTTTCAAATTAAAACCTTTTTTCTTCTTGAACTCCAAATTCATCTAGCAAACATGTTTCTTACAAAGTCATCCATTTTTGTATCGAGTTTTGTGATTTGATCTGGCTTCCAAAGACAAATTTTTTTGGCACATAGAATAAATAAAGACACTCAAGCCTTTATTCTGACAATCCCAGACTACAAGCGCTGCGGAGATAAAAACATCCAGGTCAGCTGAGATGTCAACAGAGATTTGAACCGCCACCGTAAGTCACAGCTTAACAACGGAAAGCGTTCCCGGTAACCAACGAAACCAGGTGTGGTGACCGGCAGAGTCACTTTGTCAAGGTCCTTGAAGCAGCTGTGTAACAGATGGATCATCGATTGAAAATGAGACAATTACAGCACCTGACCTACGGAGACTGATCTGCACAGCACCTCCAAAGTAAGACTGTGCTACAGTGTCAGATAAAAACAGAGTGGCTTTTATTTAATCCTATTCACCTTCACATCTCATGTTAATAAATACCAAAGTAAATTCCCTGATGATTAAGATGGAATTCATTCTTAAACTCTCGCAACTAAACCAAATTATCTGAATATCATTCAATCAAATCAAATCAATTTTATTTATATAGCACCAAATCTCAACAAACAGTTGCCCCAAGATGCTTTATATTGTAAGGCAAAAGCCATGGAATAATTACAGAAAAAACCCAACGGTCAAAACGACCCCCTAAGCACTTGGCGACAGTGGGAAGGAAAAACTCCCTTTTAACAGGAAGAAACCTCCAGCAGAACCAGGCTCAGGGAGGGGCAGTCTTCTGCTGGGACTGGTTGGGGCTGAGGGGAGAGAATCAGGAAAAAGACATGTTGTGGAAGAGAGCAGAGATCAATCACTAATGATTAAATGCAGAGTGGTGCATACAGAGCAAAAAGAGATGAATAAAAAGAAACACTCAGTGCATCATGGGAACCCCCCAGCAGTCTTAGTCTATAGCAGCATAACTAAGGGATGGTTCAGGGTCACCTGATCCAACCTTAACTATAAGCTTTAGCAAAGAGGAAAGTTTTAAGCTTAATCTTAAAAGTAGAGAGTGTGTCTGTCTCCCTAATCGAATTGGGAGCTGGTTCCACAGGAGAGGAGCCTGAAAGCTGAAGGCTCTGCCTCCCATACTATAATAATCATAATTCAGTAATCGCTCAGTGAAATTCATCATCCTCAGAGTGCACACTGTGATATGTCCTGTTATTTAACTCCTGCCTGAGTTAAATAAATATCTTAAATGTGTGAAGTTGTCTGTGATTTTGTATGTTTTACAGAGGGGGTCGGACATGACGTGGAACTGACTTCTGAAGATTAGAGACTGATTTTAATATTTCCTATTGACTGACCCTAAAGTCAGCAATAATATAACCTTGTTATAATATCATTCAATCATAGGTGGTGCCCCAGTATTTGAGGTAAAGTTATCCACAAGTGATAATTTTAAATATCCTAAAACACATATTATATTCTTCCTGATCCTGCTACATGTTTATTGGTGCCCCGTGTGAGGCTTGTTGCATGTTGTGCAAGTAGTCAGGCAATATTTTGGCAGTTAGGTAGGATAATACCACTTCTAAAAGCTCACCTGATTCGCAACGACCTTGGCTTTCCAGATCAGTAGAAGCGCTTGATTTGTTGTCACTGGGCATGGCCATGTTGGCTTTCTGGGGTGGCGGTTAGACAGCATCCACCAGAGACAAAACAATAAAGAATCAACAACAAAATAACAAGATGAGCGATAATAAAAGTATTTACAGATGAACCAGCTGCAGACGTGTGAACTGGATTAGTGAGTTAACTGCAGGGGAAACCAGCAGTGGAGAATTTACACAAATGCAAAAGGGAAATTTTGAAAGGAGTGTTATTCGTAGTATTATGTACACACAAGTAGAAACTTTTCTTTGTTTAGTTATTGTGATGTAACACCAATATTCTCTGTTTAGAATTGCTATGCATTACACTTTAGTAAAGCTTTAGCACTTTCACTTTAAAAAGAAATAACTCCTACACGAGATGTTCTTTTAATGAGGTAGTGGAGAGTTATAAAGACAATTTCTTTTGTTATTAAATGATTTCCTGATTAATCCTAATTAAATAGGATTAAAACTATAAAGTTCATTAGCTAGTTGTGAAAACAACAGCATTAAATATAAGTGTGTACACTTGATTAATATCAAAACAGTAGAATAAAAGAGTAATATTTCCAATTAGAATGGTGGCCAAGTGGTTAATGCTCAGTTCAGAAGGCTCCGGGTTCAAATCCCAGTCAGGAAGGGCATCCGGCGTAAAAACTATGCCAAGTCAACATGCAGATCCACCTTGGAGTTGCTGTGGCGACCCCGAGTGCAAACAAGGGAGCAGCCGAAGGGACTTACTGGAATTGGAGAAGTGAAGTTTTAAAAAAGATTATTATGCAAGATAAAACTTGATAAATGTTTCAGTTAACCCTCTGGGGCCGACGCCATTGTATACAACGGCTGAGACCAAGCTTTACTAAATTATAAATACCTTTTTAATGATATGAGATAGAAACATACTTTTTGTTTTGCTGAAAAGTTAACTCCCCGGACTTTCGATCCCCCGTCGGCCATCTTTGTACTCCTCATGGAAGCTGTGTGATGACGTGCGCAATGTGAGTGTCCAATGGAATTGGTTCACCGTCACATGGTTTTCCAAAATCCAATCATAGGGCAGATTTACCTCAAGTGATAAACCAAAGATCATTTTCAGGAGTGATATCTTACTAGTTGGCCCATTTGAATAGCTCCCTAACTCCTCCAATGCGCCCTGATAGTGATGTCAGCGGTCTGAGTACAAATAGTTACTATTAATTGAAACATCACTTCCTTTCTCACACAAATGAATAATAAAGCTATGGAACTTGTTAATAGATACCTCATCTAAAGCTTGCAAGATACTGGTTGTCTGTTTTACACGTCCCCCCTTGCTCCTGATGACCTCCAGCAGTTTGGTGGAGTGCTTGTCAAACTGTGCCATGAACTTTGTCTCCATGGGAATTGTTGTCAAGAACTCTGCACTGATCTGTGAAAATAGAGAAGGAGCATGTAGAAAGAACTTAAACATGTATAACTAAATCCACAAATATTCCAAAAAGAGCTGCAGGATGGATCAAAATGCTCAAAGATCAGCTTTATAATTTTCTAATTTGTCTAATAATCTGAGTGTTTGATATTTGAGGTGAGTTGCATCTAAAAACATACCTCTTCCATCTGGAAAAGTGCTGGCCATCTTACCAAGATGTCTTCAATGCTTTGCTGCTTGTGCACTATTTTGGTATCCAAATGTCTTTGCCATCTTTTCTTTTATCATTTTACGGTTGTTTCTTTTTTGTACTTCTGACAGAAGGGAAATCCTGTCTTGTTCCAGGCTTTCTGTAGTTTCACCACATGGCAAAGATGGAAAATGATTGACCTCAGCTTGTCTTGGTCTTTTTACATTTCTTGCCAGAGTCCCCTTGACTCTTGGACTTCAGAGCGTTCACTGTGAGCTCTGCAGCTGTGCCATGGGCCTTAAGTTGGGTCCGGTAGCTGCCCATTTTCACCTTCAGTCTGTGTTTCCACCCATAGCTCAGACTGAATGACCCTGGTTCTCTCAGGCAGGGGTGTTTTCTTGTCAGTGCTTCAGCAACATCACTGTAGTGACAATCTTCAGGATATGGTGTGTATGCATAGATAGTTTCAGCTAGTTTCTCCAATATGTCCGAGAGCATTTTTGAGCTAGGTGTCAGTATAGTTTGGCCTTCATGTACACTGCATTTGCCCTCTGCAGTTGGCGTTCAGTGTCATAGGAAAAACGAGGGATTTGGAAGACTTGAGGCCACTGCTGTGTTCTAAGGGAGTCTGAGGAAGGACTACTGAGCAGTATTGTGTCATCAGTATGTGCAGACACAGAGGACTCATCGCCGTCTACACCAAATGAAGTGCTGCTACTTGTTGACTGATCAACTGGGTACAAAACAATCATGGAATCAAGGTCTAACTGGATTACTTTGAGAACTGAAAGGTCCTTAATCACAGTTGTTGAGGTCAGATTCACAAATATGTTCCCAAAATCAGCATCCTTGTAATGCAGTCTTATGTATCCCTCTAATCCACATGCATTCTTGACCTCATCAATGAACTCCTCCAGTGAGTTTGGAACCCCGTTGCACAACTCCATTCTCACACTGTTTTCTTCATTCAAAATGACTAGCAATCGAATGGGTGTGATATTCGCAATGGTCTTCTGAAAGAGAGGAAGTGAGACAAAGAAAGAAAAATTAATCTGTTGTAAAATCCAAGACTCTTCTTTTAACAAAATTAAGAACATGAACCTTGAATTACAACAAATATTGTACTGGAGACAGAATAAAATATAGAGTTGAAATAACCATCAAACTGGACCTCTGAGTTTTTGAAATTTAATATTTTGTTGTGTCCCACTGTATGACTAACCTTACACATGTATGTCTTCAGTGTTATCAGCAGCATTCCCCCAATTGTGTAGTCAGCCAGTGGATATGGATCTGTGAATTGGTTTATGTCAACCAGCTCCACCTCCTTTGTAGTGCTTGTTTTCAGTTCATAAGATCTGTAATGTTCCCAGTACCATGCACTGAGCTTCCTGGCAATGAAAAACAGTTCATCCTTGACAACAATCATCTGGATTATTTCCACAAATTCAGGCAGTCCTGCCAAAGAGCCATGTGCAAGGATCATTCCCCTTTTGTAATTAAGACCACTGTATGTTACATTTTTAGCCAAGCACAAAGCATCGAACTCTGGGTGTCTCTGCTTAACCCTCTGGGGTCCAAGGGCATTTTTTGGACAGTTCATTTGCCTGGCATAAATGTTTTATTATCAAATCAATTTTATTTATATAGCGCCAAATCACAACAAACAGTTGCCCCAAGGCGCTTTATATTGTAAGGCAAGGCCATACAATAATTACGGAAAAACCCCAACGGTCAAAACGACCCTGTGAGCAAGCACTTGGCAACAGTGGGAAGGAAAAACTCCCTTTTAACAGGAAGAAACCTCCAGCAGAACCAGGCTCAGGGAGGGGCAGTCTTCTGCTGGGACTGGTTGGGGCTGAGGGAGAGAACCAGGAAAAAGACATGCTGTGGAGGGGAGCAGAGATCAATCACTAATGATTAAATGCAGAGTGGTGCATACAGAGCAAAAAGAGAAAGAAACAGTGCATCATGGGAACCCCCCAGCAGTCTAAGTCTATAGCAGCATAACTAAGGGATGGTTCAGGGTCACCTGATCCAGCCCTAACTATAAGCTTTAGCAAAAAGGAAGGTTTTAAGCCTAATCTTAAAAGTAGAGAGGGTGTCTGTCTCCCTGATCCGAATTGGGAGCTGGTTCCACAGGAGAGGAGCCTGAAAGCTGAAGGCTCTGCCTCCCATTCTACTCTTAAAAACCCTAGGAACTACAAGTAAGCCTGCAGTCTGAGAGCGAAGCGCTCTATTGGGGTGATATGGTACTACGAGGTCCCTAAGATAAGATGGGACCTGATTATTCAAAACATTATAAGTAAGAAGAAGAATTTTAAATTCTATTCTAGAATTAACAGGAAGCCAATGAAGAGAGGCCAATATGGGTGAAATATGCTCTCACCTTCTAGTCCCTGTCAGTACTCTAGCTGCAGCATTTTGAATTAACTGAAGGCTTTTCAGGGAACTTTTAGGACAACCTGATAATAATGAATTACAATAGTCCAGCCTAGAGGAACTAAATGCATGAATTAGTTTTTCAGCATCACTCTGAGACAAGACCTAATTTTAGAGATATTGCGCAAATGCAAAAAAGCAGTCCTACATATTTGCTTAATATGCGCATTGAAGGACATATCCTGATCAAAAATGACTCCAAGATTTCTCAGTATTACTAGAGGTCAGGGTAATGCCATCCAGAGTAAGGATCTGGTTAGACACCATGTTTCTAAGATTTGTGGGGCCAAGTACAATAACTTCAGTTTTATCTGAGTTTAAAAGCAGGAAATTAGAGGTCATCCATGTCTTTATGTCTGTAAGACAGTCCTGCAGTTTAGCTAATTGGTGTGTGTCCTCTGGCTTCATGGATAGATAAAGCTGGGTATCATCTGTGATCAATGAAAATTTAAGCAATGCTGTCTAATAATACTGCCTAAGGGAAGCATGTATAAAGTGAATAAAATTGGTCCTAGCACAGCACCTTGTGGAACTCCATAATTAACCTTAGTCTGTGAAGAAGATTCCCCATTTACATGAACAAATTGTAATCTATTAGATAAATATGATTCAAACCACCACAGCGCAATGCCTTTAATACCTATGGCATGCTCTAATCTCTGTAATAAAGTTTTATGGTCAACAGTATCAAAAGCAGCACTGAGGTCTAACAGGACAAGAGAGATGAGTCCACTGTCTGAGGCCAAAAGAAGATCATTTGTAACCTTCACTAATGCTGTTTCTGTACTATGATGAATTCTAAAACCTGACTGAAACTCTTAAAATAGACGATTCCTCTGCAGATGATCAGTTCGCTGTTTTACAACTACCCTTTCAAGAATTTGAGAGAAAAGGAAGGTTGGAGATTTGCCTATAATTAGCTAAGTTAGCTGGGTCAAGTGATGGCTTTTTAAGTAATGGTTTAATTACTGCCACCTAAAAATTATTGCTGTTAACAGCTCTCCCTGCATCCCACAATCAAGTTTTATGTCTCTTTATTCAGGACAACCTGTACTTTCAAAATATATGCTATAGTTGTGTTTTATAAGTGTAATAAAGGTTTACAATCAGAAATAAGAAATGAAAAAGTAAAGCGGTAAATAATTTTCCACACACATTTATTCAAAACACACAGCAAACTATAATAAACAACTGTTTTGACACTTTATAAAGGTAATTTGCACTCTTGTGTGAAAGACTGTACAACAAAAAGGTTCAACCAATAAACACAAATGCACATTTTGAACAATATATACAAAATGGTCTATGCGTTTTGTCTTCATCTCAAAGCAATTTCTGTCTGCTATTAAACAAAGGTCACATCACAAACTTCTACTATGAAGTTGACTGTGTGTTTGTTCTCTCATTCTCTGAAAGCAACAATCACACTTCAAGGCTCATTCAGTTTAAGAACCCCCCCCCCCCCCCCCCTCGCTCCATTGATATGGTAAACAGTGCTTTACGCCGGAGCGATACAGCTTGCCACAGGCTTATCCAGTAACATTCACAGGAAAACTAGTTGAGCAATCCTGATACCCACACACATTGTTTGAGCATGTGAGATTGTATGAGAGGCTCTCCGTCTGCTCCTTCTGCTCACTTTCACTTTCGCTGTGCGTAATGGCTCAGGGCGCAGTGGAGCAGCCAGGGGGCTATTCAAACGGGCCAACTAGTAACACATCACTCCTAAAAACAATCTTTGGTGTGTCACGTGAGATGAATCTGCCCTGCGATTGGACTTTGGAAAACCATGTGACGGTGAACCAATTCCGGTTGGACACTCACATTGCGCACGTCATCACACAGCTTCTACAAGGAGTACAAAGATGGTGGATGGTGGCTCGAAAGTCTGCGGAGTTAACTTTTAAGCAAAAAAAAAAAGTATGTTTCTATCTCATATCATTAAAAAATTTATTATTTAGTAAAGCTTGGTCTCAGCCATTGTATGTGACCGCGTTGGCCCCAGAGGGTTAAGAGCAGATGCTATGTCCCCTTTTAAGACATCAATAGGAAGAGTTGAAACATTTGCCACTTCCAGGAGGGAATTGGGAAAACCCATGTGAAGGTGATGGGCCATGAGAAACTGATGTCTCTGTGCCAACGACAAGCACATTTTTGAAACAAGCTGTATGCCGCACAACTGTTGAAGAAGCTGTGCTTCGCTTCGAAGCGCATGGTCCATAATGAAACTAGTGGGCCAAACTCACAGATTAACTCAGGGTAATGCTCTATAAAATGGTGTTTCGGCAGAAAGTTTGATGTAGGAAAAACCCTCTTTAAATCTCACTCTGTGCTCAGATATCTTGATGTTCAAATATGCAATTGATTCCCGAGTCTGAACTGGAGAAACTGTTGTGTGGGCCGCTGAAGAGGAGGTACTGCTGGCCCACCACCACCAGAGGGCGCCCTGCCTGGAGTGTGGGCTCCAGGCACCAGAGGGCGCTGCCGCCTCACAGGAGCAGCCGGGGTGACAGCTGTCACTTATCACCTACGACAGCTGTCACCAATCATCTGATCAGCATTGGTATATCAGCAAGACGACATCTCCACCTCTTTGCCGAGATATCGCTCTACCTAGGAGGTACAGTACTCAGCCGACTGTGTTGTCTTTTTGACATTAACACTTTGTTACTTTTGTGCGTTGAATAGCAGACATTTCTTCCGACGAGAGGTGGAGGTGGTTTTCCCACCATACGTGTTGCTGGGTGCAAACGCACCCACATTTAACTGTTTTTGTTCCTCGCCAGCAGTACCAGATCCGACACGCGGAGGCAGTGGCCACCTGGGAGTTCGGGACTTGGCGGCTCCAGTATTCCCGGGGTTCGGTGGCGGAGGAAATCGTGTGGTTCCGGTTCTGCTTTGGACAGACGTCTCTTATCTTCGAGCCTGCCCACGTGACACATTTTGTGAATTGACTTCCTTGTCTATTATTGTAATCTGTTGTGTTTGTTGTGCTTATTCACAACAGTAAAGTGTTGTTATTTGACTTCCTCCATTGTCCGTTCATTTGCGCCCCCTGTTGTGGGTTCGTGTTCCTACACTTTCACAACAGGATATCTCGGCCAACGTCATGGACCCCGAGGGGCGTCAACCGGCTGTTGAACGGCCAGTGGAAGAGCAGGGCGCACAGGCATCTGCAGGAGGAATGATCGGTGAGTTGCAGCGAATCCTCACCGCTTTTACGGCTCGGTTGGATCTAATGACCGAGCAGAACGTCCTCCTTAACCGCAGGGTGGAGGCTCTCGCCGCGCAGGTGGAAGCGCGCCCTCAGGGCGCTGCTGTGGCTCCCCCTCCTGTCGATCCTGTGCGCAACAGTGACGTTCCACAGGTCGTTCAACGACCCCTCCCACCTTCCCCTGAAACATACATAAGCCCTCCAGAGCCGTACGGGGGTTGTGTGGAGACGTGCGCGGACTTTCTTATGCAATGTTCGCTCGTCTTCGCACAACGTCCCGTCATGTACGCGACTGATGCTAGTAAGATAGCTTATGTGATTAATCTGCTTCGCGGTGAGGCACGCGCTTGGGCTACAGCGCTCTGGGAGCAAAATTCACGGCTCCTTCTGACATATGATGGGTTTGTGAGGGAGTTCAGAACAGTGTTCGATCACCCAAATAGAGGAGAGACCGCTTCAGCCGTGCTGCTGTCAATGAGACAGGGCGCCGGAGCGCAGCTGCTTATGCAGTGGAATAGCACTGCCCTCCGTGCCGCCTTCGTAAACAGACTGTCGTTGGTCCTGAAGGAGCACCTGGTGGCCTAGGACGAACCGCGGGATTTAGACGGGCTTATTGATCTCGTTATACGATTAGACAATCGGTTAGAAGAACGCCGTCGGGAACGAGACGAAGGGCGTGGCCGGGCACGCGCCGTCCCTCTCCCTTCTGGTTCCGACCGAGTTCCGCCCTCCCCACGCTCCACGGCCTCTACGCTCCGTGCGGTTACAGCTCCCCCTGCTGATGAAGCTATGGACATGAGCAGGGCCACATTTAGGCCACCAGATAGACAGAGGAGGCTGGTCCGCAGAGCGTGCTTTGTTTGTGGCTCAATAGAGCATCAAGTGAGGGACTGCCCTGAGCGGTTAAACACAAACGCCCGCCCCTAGAAACTGGGCTAGGGGTGGGCCAAGACATTCACGTGGGACATACCCATATTGCCACACGACTCCCAGTTACAATCCTTTATGAGGATTTAACCCTGCAGGCCCCAGCACTGGTGGACACGGGCTCTGAAGGGAATCTGCTAGACAGCAGATGGGCCAGGGAGGCAGGGCTCCCTCTGGTGGCGCTTACCTCACCTGTGCAGGTGCGGGCACTAGATGGCTCCCTACTCCCTCTAATCACACATAAGACACCACCAGTAACTCTGGTGGTGTCAGGGAACCACCGGGAGGAGATCGAGTTTTTTGTGACTCCTGCCACCTCCCGTGTGATTCTCGGGTTCCCCTGGATGTTAAAACACAATCCCCGGATCGATTGGCCGTCCGGGGTAGTGGTTCAGTGTAGCGAGACCTGCCATCGGGTATGTTTAGGTTACTCGGTTCCTCCCGGTTCCCAGGCTAAGGAGGAGGTCAGAGTCCCGCCCAATCTTGGGACGGTGCCGGTGGAGTACCATGACCTTGTGGATGTGTTCAGTAAGGATCTGGCGCTCACCCTTCCCCCGCACCGTCCGTACGATTGTGCCATTGATTTGGTTCCAGGCGTTGAGTTCCTGTCCAGCAGGCTGTACAACCTCTCACGACCTGAGCGTGAATCAATGGAGACCTACATCCGGGACTCTTTAGCCGCCGGGTTGATCTGGAATTCCACCTCCCCGATGGGTGCAGGTTTCTTTTTTGTGGGTAAAAAAGACGACGGACTTCGTCCATGCATTGATTATAGGGGGCTGAACGAAATCACGGTTCGTAATCGATACCCGTTGCCCTTGTTGGATTCAGTGTTCACGCCCCTGCATGGAGCCCAGATATTCACTAAGCTAGATCTTAGAAATGTGTATCACCTGGTTCGGATCCGGAAGGGAGACGAGTGGAAGACGGCATTTAACACCCCCTTAGGTCACTGAGTACCTGGTCATGCCATTCGGCCTTACAAACGCCCCCGCGACGTTCCAAGCATTAGTTAATGATGTCTTGCGGGATTTCCTGCACCGATTCGTCTTCGTATATCTAGACGATATACTCATCTTTTCTCCGGATCCTGCATGTACGTCAGGTCCTGCAGCGGTTGTTGGAGAACCGGCTGTTTGTGAAGGCCGAGAAGTGTGAGTTTCACCGCACCTCTTTGTCCTTCCTGGGGTTTATCATCTCCCCCAACTCCGTCGCTCCTGATCCGGCCAAGGTTGCGGCGGTGAGAGACTGGCCCCAACCCACCAGCCGTAGGAAGCTGCAACAGTTCCTCGGCTTTGCAAATTTCTACAGGAGGTTCATTAAGGGCTACAGTCAGGTAGTTAGCCCCCTGACAGCCCTGACCTCTCCAAAAGTCCCCTTCACCTGGTCGGATCGGTGCGATGCCGCGTTCAAGGAGTTGAAACGGCGCTTCTCGTCTGCACCTGTTCTGGTGCAGCCCAATCCTAGTCGCCAGTTTGTGGTTGAAGTGGACGCCTCGGACTCAGGGATAGGAGCCGTGCTATCCCAGAGCGGAGAGGCCGATAAGGTCCTTCACCCGTGTGCCTATTTTTCCCGCAGGTTGACCCCGGCCGAACGGAACTATGACGTCGGCAATCGAGAACTCCTTGTGGTGAAAGAGGCTCTTGAAGAGTGGAGACATCTGTTGGAGGGAACGTCCGTGCCATTCACGGTTTTCACTGACCACCGGAACCTGGAGTATATCAGGACCGCCAAGCGGCTGAACCCCAGGCAAGCCCGCTGGTCACTGTTCTTCGGCCGTTTTGACTTCCGGATCACCTACCGCCCCGGGACCAAAAACCAGAGATCGGATGCCTTGTCCCGGGTGCATGAAGACGAAGTCAAAACGGAGTTGTCGGATCCACCGGAACCCATCATCCCGGAGTCCGCTATCGTGGCCACCCTCACCTGGGACGTAGAGAAAACCGTCCGGGAGGCCCTGGCACGGAGCCCGGATCCCGGAACTGGGCCGAAGAACAAACTTTACGTCACCACCAGAGGCCAGGGCTGCAGTCCTGGACTTCTGTCACGGCTCCAAGTTCTCCTGTCATCCAGGGGTGCGCAGAACCGTGGCAGTTGTCCAGCAGCGCTTCTGGTGGGTGTCCCTGGAGGCCGACGTCCGGGATTATATCCAGGCCTGCACCACCTGCGCCAGGGGCAAGGCTGACCACCGCAGGGCATCGGGACTGCTCCAGCCGCTGCCTGTGCCTCATCGCCCCTGGTCCCACATCGGCCTGGATTTTGTCACGGACCTCCCGCCGTCCCAGGGTAACACCACCATCCTCACGATAGTGGACCGATTCTCCAAGGCGGCCCACTTCGTGGCCCTCCCGAAGCTCCCGACTGCCCAGGAGACAGCGGACCTCCTGGTCCACCACATCGTCCGGCTGCATGGGATTCCAACAGACATCGTCTCCGATCGCGGTCCCCAGTTCTCCTCGCAAGTCTGGAGGAGCTTCTGCCGGGAACTGGGGGCCACGGCGAGTCTCTCATCCGGGTATCATCCTCAGACCAACGGGCAAGCAGAACGGGTCAATCAGGAGGTGGAACAGGCCCTGCGCTGCGTGACGGCCGCGCACCCGGCGGCCTGGAGTACCCATTTGGCCTGGATCGAGTATGCCCATAACAGCCAGGTGTCTTCAGCCACCGGCCTCTCCCCTTTTGAGGTGTGTCTGGGGTACCAGCCCCCGTTGTTTCCGGTGGTTGAGGGAGAGGTCGGTGTGCCCTCGGTCCAGGCCCACCTGCAGAAGTGCCGTCGGGTGTGGCGCGCCGCCCGTTCTGCTTTGCTAAAGGCCCGGACGAGGGCAAAAGCCCATGCAGACCGTCGGCGGACCCCGGACCCTGCGTATCGGCCAGGGCAGGAGGTGTGGTTGTCCACAAAGGACATTCCCCTAAAAGTGGACTCCCCTAAACTACAGGATCGTTATATCGGTCCCTTCAAAATCCTCAAGGTCATCAGTCCAGCCGCAGTGAGGCTTCAGCTTCCGGCCTCACTGCGGATCCATCCTGTTTTCCATGTGTCCCGGATAAAGCCGCATCACACCTCACCCCTCTGTGCTCCGGGTCCGGCGCCGCCTCCTGCCCGGATCATCAATGGCGAGCCGGCTTGGACTGTGCGCCGGCTCTTGGATGTCCGTAGGATGGGCCGGGGCTTCCAGTATTTGGTGGACTGGGAGGGGTACGGACCCGAAGAATGCTCCTGGGTGAAGAGGAGCTTCATCCTGGACCCGGCCCTCCTGGCCGATTTCTACCGCCGCCACCCGGACAAGCCTGGTCGTTGAGGGGGGGGTCCTGTTGTGTGGGCCGCTGAAGAGGAGGTACTGCTGGCCCACCACCACCAGAGGGCGCCCTGCCTGGAGTGTGGGCTCCAGGCACCAGAGGGTGCTGCCGCCTCACAAGAGCAGCCGGGGTGACAGCTGTCACTTATCACCTACGACAGCTGTCACCAATCATCTGATCAGCAGTGGTATATCAGCAAGACGACATCTCCACCTCTTTACCGAGATATCGCTCTACCTAGGAGGTACAGTACTCAGCCGACTGTGTTGTCTTTTTGACATTAACACTTTGTTACTTTTGTGCGTTGAATAGCAGACATTTCTTCCGACGAGAGGTGGAGGTGGTTTTCCCGCCATACGTGTTGCTGGGTGCAAACGCACCCACATTTAACTGTTTTTGTTCCTCGCCAGCAGTACCAGATCCGACACGCGGAGGCAGTGGCCACCTGGGAGTTCGGGACTTGGCGGCTCCAGTATTCCCGGGGTTCGGTGGCGGAGGAAATCGTGTGGTTCCGGTTCTGCTTTGGACAGACGTCTCTTATCTTCGAGCCTGCCCACGTGACACATTTTGTGAATTGACTTCCTTGTCTATTATTGTAATCTGTTGTGTTTGTTGTGCTTATTCACAACAGTAAAGTGTTATTTGACTTCCTCCATTGTCCGTTCATTTGCGCCCCCTGTTGTGGGTCCGTGTTCCTACACTTTCACAACAGAAACAACAAGTTCTACAATATCCTTCAAGTCAGCAAGGAGTTTCCAGACTGGCTCATTAATCAGCACTTTCTGTCCAAGTAGTAGTGGGAAAAATCTTAGCAAGTTCCAGTTCTCATGTGCGTTTCCACCAATGGTTTTCCTGGATGCATTGGTCAGTGGAACAGAGCGGGGTTGATTTGTTTTATCCATCCGTTTGAAGGGAAAATCTTCAATCGCTTTGTTCAAAGTGTCCAAAGTAAAATACTTTTTAGAAATGAATACAGTCAAACAAAGATACTTCATAAGGTACTATTCCCTCAAATAGGTCATGAACAATGTCTGGAGGGAAACCACTGGTGACATTGAAACTGGTAAGTTTTTCTGAGAGAACACATTTACTCTTGACACCATAACAGTTTTTCAAAGAATTTTCCCCAAGAGTTTTCAAATGATTTGAGTGACTCTCCCAGATCTGAGAAAAACATTCAGCTCTAACCTCCTTGTCCTGAATTTCTGACTTATCTGCCAAACAAAACCTGCAAATGTATCTGCCAGAAAAACTCTCCACAAAACAAGCAATACTGTGTGCTCGCTAAAATTAGCCAACCAAATTATAGCAGAAAGTTTCAGACACACACACACACTTCAAACAAGGTGCATTACCGCCAATATTACAAAACGTTTTATTTACTCTACTGTGATATAATTCAAATTTTACCATACCTCAAAATGTCTTCTATCAGGTCCAGAGCTCTCCGTAATGTTCTTCGATTCCGAGAACAGAAAAGTTCATCCAGGCAAGAACATTAAAGTCCACACATTTGAAAATGAAAATAATTGTGTCAAACCTTAATGGTATCACAGAGCACATGTAGTTAATTTACTGACCTGTGCCAATGCTGACTTGAGTCTGCAATGAAGGAAAGCTGGGGTTGGAGGCGGAAGTACTTCAATCCCGCCTGAATTATAAAAAGAGTGCGCATGTGCAATTTGTTCTCAACCTAATAAAGGTGCTTAGATCCAAATTGCAGAAAGCACTTCAGTCCCCTGTTGTCAGTTCACATTGTTAAATAAAAAACAGGCTAATCCATAAACATGAAATAAGATTGTTTATAAGTTTATAATCAAACAGGTATTTTTCAACTATTGTAATTAGAAAAAACACTTTAAATGAACAACAGCTTTGTTTTATTTTCAGTGTACCGAATATCTAAAATGCCATGCTGTGATACTTGTTGGTGGACAAAATAAGCAGAAAAAGCATTCACAACTGTCATGGATCTGCTGCACTTCTTTGCATTTATGATGTTTCGTATACATCTGTGTTTTGGCGCAACACTCCGCCCTATCTCACCCTGCTTCCTAACCTCCACACCTGTCATTGTGATTAGACACCTGCCATCGTCGGCACCCTGTGCCATTTCAACTCCAGCTTTTCACCCATGTGTTGCCAGTTCATTGTTTCAACCTCCATGCAGTTCTGCTTTCCACTCTCAAGTTTCCTTACTTGCCTCTCTCCCTGCTCGTATCCTCTCCTGCTGGTGAGCAGTAGAACAATGGTTCCAATCTTCATGTCTACCATCTCTGTGATTTCACCTTGCTGCATTGCCTTTGACACTGCCGTTGCCTGTCCAATGTCTTGCTGATTTCTCTGCCTCCTGGTTGGACTTCATTCTACCCCTGCAACCCTCTATTCTGCTGATTTTTGCCTCCTCAGCACCATCAGCTTGACAGGTCAGCTCTGTAAGTCTCCACTGTCACGCTCCACTGATTCAAAAAGCCAAACCAATTGTTCGTCCCTGTCAGAAAATGGAAAAGAGATTGTTTTGGTGTCCTCCCAGTACCTGCTGGAGATTTCACACCAACCCACTTCCTTTTCAGGAAAGTCATAAAACACAGGAGGTTTGACTTTCCATTTCAGATCTTGGCTCTATGTCATGAATTTGGGTACTTCATCCTCAAACATGATCAACTGAATGGACCAAGTGTGAACCCAGTGGATGCAATCTTCTGTCAACTTGCCAAGGCATCCCCTGTCACCCAGCTCAGCCAAAGTCCTGATGGCACAAACATAATGACATATGAATCAATACCCATATTGTCAAAATCTGTCACATTTGTTTGTACCTGTACATATGTAAATAAATCTGTAAATATTGCACCAGTTGTTTATCCTTTGTTCAGTTGAAGATAGATGTTTAATTAATTATATCCAGAACTTATGACTTTCAATTCAAAGACTGATTAATACTGACCATAACATGATCAAGTTCCAGCGGTATGCAGGTTGTGCATACCGCATACAGGTGGTGCATACAGTTGAATAACTGCATATTTTCCAGTTTAAAGCTGTATTATTTTTACCCACAATGAAATGTGTTGTTCTATGTTCAAAAGTACTTCTATTGTGCTCTGAGCAAAAACTAATGAATTATGTGTCGTTTCACTGGACAGCTGTGTCCAAATGCTGTATTTCTTTTAATGTGAGTTGTGTGTGTGTGTGTGAACTGAAAGCTGGACTGCCATGTTCATTTATTTTGAAACGCACACTGTGCTAAGAATTTGCGTAGCAGCTTTCTAAACGTTAGTTGTTTTACTTCAAAGTGAATTTTTGCTGGGCACAGCTGACTCCTCGCCGTGGGCAGTCCTTGCTGTGTTAGAAGCATGTTTTTGTGATTTACAACTTGTAACTAAACGCTGTTTTACCGCGCTAAATCGGCTAAGCTGCGCTACACAAGCATTAGTTGCTATCACAATAAAAGACTTTAAAACCAAATAAGCAGATAAAATCACCATCACAAATTGACATTAATCAAACAAATTAAACAGACAGAACATGCTGAGTCCACTTTAATCTTACAAAACTGTAGTCGGTTTAAATCCGACCGTGTTATATGGCCACGTGAGCTAAGATGACCTAGCTAGTATCCACTAACAACTCACTCAAAACCGAATAACATCACAAAATTTCAAGACTGCCTGCTGAGCAGCATTGTAAAAGATGTAAGTGATTAAGCGACAATGTTCCACACAACCCAGACTGCCAAAACATACCATTTCCAAATTTATTTTCTTCAAACCAGCTCATTCTACTGCAAAGACAGATCATAAACATGACGTCAAGGGTTCATCCACCCCCTCTCTCCTGAAAGCAAAAGCTTTGTGAGAGGTGCTGCCAACTATAGGTAGAGGCCAACATTGCATCCTGTCTGGCTAGAAAGGCTGACTACAGTTTAATTCTGCAAATAACAACTGTTGATCAACTACACCTATTGAACCACTTTAACAGTTTTAATCAAACAAATTAACCTAGTACACTACCAATTATAATTGGAACTAACAGCACATATTTACTACTTCACTCATTTAATAAATTTGAGATTATACATTTACAAATATACAAATCCAATTCATTGAATTCACTGATTTTGCATTTTTACCATTTTTGCTCTTTTTCAAAATAATTCTCTATTAAAGTAATTCTGCTTTCAGCATTGGAGTAATGACAAAAACAAATTGTTTATTGTCACAAGCCAATATTTTAATTGAAAAGATTTTTCCAAACAATCTGATTACAATCTTATTTGCAAATTTCTTAATCAGCTTCTTAATAAAATTCAAAGAACAGTTAAATTAATTAAAATAACAAATTATCCAAATTTTTACCTTTCTAATTAAAATTTTTTTGCGGGTTGTTGTCCAGATACTACTAATAGGGCAGTACATGTTGTGTGTTGGGGGGGGGCGTGGCTGGATGTTTTGGTGTTCTTTTCTTTTCTTTGCTCTCCAGGTGGCATGAGGGCTGATTTGTCTGTGAAGAAGGTGCTGGCTGAAGAGTCTTCACCCTCATCAACATCATGGAAAGCACCTGTGCTTGGTGCTCACGTGCAACCTGGACGACTTGCAGCTGAAGCAGATAATTGGATGGCGTTCTGCATTTAAGTCATGTGTGATTCAAGCAGAACTGCCGGGAACTCGACCTTGTGACGTTCGTTTGTGAGACGCTGAGGACCGCGCCTGGGTTTGACACATCGAGCCCGTGAAGCAGGGAGGGGTGAGGACACATGCTGTCAGCACACACGAAAGGTAATTAAGTGTTTAAGTACTTGTTGATAGTAACTTGGTGTTTTGTTACACAGTGTACTGGAATTGTAAAGAAAATTGCGTAGTTTGCTTCTCACTGCTGTGGCGTGAAGGATAAGTGATCCTCCACTTGTGAGAGGCTGCTCATTTGCATAAAGTAAAAAAAGGACACTGACCTGAGTGTGTTGCTGGCAGCGTGTGTTTATTGGAAGATATAGTTGTATCTGTTGATTTACCTCACCGTCTCTTTGTTTCACAGAGAATCAGTTTGTCGTGTCCACCTGGGGGGTGTTTGGCGGTGGTAGGAAGTCCAGGAGCGCCGGCTTTAATCCTTGCGGGCGCTGGAGAGCGAGCCACGAATCACTCCACCAGAGTGAACCAAATTAAACAAACAGATGCCCGTGTTATGGAGCTTGCAGCGCAAGCTGTTCTGCTTCCTGCTGCTCCAGCTGCGGCACTATCGATATCGGTGCCGATAACTCCGTCACCCACAGGTTGGAATGCCGCAGTTTTACGAGGCGTATTTGTGGACGGGTTAAATGAGTCATTAAAAGACGAGCTGGCGGTCCGTGATGAGCCAAACGATTTAGACGAGCTAATATCGTTGGTGATTCGTCTAGATGATCGGATGAAGGAGCGTGGACGCGAGAGAGGACGCCCATTAGAGCGTTTTTTTTTGTCTCGGGGCTTTCCCCGACACAAAGCTGGGCCGCCTCTTCTTCGCCCCACTGCGGCTCCTCCGACGGGACCTCCGGCTCCTCCTATTGACGAGCCCATGCAGCTCGGACGAGTCGAGATTCCTGTATTGCCCCCACACGTAAGCGTCAAGAGAAATAACGGTGACGTAACTCCAAGTGTTCTGGGACAGGCAAAAGAACCCACATAAAAAAAAAATAATAAAAATAAAAATAAAAAAAATAAAAAAATTTTTTTACCACACGTAAATGTTTGGTTTCTTTAATCAGGGGTTATACTTATTTGGGGAGGTAGGGGCGTATCTGGTGGAGTGATAGGCGGTTAGAAGCCCGCCTGGGCTCACTTACCTGTCAATTGTGTATGTGTTTTTAGGTATTTTCTGTTTGGGTTGTTGGGTCGTTTTGTTTTGTTGTTTTTATTTCTCTACATTCCTAACCCCAACCTCACTTGCCCTTAGACCGCTTGTCTTGTGGGTTGTGGGGTGGTGCAGGTTGGTCACGCTGAGCATTCTCAGAAGACCTCTGCACCTAGGGGGGGGGTGTTAGAGGCGTTCTTTTTGGTTTGGTTAGGACCCGGTTCCACTCCAGCCTCGGTGAGCCTTTGGACTGATTGTCATGGGTGTTGCCGGGGTGTGGTGCAGCGGAGACATGCCTCAGTAGGAGGGGTGGGCCGATCTGTTGCTGTTTGCCATTTCGGTAGTTCCACCCCTCCCGAGTGGCTGGGGTATGGTCGAGTTGGGGCGCTGGACGTATTTCCAGTTCTCCGCTGCGCTTTGGGGTTGGAGCTGGGTTAGTTTTTACCTGTTCCCTTCTCCGGCTTACTATTTTGAGCCGTTTGCCAAAATAGAGCCGCCAAAGGGCTCTGGGAGGGACCTGGGGTCTTTCGGGGTGCCGGGGAGGGCAACGGGGTTCATGGTCGTTTTATATCCCCCCGGGGTTGTTTTTGGTTGTCCTCCGGGGGTTGGTTTTTGGTTTTATTTTGTTTCCTTCCGGGTTCCGCCTCCAGGGTTGATGGGACGGTCCTCTGGAGGGGGAATTGGCTTGGGACCGACCGGCCAAGTGTGACCGGATCTGGGGTTCCGGGGTTGTGGGGAGGGTGCCTCCTGGGGTTGATGATGCGGTCCCCTGGGGGGCACCGTTTCACTCCATGTATACCTGGGGACCTTTGTGGGATCACGGTTTTGGCTGTTCCTCCTGGAACTGGCAATGAAGGCCTTCTGATGGGGGGTTGGGCTCTGCAGGTCATTCTGGGGGGGTTGTTTGTTATTTTTCTTTTATGCATCTACGTTTGTACTGTGTTGTGGGACTGTGTTGGGTTTTTGTGTTTTGGAGTTTTTCTTTTCCTCCCAGGGTTTGATGGGACGGTCCCCTGGGGAGGTTTTGGGTGGGTTTTATGTTTTTTTTGTGTGAGTGGACTTGTTCTGGGGAATGTTTTGGGGCTTTTGTTGATTCCAGCCGGCCTTCCAGCTGCGGTGCCTGTCTTGCCGTCTGCTTCCTGACGTGGACCCCGGAGGGAGGGGCTGTTCTCGGGCCTGGTCTGTTCGGTCGCCGGGAGGCTTCCCGTTGATGGGGGGGTACTGTTGTGTGTTGGGGGGGCGTGGCTGGATGTTTTGGTGTTCTTTTCTTTTCTTTGCTCTCCAGGTGGCATGAGGGCTGATTTGTCTGTGAAGAAGGTGCTGGCTGAAGAGTCTTCACCCTCATCAACATCATGGAAAGCACCTGTGCTTGGTGCTCACGTGCAACCTGGACGACTTGCAGCTGAAGCAGATAATTGGATGGCGTTCTGCATTTAAGTCATGTGTGATTCAAGCAGAACTGCCGGGAACTCGACCTTGTGACGTTCGTTTGTGAGATGCTGAGGACCGCGCCTGGGTTTGACACATCGAGCCCGTGAAGCAGGGAGGGGTGAGGACACATGCTGTCAGCACACACGAAAGGTAATTAAGTGTTTAAGTACTTGTTGATAGTAACTTGGTGTTTTGTTACACAGTGTACTGGAATTGTAAAGAAAATTGCGTAGTTTGCTTCTCACTGCTGTGGCGTGAAGGATAAGTGATCCTCCACTTGTTGTGAGAGGCTGCTCATTTGCATAAAGTAAAAAAAGGACACTGACCTGAGTGTGTTGCTGGCAGCGTGTGTTTATTGGAAGATATAGTTGTATCTGTTGATTTACCTCACCGTCTCTTTGCTTCACAGAGAATCAGTTTGTCGTGTCCACCTGGGGGGTGTTTGGCGGTGGTAGGAAGTCCAGGAGCGCCGGCTTTAATCCTTGCGGGCGCTGGAGAGCGAGCCACGAATCACTCCACCAGAGGGACGTTGTTTTTTTTATGTTTTTACACTTTTAAACACAGGTGTATAATAAATAGTTTTTGTTTGGAACCGCTTTCTGGTTATTTTTAGCGCTGGGTCCTGTCTGACGCAGGTTCGCTCCTCAATCCGCGTCGACACATAACAGTACAGTCTTGTTTGGATATGGCGGGATTTGACTACTCATGGGGACAGCCGCTCCTGTTGCACAATATATACACAGCACAAGTTCACACAGGGAAATGGTGTACTGTTTTGGTTTTCGCCTGCAGTCACCAAAGCAGTCACGAAAAGTGCAGTTTTTTTTGGTTCCCGGTGGAGAAGGGAAGGCGAGGCAAATGGAAGAGGTCGTGTCGGTAAGTGTACACAGCTAACCAGAGTCACCCTGCTCAGAGTGCCGCTCTCGTTGGACCGACATCTCTGCTATTTTGGCATTGTGGGATATCTCGTGCCCACAGATTGAGCTCGCCGGACTACTTTCGCCACCCTGCTGCTCTCGTTGGAGTGACAACATACAGAATGTGTCTCTTCCCAGATAGATCTCTTTCAGTGCAGCTTCTTGTTCTGACTTTAACACGAAGTTGACACCAAAGTCTTTTATCGCCAACTGTAAATGGTAATCAAAACATTCCAATCATATCTTTCTGAACTCTTCCGCATCAAACTCCATCGTGTCAATGTTTACAATGTGCTTGAGCAATAACAGGTGAAGTTGCTCATAAAATTTAAGTTTCTTAAATATTTATTACAGCCACTCTTAAAACTTCAGTTAGCTTTATATTTTTATTACTTTTAAATTTTGTAATTAATGTAAATGAGATATACTCATTATCAGTTATCTGGGAAGTACTTTTTTGCGCAGGAATTCAGCCGCAGGTGTGTACTAACACAGAATACTCAGAAACTGGAGTTGTTCGGCCATAACTAGAGTGTCCACTTTTAGCTTGTCATAATCTAAGCTAGTGGCGCTCGTGAGAGTGTGAACCAGAGTATTTTTCAATTTTTTTCAATTTATTTTCATTTACAGTGAGGAAAATAAGTATTTGAACACCCTGTGAGTTTGCAAGTTCTCCCACTTAGAAATCATGGAGGAGTCTGACATTTTCATCTTAGGTACATGTCAACTGTGAGTGACAATCTAAAAAAACAACAAAAAAAAAAAATCCGGAAATCACAATGTATGATTTTTTTTTAATAATTTATTTGTATGTTACTGTTGCAAATAAGTATTTGAACACTTGTGAAAATCAATGTTAATATTTGGTACAGTAGCCTTTGTTTGCAATTACAGAGGTCAAACGTTTCCTGTAGTTTTTCACCAAGTTTTCACACACTGCAGCAGGGATTTTGGTCCACCCCAGACTTGGTCACACATGGCTGGTCGGTCCCAAGCCAACTCCCCCCCAGGGGACCGTCCCATCAACCCCGGAGGTGGAACCCGGAAGGAAAACAAAACGAAATCAGAAACCAACCCCCGGAGGACAACCAAAAAAAACCGACCATAAATCCCGTTACCCTCCCCAGCACCCCCGAAAGACCCCAGGTCCCTCCCAGAGCCCCCCGGCGGCTCAATTTTGGCAAACGGCTCAAAATAGTAAGCCGGAGAAGGGAACAAGGAAAAAACTAACCCAGCTCAACCCCAAGGCGCAGCAGAGAACTGGAAATGCGTCCAGTGCCACAACTCGACCATACCCCAGCCGCTCGGGAGGGGTGGAACTACCGAAATGGCAAACGGCAACAGATCGGCCCACCCCTCCGACTGAGGTAAGTCTCCGCTGCACCACACCAATGACGAACGGTACAAAGGCTCACCGAGGCTGGAGTGGAACCGGGCCCTAACCAAACCAAAGAAACGCCTCTAACACCCCCCCCCCTAGGTGCAGAGGTCTTCTGAGAATGCTCAGCGTGACCAACCTGCACCACCCCACAACCCACAAGACGAACGGTCTTGGGGCAAGTGAGGTCGGGGTTAGGGATGTAGAGAAATAAAAACAACAAAAGAAAACGACCCAACAACCCAAACAAAAAATACCTAAACCGCATACAAACTTGATAATTAAGTGAGCCCATCAATCACTCCACCAGATACGCCCCTAACTCCCCAAACACCCATAACCCGTAATTACAGAAAACAAAACATTTACTTGTGCTGGAAATTTTTTTTTTTTTTTTTTTTTTTTTTATTGTGTTATTTTGCCTGTCCCAGAACACTTGGAGTTACGTCGCCGTTACTTCTCTTGACGCCTACGTGTCGGGGCAATACAGACATCTCTACTCGTCCGAGCTGCATGGGCTCGCCAACAGGAGGAGCTGGAGGTCCCGTCGGAGGAGCCTCAGTGGGGCGAAGAAGGGGCGGCCCAGACCTGTGTCGGGGAAAGCCCCGAGACAAAAGAAACCGCTCTCATGGGCGTCCTCTCTCGCGTCCACGCTCCCTCATCCGATCATCCAGACGAATCACCAACGATATTAGCTCATCTAAATCGTTTGGCTCATCACGGACCGCCAGCTCGTCTTTTAGTGCCTCATTTAACCCGTCTACAAACACGCCCCGTAAAGCTACGGCATTCCAACCGGATTGAGCAGAAAAAATCCAAAAGTCCACGGAATACTCCGCCGCACTCCACCTCCCCTGCCTGAGATTCAGCAACCGTTGAGCACCGGTATTCATTTTCACCGGATGGTCAAAAACCAATCGGAACTCCCGGGAGAAATCCTTAAAGGACCCTAACAATGGCGAGTTGTTACTCCACAACGCAGTGACCCAAGCTAAGGCGTCGCCTCGGAGCAGATTTGTTACATAGGAAACACGACTTCCATCGGAAGAGAAGGAAGCTGGTCGCTGAGTAAAGACCAAAGAACATTGCATCAGAAACGAAGCACAAGCTTCGGCGTCTCCCGCATAAGGCTCCGGATGACAAATAACCGGTTCGAACACCGAATCCCTGGGTGACGGAGTTATCTGCCCCGGTATCGATGATGCCACAGCTGGAGCTGCAGGAAGCGGAACGGCTTGCGCTGCAAGCTCCGTAACACGGGCGTCTGTTTGTTCAAGTCGATTTGCGAGATGCTGTAATTGCTCCCATATTTTCTCCAAGTGTTCTTGCACCTTTTCGGCAAAAGGAACCGCCTCTGCCGCTGGGTCCATTATGAAATGGCCGGGAACTACTGTTATGTGTCGACGCGGGTTGAGGAGCGGACCTGCGTCTGACAGAACACAGCGGTAAAAATAACCAGAAGGCGGTTCCCAACAGAAACAATTTATTTTTCACCTGTGCTTACAAATGTAAACATAAAAGCGTCCCTCTGGTGGAGTGATAAGTGGCACGTTCTCCAGCGCCCGCCAGGATTAAAGCCCGGCGCTCCTGGACTCACTACCACCGCCAAACACCCCCCCAGGTGGACACGACGAACCGATTCTCTGTGGAGCAAAGAGAAGGTGAGGTGAGTCAGCAGATACAACTCTATCTTCCGCATAACACACGCTATCAGCAACACACTCAGGTCAATGTTTCTTTCTAACGTTATGCAAATGAGCAGCCTCTCACAACAAGTGGAGGATCACTTATCCTGCACGCCACCGTAGTGAGAAGCAAGCTGCACAATTCTCTTCACAATCTCAGTTTACTGTGTAACAAAACACCAAGATACTATCAACAATGACTTAATCACTTAATTACCTTTAGCGTGTGCTGACAGCATGTGTCCTCACCCTTCCCTGCTTCACAGGCTCGATATGTCAAACCCAGGCGCGGTCCTCAGCGTCTCACAAACGAACGTCACAAGGTCGAGTTCCCGGCAGTTCTGCTCAAATCACACATGACTTATATGCAGAATGCCATCCAATTATCTGCTTCAGCTGCAAGTCTTCAAGGCTGCACGTGAGCCCCTGCCACAGGTGTTCCACATGACGCTAATAAGGGTGAGGACTCTTCAGCCAGCACTTTCTCCACAGACAAATCAGCCCTCATGCCACGTGGAGAGCAAAGAAAAGAAAAGAACACCAACACAGCCAGCCACGCCCCCCCAACACACAACAAAAATCCTTTGGGCCACATGTTGTTCTTGTTCCGTTAATAAAATAAAAAGATCTGTGTCAAATTTTATTATAATCAGATATTGTTTAGGGGCCCCCACAAAGAAACAATTTTCCCCAAACAAGCAATGTAGTAATCAAGTAATTCCAATAATGTTCTCCTCTGGGTGTCCAATCAACCACCACTTTTTGTGATTAGAAGCCATCACATGTACCTGTAAAAGAAAAATAAAGGCATCAGAGTCTTCTCTTGTTAGGGTGATGTTGCCTTGCCAGTGGAGGAGAGGAAGATGTGTCACTCTGGGGGACCTCAAAATCTTATCTGATTGAGTTCAAATTTGGTCTTCAGCTATAAAACCCCAAGTGGAACAAACACCCTTCGATGCAATGTTAATATTTGGTACAGTAGCTTTTGTTTGCAATTACAGAGGTCAAACATTTCCTGTAGTTTTTCCACCAGGGTTGCACACACTCGCAGCAGGAATACAGATCTTCTCCAAATCTTTCAGGTTTGGAGTTTCAGCTCCCTCCAAAGATTTTCTATTGAGTTCAAGTCTGGAGACTGGCCAGGCCACTCTAGGACCTTGAAATGCTTCTTGCGGAGCCCCTCCTTAGTTGCCCTGGCTGTGTATTTGGGGTCATTGTCATGCTGGAAGACCCAGCCATCTTCAATGCTCTTATTGAGGGAAGGAGCTTGTTTGCCAAAATCTCGCAATACATGACCCCGTCCATCCTCCCTTCAATACGGTGCAGTCATCCTGTCCCCTTTGCAGAACAGCACCCCCAGAGTATGATGTTTCTACCCCCATGCTTCACAGTTGGGAAGGTTTTCTTGGGGTTGTTCTCATCCTCTAAACATGGTAAGTGGAGCTGATTCCAAAAAGCTCTACTCTGGTCTCATCTGACCACATGACCTTCTCCCATGCCTCCTCTGGATCATCCAGATAGTCACTGGTGAACTTCAAACGGGCCTGGACATGTGCTTGAGCAGGGGGACCTTGCTGCCCTGCAGGATTTTAAAATATGATAGCATCATGTGTTACTAATGTAATCTTTGTGACTGTAGTCCCAGATCTCTTCAGGTCATTGACCAGGTCCTCCTGTGTAGTTCTGAGCTTTCACACAATCATCCTTACCCCACAAAGTGAGATCTTGCATGGAATCCCAGAACGAGGGAGATTGACAGTCATCTTGTGTTTCTTCCACTTTCTAATAAATAATTATAACAGTTGTCATCTACCAAGCTGCTTGCCTGTTGTCCTGTAGTCCACCCCAGCCTTATGCAGGTCTACAGTTTTGTGCCTGATGTCCTTAGACAGCACTTTGGGCTTGGCTATGGTGGACAGGTTGGAGTGTGATTGATTGAGTGTGTGAACAGGTGTCTTTTATACAGGTAACAAGTTCAAACAGGTGAAATTAATAAAGGTAAAGAGTGCAGAATAAATGGGCTCCTGAAAGAAAAATGAATAGGTCTGTGTGAGACAGAATTCTTGCTGGTTGGTAGGTGTTCAAATACTTATTTGCAGCAGTAACATACAAATAAATTATTAAAAAAATCATACATTGTGATTTCCAGAATTTTTTTTTAGATTATGTCTCTCACAGTGGACATGCACCTAAGATGAACATTTCAGACTCCTCCATGATTTCTAAGTGGGAGATCTTGCAAAACCGCAGGGTGTTCAAATACTTATTTTCCTCACTCTATATAGTGCCAAATCACAACAGAGTTGCCTCAAGGCGTTTCACACAAGTAAGGTCTAACCTTACTAATCCCCAGAGCAACAGTGGTAAGGAAAAACTCCCTCTGAGGAAGAAACCTCAAGCAGACCAGACTCAAGGGGGTGACCTTCTGCTTAGGTCATGCTACACACATAAATTACAGAACAATTCACAAAACGAATATACAGGAAAAGCTGTTGGTGCACAGGACAGGAGGGTCTCCAGCACAATTACCACACACATCTCTGGATAGAGCTGCACCTTAAACAGAGAAAAATACAGAATCAAGCCTCTGAAAGACAAGAAATACAGTATAATTTGTCAGCATTAAAGAACAAGAAAAGCAGGAAATACTAAGGTGATCGCTGGCCACTAGGCCCGAGCTTCACTAAAAGACCCAGAATTTAGGTAAAGTTGAGGCCGTAGCATGCTCCATTTCCTAATAAAATTAATTAAAAGAGTGAAAAGCGTAGAACTATACTAACTAACTACAGTGGGGTAAAAAAGTATTTAGTCAGTCCCTGAATGTGCAAGTTCTCCTACTTAGAAAGATGAGAGAGGTCTGTAATGTAATGTAATGTAGGTACACTTCAACTGTGTGAGACAAAATGAGAAAAAAAAAAATCCAGGAAATCACATTGTAGGATTTTTAAAGAATTTATTTGTAAATTATGGTGGAACATAAGTATTTGGTCAACCACAAACAAGCAAGATTTCTGGCTCTCACAGAACTGTAATGTCTTTAAGAAGCTCTTTTGTCCTCCACCTGTTACCTGTATTAATGGCATCTGTTGGAACTCATTATCTGTATAAAAGACACCTATCCACAGCCTCAAACAGTCAGACTCCAAACTCAAGCATGGCCAAGACCAAAGAGCTGTCAAAGGACACCAGGAAGAAAATTCTAGATGTGCACCAGGCTGGGAAGAGTGAATCTACAATAGTCAAGCAGGTTGGTGTGAATAAATCAACTGTGGGAGCAATTGTAAGAAAATGGAAGACACAGAAGACCATTGATAATCTCCCTCGATCTGGGGCTCCATGCAAGAGCTTTTCCCGTGGGGGCAAAATGATCATGAGAACGGTGAGCAAAAATCCCAGCACTTCACGGAGGGACCCGATGAATGACCTGCAGAGAGCTGGGACCAAAGTAACAAAGGCTACACACTACGCAGAGAGGAACTCAAATCCTGCAGTGCCAGGCGTGTCCCCCTACTTTAGCCAGTACATATCCAGGCCCGTCTGAAGTTTGCCAGAGAGCATATGGATGATCCAGAAGAGGACTGGGAGAATATCATGTGGTCAGATGAAACAAAATAGAACATTTTGGTAAAAACTCAACTCGTCGTGTTTGGAGGAAGACAAATGCTGAGTTGCATTCCAAGAACACCATACCTACTGTGAAGCATTGGGGGTGGAAACATCATGCTTTTGGGCTGTTTTTATGCAAAGGGGACAGGACGACTGATCCATGTTAAGGGAAGAATGAACGTGGCCATGTATCGTGAGATTTTAAGCCAAAACCTCCTTCCATCAGTGAGAGCATTGAAGATGCAACATGGCTGGGTTTTCCAGCATGACAATGATCCTAAACACACCGCTCGGGCAACAAAGGAGTGGCTCCGTAAAAAGCATTTCAAGGTCCTGGAGTGGCCAAGCCAGTCTCCAGACCTCAAACCCATAGAAAATTTGTGGAGGGAGTTGAAAGTCCGTGTTGCCCAGCGACAGCCCCAAAACATCACTACTCTAGAGATCTGCATGGAGGAATTGGCCAAAATACCCACTACAGTGTGTGGTAACTGGGTGAAGACTTACAGGAAACGTTTGACCTCTGTCATTGCCAACAAAGATTGTTACAAAGGATTGAGTTGAACTTTTGTTACTGACCAAATAGCCAGGAAGGTCAGCTAGCCAGGAAGGTGTCAGTCCATGAACAATTTTATAGACTAGTAGCAGAACCTTAAAATCTGATCTCACTGGGACAGGAAGCTAGTGAAGGGATGCCAAAATGGGTGTAATGTGGTCAAACTTTGTGCTTCGGTTCAAAGGTCTGGCAGCAGCATTTTGAACCAATTGAAGACCCCTAATGCTGGACTGTGGTAAACCAGAAAATAAAACTTTGCAGTAGTCCAATCTAAAAGAGATAAATGCATGAACCAGGGTCTCAGCATCAGTCAAAGACAGGATGGGACGAGTCTTTGATATATGTCGCAAGTGGAAGAAAGCAGTCCTCATAATATTTCTAATGTGGAGGCCCAAGGACAACGTAGGATCAAAAATTACCCCAAGGTTCCTTACTTTGTCCGTGTGATGTATGACACATGAGCCTAGTCTAAGCGTTTGATCAAATTGATGGCGATGTCTCACTGGACCAAGAACCATCATTTCAGTCTTATCAGAGTAAGTAGGACGTTTCCAGACATCCAACCAGAGTAGCTGCATTCTCTTGCTTGCACAATCGCCTCGACACGTTTGAGCTTCAGGTCATAAACAAACTGCAACACATGCCCACTTTCCACAGCATCGTCAATTTTTCTTTGCATTTTCACTTTGTTTGCGTGTAATTTGCCCAAAACTCAGAGAAAGTGCCATGTTTCTGTCCACGGAAGTAGAGAAATTATGTCATATGCATCATATTTTACCCCTTTAGTGCTTGCCCTCAAACGAAACTGTGCTGTCCAATTAAAGGAAACACTTCCTTTCCCTTTTCAGATTTTGAAAATTTTCTTTTGAAAGAAATTCTGGAAATACTACAGATAATCAAATTTTGCACCTTGCAGCTGCTACTCTTGTAAATAATTAAATAAACTATGTGTGCTGTTTGATGACTGTCAGTATGGAAGCAAATTTGCACTCTAAATGGAACCAAGCCGCACTCTAAATGCAATGCAACACAAATGGGATGAATTAATCCATGTCATGTGACATACAAAGCACCAATCAAATGACAAGGATCCACTCAGCCGTTATATAATATACAAATAATGAATGTTTATGAGTTCAATGGTATGAATATTTCATGAGGTGATGGAATGTTCCATTCAACCTGGCTTTGCCTCATTGAATGGTACATTCCAGCTTTCACCAAATTAAATATTTGTCTCATTGAAAGCATGTAAAAATATTCATTAATTGTTTTATATAACGGCTAAAATAGATCCTTGTCATTTGATATTTTATTAATTTGTAAAGAACAGAAAAGGGACTTACATTTCGGTGCATCACTGCTGCTGTAACGATCCAACACAAACTTTAACAAATGCTCCTCGGGGCCCCTCCCAATCCCCCAAATACTGAACCCCCCTCCCCCGATGCCGAGACCACACAAGGTGCCGCACAGAGAAGACAGTGCCTCCCGCCATGAACCGGGTGGGCGGCGTGACAGAGGACTGGCTTGACCAGGTTTGATCTGATTGACATGGAAGGAAGGATGGACATGCATGGCCCGTGGAAGGCGCAGCCAGACAGAAACAGGATTGATAACCTTTGTGATAGGGAAAGGTCCCACAAATCTAGTAGTACCTTTCAGAGGCAGGTCTCATGTAGAAAGACAAACTCTCTGACCAGTGTGGTAATCCGGCGCAGTCCACTTCCTGCAGTCAGCAGCTGTCTTATAAGCAACGGAGGAATGGAGCAGAGCCCATCGCGCCTGCTCCAAGGTACGGCGACACCGTCAAATTAGAGCCAAGGCAGAGGGAACAGGAGAGTGTAAACAAGTGGAGGAGAACAATGGTGGTTGAAAATCATACACTACGTGAAACGGGGAAAAGCCCGTGGAAGATGTGGGCAGAAAATTGTGCGCCAGTTCAATCCAACATAACTGGGTTGTCCATGTTCCTGGATGCTGAGAGGCCAAGATGCGCAGTCCCTTCTCCAATTCCTGATTCAAACGTTCTGTTTGTCCATTGGATTGTGGGTGAAATCCAGACGTCAGGGTGGTGGTGGCCCGAGTAGTTTGCAGAACTCTCCCCAGAAATGCGAGACAAATTGTGGTCCCCGATCCGATACAATGTCCTGCGGGAAACCATGTAACTTAAACACATTAGTCAACATTGCCTCAGCTGTCTCTTTGGCCGAGGGGAGTTTACGTAAAGGAATAAAATGAACCATTTTGGAGAACCTGCCTACTATGGTAAGCACCACTGTATTGCCATTAGAAGCAGGGAGCCCTGTTACAAAATCCACAGAGAGATGTGACCAAGGCCGCCTAGGGACTGGAAGCGGCATCACTTTCCCTGACGAATGCTTGGTGGAAGACTTGTTCATAGCACTAACCTGACAGGCATTAACGTAGCTTGATATGTTGGCCTGCATACGTGGCCACTAAAACCTTTGCTGTATGAGGTAGGCTGTTCTTTTGCTCCCCGGGTGACAGGCAAATCGTGTGGCATGAACCCACCTAATGACATCTCCCTTGAGAGAGTCAGGTACTAGGAGCTTCCCTGGAGGGCACTCGGGGGTGTGGGTAGATTTTGGGTTGCCACCTTGACCCTAGTCTCAATGTCCCATGTAAGGGCGGACACCAAACATGATGCAGGTAAAATGGTGGAAACCTCAGTGGGCACACGAGTGGAATCAAATTGGCGTGACAGAGCATCAGGTTTGCCGTTCTTGGTGCCCGGCCAGTAAGATAATACAAAGTCAAAATGACTAAAGAAGATAGCCCACCGAGCTTGCCTGGCATTCAACCTCTTGGCAGTGCATAAGTATTCTAAGTTCTTATGGTCCGTCCAAACCAGAAATGGAACTTGTGCCCCCTCCATCCAATGGCGCCACTCCTGCAAGGCCACTTTAAACACTAACAGTTCATGATCACCCACATCATAATTGCATTCCGCCATAATTCGCCATAATTTCTTGGATAAATATGCACAGGAGTGCAATTTCCCATCTGTAGGATACATTTGGGAAAGAACAGCCCCAATGCTAATATCGGATGCATCCACCTCAACCATGAACTGTTGGGCAGGGTCAGGGAGGAGCAGCACAAGGGCCGCAGTGAAGCATTGCTTTAGCACCCGGAATGCTCTTTCACACTCTGGGGTCTAGACAAAAGGCCGATGGGACAAGGTCAATTCATGTAACGGAGCAGCCACCGAGCTAAAGTTCCTTATGAACTTCCTATAAAAATTAGCAAATCCCAAAAACCTCTGCACCTCTTTGCGGGATTGTGGCACTTTCCTATCGGCTACAGCAGTGACCTTCGCCAGGTCCATCCTAATCTCCCCCTCAGCTAATACAAAACCCAGAAAAGACACTGTGGATCTGTGAAACTCGCATTTCTCTGCCTTGACATACAACTGTTTCTGGAGTAGTTTCAGCAATACGGTACGGACATGTTGCAAATGCATTTTCTCATCGGGGGAGAAAATGAGGATATCGTCTAAGTAAACAAAGACAAACTTGTTTAAGTAGTCGCGTACCACATCGTTGACAAGGTTTTGGAATACTGCCGGGGCATTAGTTAAACCAAAGGGCTTGACCAAATATTCATAGTGCCCGGTCGTAGTGTTAAATGCAGTTTTCCACTCATCCCCTTCCTTGATCCTAACCAAATGATAAGCATTATGTAGGTCCAATTTGGTGAAAATCTTGGCTCCCTCTAACAATTCAAATGCCGAGGTAATGAGGAGGAGTGGGTACCGATTTTTCACAGTAATGTCACTAAGACCCTGGAAGTCAATACAAGGACGTAGGGTCTTATCCTTCTTTTCCACAAAGAAAAAAACGTCACCCGCTGGAGAAGATGAGGGACGGATTAACCCGGCTTCTAGGGACTCCTGGAGGTATTCGGTCATGGCTTGGCGTTCCGGTGCAGATAGCAAAAATAATTTTCCCCTAGGGGGAGAGGTTCTGGGGAGCAAATCAATAGCACAATCATATTCTCTGTGTAGAGGTAAGGACTTAGCCTTAACCTTGCTAAAGACCTGAGCAGCATTGTGGTAATACGCTGGGACCCCAGAGAGGTCAGTATGGAGCAAAGACTGTGAAACCGGATGCTGAACTAAGCAAGAATTAGCACACATTGGACACCAAGAACAAATTTGACCATTAACCCAACTGAAATTAGGGTTGTGCTGTTTTAGCCAGGGATGCCCCAAGATCACCGGGTGAGTCATATTATCAAAAAGATGGAAACTAATTTGTTCTGAATGGTTTTCTGATACTATTAACTGCACCGATTGAGTTCTAAATGATATCTGACCCAAGGAGCTGCCATGCACCACCCTGACCACCAGAGGGCCCGCAAGGTGATGCAGTTTAAGGTGCAGATTCCTGGCGAGAGAAGAATGCATAAGGTTAGCATCTGATCCTGAATCAGCAAACACAGGAACAGACACTGAAGAATGTACAGAAGTAAGTTTTGCCATAATCAAATTTTCAGCTGTAGTGGAAACAATAGAATTTTGTCTCACCCAGATTGATGGCCTATTCTGCTTGGAGGCACCCTGACCTGGCAACCGGAGAGCATGTGACCATGCTGACCACAGTAGAAGCACAGTCCTTCTTCGCGCCATCGTAGATGCTCTGTTGCCTAAAGGACTTGCGCTGGAGCCAACCAGCCCTGAGGAGAAAAATGCTGGGTGGATGATTTGTGCTTTATGCCTTCGCATAAAGTGCTTTACAAAATGCTGGGTGGGAGCGAGAATCCCTCCGGGAGCGATCGGACAACATTCTGTCCACCTTAATCGCCAGCGCAATGAGCGTGTCCAGATCTTCAGGTAGTTCTGCTGCAATCAATTGATCCTGAACCTTATCTGAGAGTCCTTGATAAAAGACGTTGTTGAGGGTAGCGGGATTGCATTCACTCTTGGCGGCCATAATCCGGAAGTCAATAGCATAGTCGGAAACCCTGCGTGCATCCTGTTTAAGCTTGAGCAGCGAGCGAGCCGCCTCTCGACCTGGAGCTGTGTGCTGAAAAACTTGTTGTAAAGCTGCGGTGAAACAGCTGAGCGATTGACAGGATGGTGACTGCCTGCTCCATTCGACCATTGCCCAGGCCACCGCCCGTCTCGTCAGGTGAGTGATCATAAAAGCGATTTTTGCTCTTTTGGTTGGAAACATAGATGCCATTAAGTCAAAATGTAGTTCGCACTGTGTGATGAATGGCTTGACATCTCCCGATTCTCCAGAAAAATGTTCAGGTCGAGAAAGCTGGTTACAAAATCAGCATCTAATGTGGGAGCCGGTGTTGCCACTGGAGGTTCAGAAAGTTGGCTGACGGTGGTTTTTGCACGTGATACTGAGTGCCCTGATGGTTCAAGTCTGTCCATGAGACGACTAACCTGATCACTAAATGAAGACATCAACGCGTCTTGGCGTTTAGCCAGCTCGCTCAATCCGATGCACAGTGTGTCGAGTTTGTCTTGTTGTTGAGCCAGTTGTAGGCTGAGTGCGCATACCGTCATCTAGAATGAATCCGAGTCTGCTGTGTCCATCGTTGGCCAGTTCGTTCTATCAGGGCCAGTGGTACCGGATGGCTGGACACAAATGCAGAGCTCAGACTCGGATGGGATTTGGCAACAAGGTTTTACTGGAACAACAAGCAGGGTCTGGTACATGGAAAGGCAGTCAAAAATAAGCAACAGTGTCAGAAGCATTAGGCTAGGGCATGGTCCAATAGCAGGCAGTTCAAAACACAGCAAGAAAACAGGTCGAGAAAAACTTACAAAAATGGCTATGAAGTGAAGGCATAAAGCACAACGAACTGGCGAGTCAACCATGCAACCGTAAAGCTAATATACACCCTGGTGATGAGCTACCAATTAAAAGCAGGTGTGTGGAAACCACCAGAATAGGGGTGTGGCCCAACAGTGTGCCCTGCCCACCACCAGGATAGACAGATAAGAGGGAAAGGGACTGACTAAGGCCAAGCAGAAAAAAACCCCACAAGAGAAATCACAAAACATAACCTAACAAAGCAGAGCAAACACAATAAAACTAAATCTAAACCCTGACAATAATATAATATAATATTTACTATAACACCTATCAATTCAATTTAAGTTCAGTTTCTTTGAATTATATAGTGCCAAATCACAACAAAGTAGCCTCAAGGTGCTTCACACAAGTAAGATCTACATTTGTGTCAGCCCTGGATTTAAATCCTTTCATCACCATGTCATTCGTTTTAGCAGCTTGGTATACAAGCCAACATCTTCTAATTGCTGTTGTAATTCTTTTCCTGACTGAACTAAAGTTTATTCTTTGTGCAGATGATCATTGCCTGCAACTCATTAGCCGGTGGCCACATGTGCATCCCTGTATCCACAGAAGCTGCTGTCACCGATACCACTCACTAGTCGACCATGCACACTCAGCAAGTTGTCACGCCATCCAAGGACACCATCACCTTTCTGTCACCTTCACAGACACCATTTCTCCTAAACTCTCTCTATGCCTGCTTTCTCACGGGCTAACTGCTCACTCAACGACTCCCTCATAGTCAATACACTTTATGTCCTACACCTCTATCCCACTGCTCGCTGTTATTATAGACATTCACCTGCCAACATTCATGTGTCAACCTCTGGTTGCTTTCCATGTCACTGACACCTATTTTCTCCCCCCTGGGATTTGAGAGATTGAAAGGAAAAGAGAAAATTTGCGTTTGAGTCAAAAGAACCATCTGTGTTGTGTCTCCAAGTGGTTTTACCTTTTATCCGCCATGACATTTTGATTGAGGTGGATAATAAATGGGGTGACTTTTTCTCTTCTGAAGGCAAGAACTTTTCTGATGATTTTTATGTCAGTGCTATTTAAGTGACAAAGGACAGTAGATAGATTGCAAAGTAGGGGCTTTATCTGGTTTCAATAAAAGTGTAATCAGTGTAAAATTCATACTTTTTGGGATATTGGATTTTTGTTTAATTTCAAATGTTACTTTGCTGTAAAGTGCTTACAAATCTTAGCAGGGAATCCATCAGGTCTTGGTGCTTTGTTGCTGGATATTTTGTTGAGTGCTCTGAGTAATTTGACTGATGTTGTGAGTAAATTGAGAGAATTAGGTTTGTCTGAGCTATGATAAATTAATGGCATTGTCTGGGTTTCAGTCCTTTTCAAATAAATATACACTTTCATAAACGCTGTGGAATACTTCATTTCTTTCCTTTGAAGACGGCTTAAGTTTCCATTCTGGGGTTTTAATAGAAGGGTGCAAAATATTGCATTAATATTAATATTATTCCTGATTTGTTGCTGGACCTTAAATGTTTTTTTTTTACATGTACTGCATTTATGTATAGCGCTTTTCCATCTGCATCAGATGCTCAAAGCACTTTACAAGTAATGCCTCACATTCACCCCGATGTGACGGTGCAGCCATACAAGGTACTCACTATACACTGGGAACTATACACTATACACTTGGAAATGTTGTTTATATCCCTCCTTTGTTACTTTTCAGTGTCCTCAGTTTATGGAGTGGTCAAGTCATTGAATAGAGGTGTTTGGTGATGCCAGTGTCTTTTCAGGAGAATGAACATCCATGTCCTCAGACTCCTCCTGCTACCTCCCTCACTTCATGTTTGTGAGATTTGGATATTAGACCATATCACAACAACTGGATGGCTTTGGTACCATGTCTCGTTGGAACTTCTCTGGGTGCCACTGGAATGATGTTGTGTCAAATGAATGTTTCTGAGAACACAGATGAGGAGTATCATTTGCATTGTGAGAGAATGTCACTATATTTTGGCCAAGTGGTGCATTATTCTGGGCATGATCCAATATGTATGTGCCACATGTTCATGACAACGGTGGCTGGAGAACATCAACGGTATCCCCAAGTTTCACGTGGCTGCTGCAGACAGATGGTTTTGTATAACAGCTGAGTGGATCCTTGTCATTTGATTGGTGCTTTGTATGTCACATGCAATCCAGTCTCATAGCATGTCATGATTCAGGAGCATGAAATATACTTTAATTTATTGAATTGTGATATTGTCATGAAAAGCACCACATTTTTGTCACAGCAGCACAAATTCATCCTAATACATTCCATGATGGCTGCATGAAATTAAAAGTGATTCGGGGAGGTCGGGGTGGTTATGGTTAGGGCTGGGGAAGGAGTTGGGTTTGGTTATGGTTTAAGGTTAGGGTTGGGGGTTGGAGTATGGTCAGTAATAGAGTGGTTAGGGTTAGGGTTAGGGTTAGGGTTATTTTATTTCTTTGTGGCTGACGGTATCACCAAGACTGGCCACCTTAAATACCCTTTCTCATGATTGGATTCACCTGCATAAGGAGGTCAAGTGTCAAAAATCTAATTATTAAAAATATTAGTGTACTTCTCCAGTCATCATGCTAAAACAAAACACCAGGTCAACATTTTTCAACCGTTTACAAACAATAAAACACACACTGCTAGCTATGTAACGTCTGGCTGAGGGCACAGTTTACTTTCATTTCGAAGCAGGTTGCCACATCTGCGCTTTATAAACCAGCCTGTTACAAGGCAAACTGGATTAAGCTGTTTCATCCTGTTTAACCACATTTTTGGATCATGGGTGATCATAGTACATCTGTGCCTTGTAGAATAAACAGCGGGATTCGCTACTTGTACATATTTTGGACGAATAGGCAATTCACCCCCCCCAATCTGACAGCAGAGGTGGAAGCTCATGATTAGTTGCCTGATATTTACACACAACTGAGCATGCGCATTGACAATATAATAATGGTTTATTAAGGTTTTTTTCAATACTAACTATCTATATAGCACTTTTTTAGGGCCAAGTCCTATTCATTGTGTGTAACATGAAATTACACATAATTGAAACAAACAATATGAATTAGACAAGCTCACTACAAAATAGTAAAATCCAAAGCAATAATAAAAACTAAAATGTAAGTTCATAATATAAAATACAACATCATATATAAACAACACCAGTAAAACACATACAAACACATCCAACTCATAACTTATATGTTGAGGTGAAGTGATTTTCAAACTGCATTTAAAAGACTCAACAGAATCACAATTAAATCACAGTTTTTCATAATTGTTGCCTGTTGGGTATTTTCTCCTCCAAACATTTTTAAACCTTTAACAAGACAAACAGAGTCAAGAAACACCAGTGAGACAGAAAGTCAAATATTACGCGCGGAGTGCGGCCAGGCTGTACACCAAGGCTACACTAAAGTCTGGCCTGCTTTTCCGCTCTTTTTATTAAGAGACGCCCTCATCACATAAACAAGAAACTTGTCCTAAGGGTGGGGGTAATGACGCAAGACAAGTTTCTTCCCATAACATAAACGCATACGTCAAGTGCAGCTGTAAGGAAGAACACTTCAGGTCAGCACATCTCGTTCGTCTGTTGCAGTTATCAGCTGTTTTGCATCTGCCTGGAACACTAAGCATCACAATCAGTCAAAATTCAACCTTCAGTTCTTTTACTCCCAGTCGTTAGCGGCTACGAAAACAAAGTTATGTTATAACAATAAGTACATCCAGTCCTTCATTCCCAGTTCAGATTGACCCCAGAGTGCTAAAACAAAATTGAATTCTCAGGATTGCATTAAGACAGGTGCAAAACAGCACATCTCCGTTCTCATGAGAAAGAAGACAAAGCTACAAATGTTTAACAGTGATAACATATATATATATATATATATATAAAATCCTTAACATTTCCCACCTGTTTATCACCTGTTAAACGTATAGCAGGCATCACCCAGCTTAGTTAGTTAGTTTATTAACTTAGTTTATTCTGTCCACGTTTTTATTAATTGAACACCACCAACAGATGGAAGATTTGAATCCAGCTGCTATTTGATCAACCAGTTTATACTCGTCAGGCACTCCTCTGGGGACTCCTATTGCGTCAATATATGTTGGATTTCCTACTCCTTTCCAATCTCTTTTTACTCTATGTCTGGCTATGCCTTTCTGCCAATCCTCAGGAATAAGAGGCTGCATATGTCGTAACGTCTTCAGGGGTCATGGGTAACAATAATGATATTAATGCACAATAACCTGACACATTTCGTGGCAGTCTATCAAAGATTCTGTTATCACCACACCACCACCATACATCACTCCTACCGACTGGTATAAATGAACCGTTTTTCTGTATTATTCGACTACACCACTTGTCTTATTACTTTTTCAGCTAAAGCTTCATAGGCTAAGAGTGTGTTAACTCATCACGTCAACAGTTCAAGCTTGAACTGGAGTTGTGAGCTTTTCAATATCATCATAATTCTCAGTACAGTCATTACAGTTTTCTCCACTAAGGTCTGACTGTTTCAATGCTTGATATTTTGGCATAGTTTGTTGGAAGGCCAGATTACGCTGTACAAATGTATTTGACACCATTTTCAATAGTAACTGCCAACATGGTCCTGAAGTCAACCAGGACCAGGGATTCCACCGGTTCACGGCTAGGGTGTCTTTATGCATTGCATCACGAAAGTTCATTCAGCTCCTCCAATGCGTCCTGCATATCCACTGAATGAATGGAGTCTGGGATGAAAGTACAGCATGTTGTGTTCAGCAGAACACAAACTCCTCCCTGTGAACCAGTAAGCAAGTCTAAAACCATGCGATTTTGCATCACCATGGTACGTAAAGCATCTATTTCAGTGTTTTGAGCTGCTACTATTTTTTTTGTTACATTCATGAACAGACCCAATCAATAATTCAGAGTTTCAATCATTAATGAATTTTTTCCCACTCCTATCCAGGGGAACAATGAATGTGCTATTTTATCTCCTACAGACCACAATTTTTTGGTCCTTTAGTACATCCGAGCCCCACATGTGATTATGTGGTAACACATCTGGGTATATCAATCTCCTCCGTCTGGTGCTGCCATTCTTCTCTGTGGAGGTCTTACCACATATGTATGGTCAGTCACCTGGGTAGGTGCACACACACCACCCCAATTTGGTGGGAGACTCATGTACAGTCTGGAACCATAAAGCCAATAGATGTCATCATACACCGGAGTACCATTTACAGGTGGTAGCAAAACTTACTAACATAAGCACATGATTCATCCGTTCCCCATGGACAGGAGCCTGTATAATTACATCCCCGTCCAATGTGATGAAGATAAGTACCATCCACATATTATGTTTTGGTTAGGCTTAAATTATTTGATAAAACATACGTTTGGGTACACAGACGTTTCTTAATTTTACCTACATTTTTATTCCCTGTCCCGTAAAAGCAAATTGGGAATGGCCGTTGTGATGACAATTTAACGTGATGATATTTTTGCGTTTCCCTTCAGTCTAGTCAATGGAGCAGCACTTGGGCACGCTTGTACGTCCTCTGTTGAAATCCCTATCATATAAGTGGTTGCACTGAGGCAAGTGGTGTTACATCTTATCAGATTTGCTGAGAACTGCTGCCCCCGAAATACAGTTTGATTATGCATCCGTATGATAAGACATTCTGTCACCCTAGCAGGGTACGGTTTAGCCGTCAGAGCTGGGTGTGTTGAGGATATAGGTATTTGCGAACAAACATAATAATTAGTAACGTAATTCCATAGCCAATAAATGAACATATCTGTACCACATATTAGTATGGTATATATGAGGGTGTCCATCTGTCTCGTTCACATTATGAATAAACCTCTTCTGATGTTGCTTGCGTTGTTCTCTGGCTCGGTCCACAGTGAGCTGCAATTCTTGGGTCAACCACCAGGCCAGGAATCCGAGGAGCACGAAACACACTAAGATCACAACACAACCGGCTGCCCTACCAACAGTCCGGCAGCGGCGGCGCTGAGCACGCCGCTCCGGGGTCTGCTGTAGTTCCAGTCATGATTGCTAGGATACAGTGTTGTTAACCACCTCACCTAATAGTGCAAGGATCTCCCTGCTTCACTGGCATTGAGACAATCTATTGCTAATTAAATAGACTCCCTTTGTAGCCAGACTTCCCCTTACACTGTGGAGGCCGCCAACACACGCTGTATCTTACAGTGATGTATCCACGTTGATCTCTCCGCTATCTTTACTGCAGTTGGTGTTGTTAACAGCACTCGGTAATAGACCTTCCCAACGAGGACTGGACCAGTTCTTCCTCTTAATCACTCTGATGACACCAGTCTCCTGGCTAGACTACTGGAAGGCCGTCCTGTGGAAGATCAAAATTATTCGGCAGTAAATGTGTTTAAGTTATCTCTTTCTGTGTTAATGTCTTTTTCATAAAATTTGCTAATGTTTGTTCCTCATCTGCTGTTTTAGTATCCATGTCAAAATTGGTAGACGATATGGTCGTCCATAAAGTATTCAAATGGTGTTAACCCTGATGGTGTTGGTGTTATCTCATATACAATTTTACTAGGTCCAACATTCAATCCAGGTTCGTTTTGTCTCTTCTATACATTTCCTTAATCTTATTTTTATTGTGCCCTTTGTCCTTTCCACTAATCCGGCACTGTGTGGATGATAAGCGCAATGAGTTTGAGATTGACCTGTAGCGCTTCTCCTACGTATTGCACTATTGTATTAACAAAATGCGCTCCATTATCTGAATAGACTGTTTCTGGTATTCCAAATCATGGAATGATGTCTTTGCACAATGCCTTAGCCACTGTAAGTGCATCTGCATGTTTTGTAGGGAACAATTCTACCCATTTTGAGAAGGCATCAATTATGACTAAACAAAATTCCTTCCCTTCATGTTTACTCAGCTGTATATAATCCATATGAATCACTTGAAAGGGATATTGTGGTGTTGGAAATTTACCTCTTTGGGGTCTCAAATTGCCTTGTGAGTTGTGTTTTGCACATGTCATGCATGCTCTACAATGCTGTTTTGCATATGCATCGAACCCATAAAGACAAAAAATAGATTGCAATTGCGATATCATACCCCCTGATGAGACATGCGTCACGCCATGGCTCATAATAGCTGCCCATTTAAACATATTTTTTTTTGGCAATATGGGTTTCTTTTGTGGTCATATCCGGAGGGGTGTCATATAGGAGAAAAATAGAAAGAGCTGTTGCCGCCTTTGCGGTTTTGTCAGCAACGTCATTTCCTTTTGAAAACACTGTCAGAGCCTTTGGTGTGAGCCGCACATTTGCATATAGCAATTAGGTAGGCAATTTCACAGCGTACTGAAAGCGTACTGGCTGTCTGTATAAATTGATACAGCCGTACCTTTAAACAGATAGCAAGCTGCAGTTAAAGCAACTAATTCAGCTGCTTGTGCTGGAAAATGAGGATGGCAATGAAGCAGAATCCATACTTATGAATTTGTGACAACAGCATATCCAGATTGTGTTTGTCCATAAGCGTTTTTAGTGGAAGAACCATCCACATACACAATTGTACTGTTTGGGATGGGTGTGTCCTGGAGGTCTGGACGTGCTTTCGTACAGACCGTAGCTACATCAAGACAATTGTGCGGCTCACCATACTCAGGTAAGGGTATCAATGTGGATGGATTCAATGTTGTACATCGCTCTACCGTAAGATGTGGGTTGTGATAATAGCAAGGACATACACGAAAGATGTCTTGCTGGGGACAAAAGGCTCATGTTTGTCTGCAACAGAAGTGCAGAGACTGCATGTGGAACCTTCAGTGTCAACTGATGGAATAGAACAACATTACTGCTACTTTGAACAGCCATAGAGGCTGCAACAACAGCCTGTACACATGGTGGTAGAGCACTTGCTACTGCATCCAATTTAGATGAGTAGTAGGCAACGGCCTCAATTTTGAGCCATACACTTGAACCAAAACACTAGTCATGAACTTATTCTTACAATCAACTGTTTGAATGAATGGTTTACTATAATCTGGTAGTGCCAAAACTGTGGATGACACTGTTTGTTTTACTTTTACAAAAGCTTCCTCAGCATCTTTGTTCCATTCCAACACGGTTGACATTGAAATATCATCCTTGTACATCAAATCAGAAAGTGGACTAGTCAATTCTGCATAGCAGGGAATCCATGCCCTGCAGTAATTAGTCAGTCCAAAAAATGACATCATCTGCTTTTTGGTTTGTGGTTTTGGAGCGTGTAAAATTGCTTCCTTCCTGTCAGACAGGATTGTGCGCCCTGTGGCTGATAATTCATGTCCTAAATATTTTACTTTATCCCTACACAACTGAACTTTGTTTTTACTCACTTTGTGGCCATTATCAAATAAGAAACATAATAATGCTACTGTGTCAGTTATGCAGTTTTCCCTCGTGTGTCAGAGGCAATCAAATGTCATCACATACACTAACAGTTGGCTATCTGCCGGTGGAACGAAATTAGCTAAACATGCTGACATGACTTGAGAATAAATAGTTGGGCTCTCTGCGTAACCCTGCGGTAATCTGGTGAATGTATATCGTTGTCCTTTAAGGTAAAAGCAAACCAGAATTGACTATCTGGGTGTACTGGTACGGAAAAAAAAAAAAAAATGCTATTACTGATATCTATTACAGAAAAACAACTAGAATTTAATCTCAATGAGCTTAACAGTGTGTGCGGATCTGGTACACATGGAGCTCTTTTTACTACAGCAGCATTTACTGCCTGCAGATCTTGAATCATTCTCCATCCCACTGAGGGCGGAGCCTTTTTTTTTACAGGAAATATGGGTGTGTTACATGGTGAATCTGGACATGGCACTATTACTCCTGCTGTTAATAAATTCACTGGTGTTTCTTGACTCTGTTTGTCTTGTTAAAGGTTTAAAAATGTTTGGAGGAGAAAATACCCAACATTGACTGGGGGCTACGTCCGGGATCTCAACAATACCGGAGGTGTCCAGCGGAGGTCGTCAAGTCCAGACGTAAATCCTTGGCCAAGGTCCGATCGATTGATCGTGTCTGCAATTGTCGACCACCGTAATTCTCTGTTACTGGCCTGATTCCTTCAATTGCATCAGGTTTCAATGGATACTGTCTTACACATGGTCTGTATTCTGTTTTTGGTCTTATAACTACAGGTTGTGCATTTTTTTATCAGTCCTACGTCTGAAGGACCTGTTGTCCACAATCCTGATGGTACAGAAGAGAGAAGATCGTCCTCTTCAGGACTCAACTGAAACACTCAGGATTGTGAAGTGGACACATCAATCTGTGTTCCAGCTGTCAGCACCAATGAGACCTTAACTGGCACTTTATACAATTTAGATTGATGGACTGAACTCCGGTTCGTGGGTCCAACTCTGACTCCAATCAGTGGCTGACAAAGCTGTTATGACTGTCAGTCCCAATTCTTGCCATCTGTCAAATATGGTAGTTTACAAAGTGACACATGGATGGGCATACCTGTGAATCTCAATTTTAAAACATCTTCAGTGGCACCTGTTACTGTTATGACAGCTGTGAGTTGCCATCATGAATCAAATCGGTCATTATCAGCTTCACAGGTGAAATATTTTTCAATTTGTTTAATACACTGGTGTTTCCTGGCAATATGCCACTATGGACTCTAAATACACTCAATATCTGCATCTAAACTCTATCCATGGTTCTCCTTCTTTCTGATTGTCCTGGTAATTTCAGTATAATTTATCTTTGGTCCTAACACTCCTTTTGCACGTGTAATCGAGCTTCCACTCTTGTTTTCAAGACTAGAATCATCATGTGTCAGTGGTACGCCTTGTTGAGCTGCAGGATTCCAGTCCTCCACGTACCTGACTCCATTTAGGGCACAAATGCCTTTCATCCACACCTGTTGGACTTTCAGGTCCATTAGGTGGTAAGATGTTCTAATGTTTTCTATATCCTGCATAAATCCCTCAATGTCGACATGTGGCGATGCTATCATGTCGACTGCTGCTTTGATATCATCAGCATTCCATGTCCGATAAACGAGCATGGTTGGTAGCTGGTTCCTGCTGTTTCGCACGAGGATTTGGTACTTCTATCATAGGATAGGCACCTCCCTGATCACTATGTTCCACCATGGGAGGGGCTGTAGGCACTTTTGCTGACTGCGTGTTTGTGGTTTTTCTGGTTTTTCTCTTTTTACCTTAGGTTTTACTGCCAAATCATACTGTGGTGGCAATACATACGTCATCCTCTGGTAGAGGAGATAAAGGTCTCTTTGCCACCGACGGTCCGCCGGCGGTGGTTGTTGAGGCTGTTCTGGTTCTCTGTGCTGAATTATCACATCTTCTTCTGCCTTACCTACAGCTTTCTTTTTTCTTGCTTTCTCTAATCGTCGCTCTCTGCTCCCTTCTGTCTGTTCTCTGCTTCTTCTCCCAAAATGCCACTAAATCTGCCCCTACTTTCTGCATCTTTTCTCATCACCTTATGTTGCTGGTTCTAACTCCTTCTTCAGCTTCTGTATACTGATCAGGTTCAGTCGTTTGTCAAAGTCATGTTTATTAATCCAGGTCTCCAATTTTTTGCTTGTTTTTGGATTTTTTTGCTTCCATAAATTTCCAGTCGTCAGTTGATAAATTTTCCTTATTTATAGACGTCTTACCCCCCTTTTTATTATCCCTTGTTATAATTTGGACTTCAGACGGGGCACACCTAGGGTGTTCTAAATCTGAAGTTTTCACACTTTCTTTGGACGTGACAATTAATTTGCCGTCGTGTGGTTGATTCCTTCACCTCCCCCCGTAGGAAGCGGAATCACTTGCCTCTGCTTCCACACGCTACGTTGTCCCTAACGTTGTCCAAAGTATTACACACACACACAGTTTTCACACAGTTATTTACCTTGCGCAAAACACTATCTTACACATAGAAACACTCCTAATATAATCGTACGCGTATTCTTATGCCAGGGGAGCTCACCCTCCTGTGAAATTTAACTAATGTCCTGCATTAGGGGACTACCGCACGTCCCTGCCAAATTTAACTACTTTTTACAGTGCACTATTTCTCACCCGGATTTCCTTTACGTATTAAAACAGAGGAGTCCGTATCCTCCTTCCGGAATATTAACTACTTGCTGTCCCTCGCAAACGTAGAGGAAGTCCGCACCTCCTTACAGAGTTTAACTGCTTTGCATTAACAGACGATTCTGTATCATCGCTTACGGAGTTTAACTGTTTTATGTGATCACTTTATCCCCTACCGGTACGCGTATATAAACAGAGGAGTCCGCACCCTCCTTACAGAGTTTAACTGCTTTGCATTAACAGACGATTCTGTATCACGCTTGCGGAATTTAACTGTTTATGTGATCTGATCACCACTCACTCAGTACTATTTACAAAGAAATTCTACTCACGACTCGACTTCCTGTCTGTCTTCTTCGGGAAAATCTCGTCAACCAGACAGATGCAACGGTGGTCGACAATTGCAGACACGATCAATCGATCGGACCTTGGCCAAGGATTTACGTCTGGACTTGACGACCTCGCTGGACACCTCCGGTATTGTTGAGATCCCGGACGAGCCCCCAGTCAATGTTGGGTATTTCTCCCTCCAAACATTTTTAAAACCTTTAACAAGACAAACAGAGTCAAGAAACACCAGTGAGACAGAAAGTCAAATATTACGCGCGGAGTGCGCCAGGCTGTACACCAAGGCTACACTAAAGTCTTGGCCTGCTTTTCCGCTCTTTTATTAAGAGACCCCTCATCACATAAACCAGAAACTTGTCCTAAGGGTGGGGGGTAATGACGCAAGACAAGTTTCGGCCCATAACATAAACGCATACTCAAGTGCAGCTGTAAGGAAGAACACTTCAGGTCAGCACATTCTCGTTCGTCTGTTGCAGTTATCAGCGGTTTGCATCTGCCTGGAACACAAGCATCACAATCAGTCAAAATTCAACCTTCCGTTCTTTTACTCCCAGTCGTTAGCGGCTACGAAAAACAAGTTATGTTATAACAATAAGTACATCCAGTCTCTTCATTCCCAGTTCAGATGACCCCAGAGGTGCTAAAACAAAATTGAATTCTCAGGATTGCATTAAGACAGGTGCAAAACAGCACATCTCCGTTCTCATGAGAAGAAGACAAAGCTACAAATGTTTAACAGTGATAACATATATATATATACAAAATCCTTAACAGCCATCTGTCATTTGAAATGCTGAGAATAACGGCACATGCTGCATATTTCACTTCACTTACAGACCGATCATAAGCCGATTTCATACCACCAGGCTTTGAAGTGCAAGCCAACAAGCTTCATGTGGCACTTCTATATACTGTGCTTTATAGAATATGGAAGCAGCATGAATTATGTGCACTTTTTTCTGAAGTGTCTGTTTTTGCCTTAGTGTGTATGTGTTCTTTCTGTTCACGTGTTTCTGCGCACTTTGATCAGCAGCGGCAGAGGCATGCTGACAGAACAGCAGAGACTTACACGTACTGCTGTCATCGTAAAAACAGCAGCGGGAGGCACACAACACCCACACACTGTGTGTGCATGTGCATGTGCATGTGCATGTGCATGCATATCAGTCAACACTGATGCCAGCACTACAACGCTGTGTGTTTCCTGTGCAGAAGGAAGTGTGTGCACACCACAGGATGTGTTGTATGTGGCAAACACAAAGTCATATTAAAACATTGTTCACAATTAGGTGTATGAGTGCTGTACCCACCATTGCCAGTTCTCCCTATCACATATTGGAAAAATTAAAACCCAGAATGCATTGCTTTGTCAACACGCTTTTTATTCATTTTTTTACTCATTCAGATGAATTTGTGGCCCCACTGTTTACATGTTTTAATTTTACATGTGGGTGGCATGGTGGCTTAACGGTTAGCACTGCTGCCTCACAGCATGAAGGTCATGGGATTGAATCACACCTGTGGCCTTTCTGTGTGGAGTTTGAATGTTCTCCCTGTGTTTGCGTGGGTTCCCTCTGGGTGCGCCAGCTTCCTCCCACATAAAAAGACATGCAGGTGTGAATATGTTTGTCTGTCTATATGTGACCCTGTGACAGATTGGCATTCGATCCATGGTGTACCCTACTTTACGCCCCATGACTGCTAGGTTTGGTGCCAATCCCCCCCATGATGCTTACTTGGAGAAAGTGGGAATAGAAAATGGATGGATTTTACCATGTGTCTACGACAAAGTCACACAAATGTATCAGATTTTCCTCAAGAGTGTCATTATGAAGGCTTGGAGAGGAAGCGATGTTATGTTAGCAATCTGAACAGGACAGCTGTGGTGTGGACAGAAGACTTTGATGCAGTTAGCACTGCTCACTGTTAGTGATACTATGTTTACCAGCTTATTGACTGTGACTGGACAAATAAAAATAATCAATAGATGTAAAGGGGACGATAACAATCATGTTTACTGACCATCATTTGGAACTTGCAGAACTTTGAAATATGCAAGGTTACAAAGCCCTGTGGATGCAGCATTGGGTAGCATGACGATCTTCTGCGGTTGTGTTGAAAGGTATGTATTTATTTATTATTTGTTACTTAGTTTGTCCAGTCTGGTATATACTTCTTGGATGCATTTTTAACACTTTCTGCATCAGTTCGAGCTCAACCAGCAAAATCTCTTCACAATAAGTGCCCTCTATGGTGGCCCGGCTGTGACTATATATGGTGAGAATTACTTTGTAAGAAATCCTTTTGGAGTAATTAGTTTAATAAGGGGTGAGGAAGGCATGTCTCCCATTACCAATTTTTGAGATGTTATTTACCCCCCAGACACCCCCAACCACACACCTCTTAACCCCCTGCCATTTTAAGTATTTTTCTTTATTTACCTCTTACATGCCTGGAAAGTCCTCACCATCCAATTTAGGTCCTTCAGACTTTATTTTCAGTTAAGGATTTCTGGGGAGCATTAGCATGGCAAAAGACCTTCATGTACTTTACACACTAAATAATCACTGAGTGACCTCATGAGCTGTCAAGGTGCACACTGCCTCTCACTTGTGCATTCTCTGTTTCAACCTTTGGCATTTCCTGTTTCAGTGTCAACTGTCCACTGAATTCCTGCAAGATCTCCTCAGTTCATGTGAGATCTCCTCTTTCTCTTTAGTTTATTTATTTTTTATTATTGACACAAACTAAAAGTAACACAAAACCCTTATAGAGGATGCACACATCACAGCAAAAACAATGTACTAAAAAACAAGTTAATCTCCTGTGCTATTTTGTTTTTGTTTTTTTTCCCAGGAAGTGTTCAACATTTGACATCTCCAGTTTCACTGTGGACTCACAATTTGGCATTTTCTGGCTTCAGTGTAGATTTCCACTGAATTCCTGCAAGATCTCCTCTATTGTCCATCCAGGAAGTGTTGATCCAGGAAGTGTTCAACATTTGACATTTAGCATTTCCTGTTTGGGCCTCCCTGTACCATGAGCGAACTTGTTTATGAACACACACACTCACACAGCTGAGTGATCAGCTGTTCTACAACCCCAATCCCAATGAAGTTGGGACATTGTGTGAAATGTAAATAAAAACAGAATACAATGATTTACAAATCCTCTTCAATGTATATTTAATTGAATACACCATAAAGACAATATATTTAATGTTCAAACTGATAAACTTAATTGTTTTTGTGCAAATATTTGCTTATTTTGAAATGGATGCCTGCAAAACGTTTTCCTTCTATAATAACACTCAAAAAGTGTTTGGCAACTGAGGACACTAACTGTGAGTGTCATGATTGGGTATAAAAGGAGCGTCCCCAAAAGTCTCAGCTGTTCACAAGCAAAGATGGGGTGAGGATCACCACTTTGTGAACAACTGTGTGAAAAAATAGTCCCAACAGTTTAAGAACAATGTTTCTCAACATTCAATTGCAAGGAATTTAGGGAATCCATCATATACAGTCCATAATATAAACAGAAGATTCAGAGAATCTGGAGAACTTTCTACACGTAATTAGATTAGATTTGATTAGATATACTTTATTGATCTCACAGTGGAGAAATTATGTTTACACTCCAGTTACCTCAGACAGCAATTAGTCCACAATTATTACTTGTTTACCGTAATAATAGCACACATCAGAATTAAGTGACGTTTAGTAGGCGCCGGAAAGGGGGGTGTTGATGGGGGAAGGAGGGGGTGGGGGGAGGGAATGGAGCATGCTTCAGTCCTGTGAAAAGCAGTTTATTGTCTTTGTGAGATGAGATAAGAAACAGCCAATGTTCCCCAGGCTGAAAAAAATCACTCTGGAGGAAAAACAGTCGGGCAATTTGACCTTCAGGCTTGATAAGCCTGTCATGTTATGGTTTGAGCAGTGAAAAGCACATTTTTAACAGTTCTACTTGCACAACCAAATCCCAATCATGAATTAAGAATATTCCCAATTATGAATTAAGAATATTCACCAATATTAAGCGGTAAGGCCGAAAACCAACACTGAATACCCGTGACCTTCGATCCCTGTCGGCACTGCATTAAAAACAGACATCATTGTGTAAAGGATCTTACCGCGTGGGCTCAGGAACACGTCAGAAAACCATTGTCAGTTAACGCAGTTCGTCGCTACATCTACAAGTGCAAGTTAAAACTCTACCATGCAAAGTGAAAGCCATACATCAACAACATCCTGAAATGCTGCCGCCTTCTCTGGGTCTGAGCTCATTTGAAATGGACAGAAGCAAAGTGGAAAAGTGTGCTGTGGTCTGAAGTCCACATTTCAAATTGTTTTTGGAAATCATGGACGCTGTGTCCTCCAGACAAAAGAGGAAGAAGACCATCCAGATTGTTACCACCGCAAAGTTCAAAAAGCCAGCATCTGTTATGGTATGGGGCTGTGTTAGTGCCCATGGCATGGGCAACTTACACATCTGTGATGGCACCATCAATGCTGAAAGGTACATCCAGGTTTTGGAGCAACACATGCTGCCATCCAAGCAACAACTTTTTCAGGGACGTCCCTGCTTATTTCAGCAAGACAATGCCAAGCCACATTCTGCACGTGTTACAACAGCGTGGCTTCATAGTAAAAGCGTGCGGGTACTAGACTGGCCTGCCTGCGGTCCAGACCTGTTGCCCATTGAAAATGTGTGGTGCATTATGAAGTGCAAAATACGACAACGGAGACCCTGGACTGTTGAACAACTGAAGTTGTACATCAAGCAAGAATGGGAAAGAATTCCACCTACAAAGCTTCAACAATTAGTGTCCTCAGGTCCCAAAAGCTTATTGAGTGTTTTTAGAAGGAAAGGTGATGTAACACAGTGGTAAACATACCACTGTCCAGCTTTTTTGAAATGTGTTGCAGGCATCCATTTCAAAATGAGCAAATATTTGCACAAAACCAACAAAGTTTATCAGTTTAAACATTAAATATCTTGTCTTTGTGGTATATTCAATTGAATATAGGTTGAAGAGGATTACAAATCATTGTATTCTGTTTTTATTTACATTTTACACGACGTCCCAAATTCATTGGAAATGAGGTTGTATGCACACACACACACACATGCGGTCTCCTGCTGTGAGGTCAGTGAGCACTACTAAAGAGAGGACGAGTGAAGATGTGATTTCATGCGTGAGTGACAGCACCAATGCCGGATTTTGACACATATGATGTGAGTCTGGTCGTTGGTTGTACTCCAATGTCCAGTACTGACAGGTCCTGCGCAAAGGGACGACACAGTGCTGGCTCCCACTCCAGTCCTGTGTTTGCCATCCAGCCGTTTGGACATCTGGCAGTCTTCAGCACTTTTTATGGTCATCTGACAGCAGTCTGTGTCATCTAACCGTTGTCTAAGTACGTTTTAGATGCGATCGTGCAGTTGTAGATGAGGTAGTCTGGACAGGATCCTCCCACAGTCTACACTCCTGTGTCCCTCCCAACTGCATCCAGTTTATGGCCATTTTTACCCCATTGGCCTCGTTCCTGTTGTGTGGGCCGCTGAAGAGGAGGTACTGCTGGCCCACCACCACAAGATGGCGCCCTGCTTGAAGTGCGGGCTTCAAGCACGAGAGGGTGTCCACCCATCATCACCACTACAAAGACCGGACTGCAACTCCACCTCCTCGCCGAGAAATCAACTACCATTCAGGTAATTTCTCTGCTGCCTGACACTGTGTGTGTTAACCTGAACTTCTATTTGCAGCCGTTTTCCTGGAGTGTTTCCTTATCTGGAGGATTGGCGTTTGGTGTGACAGCGACGGCTTCGCCTCACACCCCAACTCAGATAAGTGGTTGACCAGGAGCTGCACGAGTGTGTGATTGGAGGTGGAGGTTTTCCCTCCTTTATTTAAGACAGACTGTGGATTACTGAGTGTGCGAACTCACACTCATCTGGACTGTCTTTGTTCTCTGCCAGCAGTACCGGGTCTGACTGCTGAAGACAGCGGCCACCTGGGGCGCAGGGCTTGGCGGCTCTGGTGTTCTTCAGCTCCGTTGGTGGTGGAAGCTGTGTGTGGATCCAGCTCTTCTCTCTCCAGGCATCTTCTATCATCGAGCCTGCCCACACGTCACCTGGTGTATGATTGACAGTCCACCATATTGTTATTGTCTGTACGTTGTTGTGCGATTCACAACATTAAATTGTTACTTTTTGGCTTATCCATTGTCCGTTCATTAACGCCCCCTGTTGTGGGTCTGTGTCACGTCACTTTCACAACAGTTCCTGCGCATTCTTACCATGTGTGATGGGGCAAGCACTGTAACTTATTTCATTATGCATTAAGACCTTCTCTCTCTCTATAATCGCCACACTACTGAAACCCACATGAGCTTCTCACTTTCCTAAGTCTGAACTTTCTCACTCAACCTCAAAGCACTCTTGCAGACAGGAATCTGAGCACAGGTTTTGTGTTTGAATTTGACCTTTATTGATTCTGTAAAGCTTCTTTCTGACAGTCTGTGTTAAAAGCACTATATATTTTAATTTAACTTTTATTTAACCAGGTTATTCCCATTGAGATTGAGATCTCTTTTGCAATGGAGACATGGACATTTTTTAAAAATACGAGGGCTGTCCGTAAAGTATAGGTCCTTTTTATTTTTTTCAAAAACTATATGGATTTCATTCATATGTTTTTACGTCAGACATGCTTGAACCCTCGTGCGCATGCGGGAGTTTTTCCATGCCTGTCGGTGACGTCATTCGCCTGTGAGCACTCCTGGTGGGAGGAGTCATCCAGCCCCTCGTCGGAATCCTTTGTCTGAGAAGTTGCTGAGAGAACTGGCGCTTTGTTTGATCAAAATTTTTTCTAAACCTGTGAGACACCTCGAAGTGGACATGGTTCGAAAAATTAAGCTGGTTTTCAGTGAAAATTTTAACAGCTGATGAGAGATTTGAGGTGATTCTGTCGCTTTAAGGACTTTTCACGGTGCGAGACTCGTGTGCAGCGCTCTCAGGCGCGTCATCAGCCTGTTTCAAGCTTTAAACCTCCACATTTCAGGCTCTATTAATCCAGGAACGTCGTGAGAGAACAGAGACGTTTCAGAAGAAGTCGGTTTTCAGCATTTTTGTTGGGAAAGTGTAGGAACACGGCCCCACAACAGGGGCGCAAATGAACGGACAATGGGTAGTCAAATAACAACGCTTTACTGTTGTGAATGTGCACAACGAATACAACCAATTACAGAATGGACAACAGTCAATACACAATAGTGTCGTGTGGGCAGGCTCGAAGATAGGAGACGCCTCTCCAAGGTAAGACCGGAACCACACGGCTTCCTCTCGCCACAGGACCCGGGAATACTGGAGCCGCCAAGTCCCGAACTCCCAGGTGGCCACTGCCTCGCGTGTCGGACCTGGTACTGCTGGCGAGGGAAAAAGAACAGTTCGATGGGGGCGCGTTTTGCACCCAGAACTCCGAACGGCAGGAAGGTACCTCCACCCTCTCGTTGGAAACAGTAATCCAATAAACTAGCTCAGTCAAGAATATGTACTCTGTATGCTTCGATAAGTTAACCTCTCCGGTAGAAAACGATATCTCGGCGATGAGGTGGAGATGCAGTCCTGCTGATATACCCCAGTGATAATTGCCGTCAGCGTCTCAGGTGATGGGTGACAGCTGTTAACGAGGCTGCTCCTGTGGGGCGGCGGCGCCCTTGGTGCCTGGAGCCCGCACTCCAGGCAGGGCGCCCTCTGGTGGTGGTGGGCCAGCAGTACCTCCTCTTCAGCGGCCCACACAACAATTTTATCCGGATATTCCACGTTAAAGGAGATTTTTTAATGAAAGACGTGCGGACGGGTCCGCGTGTCGGCACAGGAAAACACCCTCCGTGTTGATAACCATTTGTTAAAATTCCAGTTGGCTTTTGATGGCTTTCAGTGGAGTGAGTATATGAGAAATTGTTTATCAGCTGGAGATGTTCCAACTTGTCCTCAAGGCTTCCAATAGAGGTGTGTTTCCTGTGACGGAGCGTCGCGGCGGCTGCGAGCCGACGCTGCAATCCGCCCGCACGTCTTTCATTAAAAAATCTTCCTTTAACAGTGGAATATCCGGATTAAAATGCTGAAACCGACTTCTTCTGAAACTTCTCTGTTCTCTCACGACGTCCTGGATCAACAGAGCCTGAAATGTGGAGGTTTTAAGCTTGAAAACAGGCTGATGACGCCGCCTGAGAGCGCTGCACGACGTCTCGCACCGTGAAAAGTCCTTAAAGCGACAGAATCACCTCAAATCTCTCATCAGCTGTTAAAATTTTCACTGAAGACCAGCTTAATTTTTCGAACCATGTCCACTTCGATGTGTCTCACAGGTTTAGAAAAATTTTGATCAAACAAAGCGCCAGTCTCTCAGCAACTTCTCAGACAAAGGAATTCCGACGAGGGGCTGGACGACTCCTCCCACAAGAGTGCTCACAGGCGAATGACGGTCACCGACAGGCGTGGAAAAACTCACGCATGCGCACGAGGGTTCAAGCATGTCTGACGTAAAAACATATGAATGAAATCCATATACTTTTTGAAAAAAATAAAAAACGACCTATACTTTACGGACAGACCTCGTATAACTGAATTTGATATCTGAATGAATTTATTATTTTAATTACTCAAAAGCCTCCCCACCATCAGGTGACATCATGTAATTAAGCAACTGGGAAGACTAAAGCCCCCATCACACATACCAAGAATGTGGAGGAGCCATTCTGACATGGGAAATTTTTGCCATTATCCCACGCAGTCGGGAGAAAAAGGAGGCGTGGTCAGCCATTGTCCGAACGCATCCGGACTGCCTCGTCCATTGTTATATGTGGCACTGCAGGTCATCTCGGCAGGCATACCGTCCCAGATTCATCTCGAGGTTCCATTGTATGCACTCAAATCTTTATGGATCCTGTTTTGCCGCCATTGGAACATGTAAATTGCGGTCAAATGGTCCTCAGATAACACGTGGACCACCGTTGGATAGGTGTCCCATCTCGTTGTGTCCAGAGAATTATGAACATGTGTGTCACACTCAGAGCCACCAGCCGATTTTCACCAACTGTGTTGACTTCCCACAGACGGCTGTCAGAATGTTTTGGAACTGAAATCCGACACTTTTCGGATGTGCGCCAATTCATAACTCTGACAGCACGCTGCGTGATTCTGGCTATGTGTGACGGAGGGTATAAGGCAGAGAGTCCAGTAATCTTCACATACCGTGTTAGGGAGTGTAATGTAATTAATTAATTTAGGACAGTAAGGTGTTAGTCTGCATAGTTGGGTGGCTATGCAGACTACTCGTAACACCTTACTGTTCTAATAGTATAGGAGTAACAACAATGGACAAGATTAGGAATGAACATATCAGAGGGACAGCTCAGGTGGGACGGTTTGGAGACAAAGTCAGAGAGGTGTGATTGAGATGGTTTGGACATGTGCAGAGGAGGGACCCAGGGTATATAGGAAGAAGGATGCTGAGGATGGAGCCACCAGGCAGGAGGAGAAGAGGGAGGCCAAAGAGGAGGTTTATGGATGTGTTTGAAGGAGGACATGCAAGTGGTTGGTGTGACAGAGGAAGGATATAGAGGACAGGGTAAGATGGAAACGATTGATTTGCTGTGGCGACCCCTAACGGGAACAGCTGAAAGACAAAGAAGAATAATAAGAAGAAGGTGTTAGTGAATTGTGTTCCAGGCAAATGTAATTAAAGTAATTCTAAAGTTACGCATTTCATCCTACAGCAAATAACAATGTACACTGTAGGTATGCACTTGTAAATTAATATGAGGCCAACTGCCCTATCCAGCTGTCTGCATATGAACTCAAATCATCCAAGTGCTTTGTGAGGTGTTTTGATTCCTTTGGGGAAGCTACAGACCGCTGAGAGCCACAGAAATCAGTGACATCAAGCTTTGTGGTCCCTTGTATCAGAGGCTTATGACATACAACTAAAGATGAGAGGATGACTGAGAACAAAAAGTTTGTGTCCACTTTATAAACTTCACTTGTTAAACATCTTCAAAAATTTGAGGGTATGGAGTGCTTCAGTTGGCTGCCACACTTCATCCCAGATTCAAACTGGACTGGGTATTGGTGAAGAGCACACAAAAAATCTCCTCTCTGTAAAAATCAAATCCACCTCCTCTGAAGTCAATGCCACCTCTGACATCAGTACCCAGGCAAGGAAATGCCCCAGACTCTTTTCCTACATGGAAAGCAAATCAGCTACTGTGCCAGTTGACACAGCCTGACATGAACTCCGTGTCTACCGGAGTAAACCATGCCTGACAGAGGATGCTGATCCTTTGGTGTTTTTGGAAAGAAAACCAAAGCAGTTTTCCAAACCTTGCTACACTTGCCTGCAAATATCTGGCATATCTGCATTCTCTGCTCCTGTTGAGAAGATCTTTAGTGTTGCAGGAAAGATATTCTGACCAGAAAGATGTTAAAAAAATAAAACCTGACAATTAGATGCAAACAATGTTACCTTATAAATTAAATAAACTGTAATACATGATTATTGCATTTGCCACAATTTCACATCACGTGTTTATTTTTCAAATAAAAAGAATATTATATATTCAACATGGAGGGGAATTTGTGTGCAATTTTAGTATTTGTAAAGTATATTTAATATTTAAGCCAAAACCTTTGTTAAATGTGACAAATTCTTCCAGTTACTTGGCTATAAGGAATTTCTTTGAATTGCACTGAATTTAATTCTGCTTCCTCTTAATTCCAATTGAAATTCCAATTCAACATCCTGTTGGGTGGAGCTGATTCAATTCAAATCCACTTCTTCAAATGAATTGAACTAACATTCCAAATTCAGAATTTTTGCAACAACCCTGGTACTGCTTGATCCTTGTAAATGGTTAAATGGTCTGCATTATACAAAATAATACCTCACATTCACCCCCGATGTGAGGGTGCTGCCATACAAGGCGCACACTACACACCGGGAGCAATAGGGGATTAAAGGACCTTGCCCAGGGCCCTTGTCTGCTATAAACAATATGTGAGGGTACCCTATCTGCATTTGATAGCCATGCAAGAATATCGGAATTGCCTAACTAGTTGACTCAAGGAAATTAGTTTATGAGTCAGGCACTAGCAAATTCACATTTGACAACTAGTCGCCCCAATCCTCCTACTATACATATTCTGTCTTACCATGAGTGGAAACTTTAGAAACCCTTGACTATTATTGAAGTAAAATTAGTTTATTTGATGAATTGCTACTATTCAGCTCCATTTTGAAAACATTTCGATCTGTGTTTATTTGTATTTTTCCTGTTAGTTTATACCCCATTGGTTGTTAAAGCCAGATGGTGGATAAACATAGAACTGCACTCCATTCCTGTGTGCATCTGTGGATCAACAGCAGATGTTACTATTATTGTAAACACCCCCTTTTCTACTTTTTTTTACTAATAGCCCAGTTTCATACCCTTAAGAGTGTGCATATCATGAATGCTTGGTCTTGTTGGATTTGTGAGAATCTACTGAATCTACTGGTACCTTGTTTCCCATGTAACAATAATAAATATACGAGGTCTGTCAATAAAGTAACGGTCCTTTTATTTTTTTCAAAAACTATATGGATTCATTCATATGTTTTTACGTCAGACATGCTTGAACCCTCGTGCGCATGCGTGAGTTTTTCCACGCCTGTCGGTGACGTCATTTGCCTGTGAGCACGCCTTGGGAAGGAGTGGAAATGGCGGAATGAAAAGGACTTTTTTTCCATCAGAATTTTTTCAGAAGGTGTTAGAGACTGGCACCTGGAAACCATTCAAAACATTTATCTGGCTTTCGGTGAAAATTTTACAGGCTTCACAGAGAATAAGGTCTGTTACTACAGCTACAGTGTGTCAGAGGACAAGTTTGGACATGTCTATCTCGGCTTTCAATGCTTACCAGTCCAGTAAGTATCAGTGAAATTGTGGAGAGCTGGGCATGTCCAAACTTGTCCTCTGACACGCCGAAACAGAGGTGTTCCTTTGTCTCGCTTCCAAAGCGAATCGGTCTTTACACGCGAAGCCTCCGCGCGGCTTTCCATGACAAAATCTCTTGTTAAAAGTGAAATCTGCCGGAAAATGGCTGACGTCCAGCTCATGTGATAACCAGAGAAAGAGCACACGACGGTCTCGTATCCACAGAGCCATCCGTTAGAAATGGTCCGGTGGCTTGTGCCACGTCGTTGCAGCTCGGAGCACAGCGCACCGAGCATCCTTAAAGGGGTCCTTAAAGCTGTAGTAACAGACCTTATTCTCTGTGAAGCCCGTAAAATTTTCACTGAAAGCCAGATACATTTTTTGAATGGTTTCCAGGTTCCAGTCTCTAACACCTTTTGAAAAAATTCTGATGGAAAAAAAGTCCTTTTCATTCCGCCATTTCCAGAAAATGAAAATCCGACGAGGGAGCGGGACCACTCCTTCCCAAGGCATGCTCACAGGCGAATGACGTCACCGGACAGGGTGGAAAATCACGCATGCGCACGAGGGTTCAAGCTTGTCTGACGTAAAAACATATGAATGAAATCCATATAGTTTTTGAAAAAAATTAAAAGGACCATTACTTTATTGACAGACCTCGTACACAAACCTGGATTAATCTTATTAGTCACATAGCCACTACTATTATTCTGAACACTACTGTATATCTGCATGCCTTTTCATAGCCCCATTCCATTATGATATATTTATTTTACAGTGAACATACAGTAATTTTGCCTATTTGACTTCTTTACGTCTTACAGAAGTATTTTTCCTTTTCTTTTTATTGTTGTTTATGCACCAATTACTTCTTACAGAAATACTTTTTCCTTGTCTTTTTATTATTGTTGTTTATGCACCAATGATTCCAGATCAAATTCCTTGTGAGAGCTTACTTGGCAATAAATTTGATTCTGATTCTGATCAAGCCAACATTTTGCCAATTGAATGCCATGGCAAAAATTACCTGCAGGGAATGTTCCTTTCTTCTTTAAAACATGTGAGTGGTGCCATAGGCAAAGCCACACAGCTACTGACCTGCTGTGATCAGGCCAGCACACTACTCATTTTTTGTTTGTTTGTTTTTTTTCCGGAGCTCCGCATTCATGACACAGTTTTGTTGTTTTGCAAGTTATAATCTTCCCCTTCTCCTAAATCTAACCATTTTGTAACCCCCATCACGAAATGAATTGTGCCCGTTATGAAAAACACCCAATTTTCATACCGCTGTCACAAACCCATAGATTAATGTACTTTTCGTAATCCAGCCCCACAAACTGCCATGAGGACTCGGTTGGAGAAGGCACATCTTTTGTATAGTGATAGAAATGATGGAAATGAAAAAAGTTATTCAGTCTCATTAAATGCCAAAGTTTGTTTTCCTAAAACGTAAAATAAATCAATAAATAAACATCAACCTGTCCATTTCTGCACTGCATGAATCTGTATTTTTCTTCTTTTTTGAATGCACAGTTGGAAGCAGACCTGCTAAAACGCAAATGCAATGGGGACTTTTTGATTACTTGTTTGATTTTTGTTGTTGTTGTTGTTGTCCAGCTGCACACCCTTATAAGTAAATGAGATGGAAAATAATTGGTAGCCATCAGTCCTCACCAGGTCTCTCATTATTCTATCTCACCTGTAATATAATATTTGGTTATGCTGACCAACACATGGGGGCAGAGATTAATTGTTACCTTGTCAGCATGTTTGTTTGACTGAATACACAATAACTCAAAATGTACAGGAATGATTTGCTTTTCTTGGACATGTCTCCCTTGTAAAAGAGATTCTTGATCACAGTGAGACTTTCATATCTAAATACAAGAGAAATAAAATTAAATAAGCTGGGCTCATTCAAAGAAGCACAATAAACAATTTTCTGAACATGCAGTCACATCAGTGCTACTCCTAACCCTATGAATCCCACCCCATGAAATAATTGCCAGAAAATTCAATTTGTTTTGAAGTAGGAGTCTTTATTGGACCTTTTAACAAATCCACCAAAAAAAAAAAAAAAATCCATTTTGCATATATGAGTTTTTATTTGCATCATATTTGCTAAATTGGGCGTTCTAGCATAAAAAAAAAAAAAAAAAATCCATTTTATATCCAGAGCAACATAACATTTCAAACCAATAAAATGCTGGACTTTCTTATGGAAATTGCGTAAACCTAACAAATAACTTTTTCCCCAAAACAACAATAAACAATGTCTGAATCTGCTAAAATCTGTGCTCTTGAATGTCCTCCTCATCACTACGATCAGAGTTTCCTCCATATCACTATCAGATGACTTGTCCTCTGTAAACATTACATTTGGGAGTCCCATTCCTCATCTTCTTCCTCGTCTGATTGCTCCATGTCACTCACATTCCCATCCAGAATCATCTTCAATGCATCATAGTTCTACGCTTTTTACTCTTAATTCATTTTATTATGAAACAGAGCATGCTGCAGCCTCAACTTTACCTAAATTCTGGGTCTTTTAGTGAAGCTTATGGCTAGTGGCCGGCAATCACCTTAGTATTTCCTGTTTTTCTTGTTGTTTAATACTGACAAATTATACTGTATTTCTTGTCTTTCTGATGCCTGATTCAGTTTTTTTTCTCTCTGTTTAAAGTGCAGCTCCATCCAGAGATGGGTGTGGTGTCTGTTTCTGAAACCCTCCTGTCCTGTGCACCAACAGCATTTCCTGTATATTTGTTTTGTGAATTGTTCTGTAATTTGTGTCTGTGGCATGGCCCAAGCAGAGGGTCACCCCTTTGAGTCTGGTCTGCTTGAGGTTTCTTCCTCAGAGGGAGTTTCTCCTTACCACTGCTGCTCTGGGGGTTAGTAAGGTTCGACCTTACCTGTGTGAAGCACCTTGAGGCAACTCTGTTGTGATTTGGTGCTATACAAATGTAAATACATTGAAAACTGAAATCATGAACATTGAACTTTTTTGCCATCTGAAAAAAACACAACAAAAAAACCCAAATTATTTTGTATTTCTTCTCAGATATATTGTTTGCATTGTTTATGGAATGTATTGCTGAATGCATAAGCTTAAAATTCAACAAAATTATGATTGACAAATTTGCAAATATATTACTTTGAATACCCGGTGTATCAAATTTGATACATACCTTCTCAACACGATGTAACTCAAAATGAAAATATCAAATATTGAGTATTTACATGGAATCAACCCATTAACTACTTCTATTGATGTTTCTGAAAAAAAGTCTTACCTTTCAATCCTCTAATTTGGCAAGAATATGACTGAAAAACCACACGTAGATCACTTGTTGCAGGCAGCCATTTTGAATGTCTCACCTGAAGGCCCTCTTGATGCATAGATACTGACATCTGGTTTGCATCTGGACATCACAGTTTGCCTGTGCACTACAAGTATCTCATTGTATACTATGGGTGTTTCAGGAAAAAAAAATATCACACTGATGATGTAGACATCTCAGAAATCCTGTATCAAATATGATACACTTGGCGTTATAGGGCTAAACAACCATGTACCAGCGCATGCTCACAATGATGGATGGTTTAAAAAGAAAACCAGAAGGTAACAAGTAATCCCAACAACATAAACTACTTTAGTAAGTCATTGATTTTATTGATGCCAGACTATTCTTTGAAATAGGACATTCCGCAGTTGTAATCCCAACAGTGATGCATGTTATCATAATTAACCCTGTCCAGATTTATCCTGCCTAGCTATGTAGGGGAGAGCAAAGCTGGACAACATCAGATGGACATTTGTAGGATGACTTTGGAGGTGATGAAGAGCAGGGTGTTATGATTCGGGCATGAGTGGAAGATGAACCCAGAAGCAGAGAGCAGAAAGTGAGTGGTAACAAAGGATTTATTGAACAGAATAAATGTGAATGGCTGCCTATCCAAGTGGAGACCGGCCCGCTGACCAGTGGAACCAGGGAGTCCACAGTCCAGAATGGTTTCAGTCCCAGCAGATGGATCCGGAGCCAGGTTGCCGCCACAAGCTGTCGACAAGGCTGGGGAGAGAGAGAGAGAGAGATGGTGAGTGCTGAGCCAGTCACTTCCAGAAGCAGTTCACAAAGTCAATCAGTGACAACTTATAACAGCTGATCCAGATAAGCAGGCAGTAAGATTCTGTTCAGTTTCTTTCAAATCGTTCTTAATCAGGAAAAGTTCTCAGTCAGTTTGAATCGGTGATAATTGATCACAGCTGGTCTGGTAAGCAGGCATTTAGACAAAATGATTCAGTGAAGTTTCTTCCAGTGCTCCTCTTCAAGAAATGTTCACAGTTCACTTGTATTACGTTTTAAGCAGAGTTCTGTGTGCAGCAGCTTGTAAAAGCAAAGAGAGCAAACACTTAACTTGGCTGATGTGGAGCGTGGGAGCGCCATCACAGGCTGGAGGAAAGTCGTGGTTTGCTTCAGCAACAAGCTGCGTCTTTTCAGGCTGGTGTGTGGAAACAGAGAAAAATGTTTGAGCAAGAGAAAAATGACCAGTCTTACTGTGGAAGGTTTTCAGAGTTTCTGGCAAGGATGGAGTGAAGAGCCAGGGTTCATATACTGCACTGATGAGATGTGGAACAGGTGTGTCGATCAGCTTGCAGCACGCCACCTGTGCAGAAAAGAGAAAGAGCAGCAGCAGCAGACAGCCCACAACAGTACCCCCCCCCAACTGGAGCCCCCAGGCGACCTATCTGGACGATCAGGATGCTCCCTATAGAAGTCCCAGATGAGGGAGGGGTCCAAGATGAGCCCCCGCTTGACCCAAGAGCGTTCTTCAGGGCCGTAGCCCTCCTAGTTCACCAAATACTGGTAGCCCCACCACCGACGACGTACGTCCAGGATCTTCCGGATGGTCCAGGCCGGATGGACCGTTCCACCATCCGGGCAGGGGGTGGCGCAGGAGCAGGAGGACACAACGGACTCGAATGAACTGGCTTCAGTCTGGAGACATGGAAGACCGGGTGGATCCGCAGGGAGCGGGGAAGACAGACGGACAGCAACCAGATGAGCACCCCCGTCAATGACAGAAGGACCGATGTAACAGGGAGCCAGCTTCGGGAAGTCCGTTTGAAGAGGGATGTGCCTTGAAGAGAGCCACACATCCTGCACAGGCCGATAATCAGGGGCGGGGGTACGATGCCAGACAGCATGGCCCTGCATCCGTGTCCGGGTCTTCAGCAGGGCAGAGCGGGCGGTTTTCCACACCTGATGGCATCTTCGGAGGTGGAGCTGCATGGAAGGGACAGAGATCTCTGCTTCTTGACAAGGGAAGAGTGGCAGTTGGTTTCCAAGGGAGGCTTCGAAAGGTGAGAGTCCGGTAGCTGAGGAGACCTGGGAGTTGTGTGCATACTCCACCCAGGGCAGATGTAGGCTCCAATCCGTTGGGTGGGCGGCAGAGACACACCGTAGAGTGGTCTCGCGGTCTTGGTTGACCCGCTTTGCCTGCCCATTGGTCTGGGGATGGAACCCGGACGACAGGCTGACTGAGGCCCCCAGAGCGACGCAGAAGCTCTGCCAGACATGAGACATGAACTGAGGTCCTCGAGCAGAAACGATGTCCAGGGGTATGCCATGCAGCCAGACAACATAGTGGACGAGAAGGTCGGCGGTCTCCTGGGCAGTTGGTATCTTTGGCAGGGGCACGAAGTGGGCTGCCTTGGAGAACCAATCCACGATCGTGGAGGAGAACAGTGTTCGCCTGGGAAGGAGGTGAGTCAGTGACGAAATCCATTCCAATATGTGACCATGGATGGCCTGGAATGGGAGCAGTCGCAGGAGCCCAACAGAAGGTTGATGAGAAGTTTTGCCACGAGCGCAGACAGTACAGGCTTGGACGAAGTCCTTCACGTCCACTTGGGCTGTGGGTCACCAAAAGTGGCGACGGAGGAGTTCTAAGGTCCAAGTAATTCCAGGATGGCATGACAGTTTAGATCAGGGGTGGCAAGTTTGGACCTCAAGAGCCACATTCCTGACACTCTTAGTTGTCTCCTGCTCCAACACACCTGAATCCAATGAAAGGCTCATTTAAAAGTCTACTAACGAGTCTTTCATTGGATTCAGGTGTGTTGGAGCAGGGAGACAACTAAGAGTGTCAGGAATGTGGCTCTTGAGGAACCGAACATGGCCACCCCTGGTTTAGATGAATGACAGAACTGAAGAACTTGAGGTCGGACCTCTGGAGGAACCAAAAGCCGGCTGGGTGGACCACCACCCGGGTCCGGATGGCGGGTGAGGGTGTCCTAGACGCTCGCTCAACTTCCCAGGATAGTGCCCCCACGACCATGGATCGGGTAGGATGGTCTCTGGTGGTTCCTTGGTCAAGGTAGCGAACTGGGGGACATGGCATCCGGCTTTGTGTTTTTTGCTACCTGGATGGTAGGAGATGGTAAAATTGAACGCCCAAAGAACAGCGACCACTGACTTGCCGGGAGTTCAGCTGTTTGGCAGACTGGATGTATTCAAGATTGCGGTGGTCTGTTCAAACGATGAACGGAACCTGCGGCCCCCTCCAGCCAGTGTCTCCACTCGGCTAGGGCCTCTTTTATGGCCAAGAGTTCTCTGTTACCCACGTCATAGTTTCTTTCTGCGGGGGTCAGACGCCGCAAAAAGAAAGCGCAGGGGTGTACCCGGTTGTCTATCTCCCCATGCTGGGATAACACTGCCCCTAACACAGAGTCCGAGGCATCGACATCGACAATGAACTGGCGATCCAGGTCCGGTTGGGTGAGAACTGGTGCCGTAGTGAAGCGTTCCTTCAATAAGGCAAAGGCTTTGTCAGCCTGATGGGTCCATTGGAACAAGTTCTTAGAAGAGGTAAGTGCAGTGAGAGGTGCAGCGACCTGACTGAACAAGCGAATGAAGCGTCGATAGAAGTTTGCGAAACTGAGAAACTGCTGTAGTTGCTTGACGGATGAAGGAACGGGCCAGTCTACAACTACTTTGACCTTGGCAGGGTCAGGTTTTACCTGGTTTTGAGAGATGATGAATCCTAAAAATGACAGTGTCTAGATTTAATTCACACTTCTCTGCTTTAACAAACAATCGGTTTTCTAGTAACCACTGGAGCACAAGTCGTAAATGCTTAGTGTGGATCTGAGGATTAGGAGAGAACATCAGGATGTCATCCAAATAGACGAACACGAACCTGTTCAGGAAGTCTCTCAACACATCATTAACCACCGCCTGGAAGGTAGCTGGAGCGTTGGTAAGACCGAAGGGCATGACCAGGTATTCGAAATGCCCCAGTGGTGTGTTGAAGGCAGTCTTCCACTCATCCCCCTCTCTGACACGCACCAGATGATAGGCGTTACGAAGGTCCAATTTCGTGAAAATGGAGACCCCTGCAAGGAACTAAATGCCGAATCTAGAAGAGGAAGTGGGTACCGATTATGGACCATTATGGCATTTAGTCCCCGGAAGTCGATGCAGGGGTGCAGGGAACCATCCTTCTTCCCAACAAAGAAGATGCCTGCCCCCAGGGGAGAGGAAGAAGGCCAGATCAACCCAGCAGCCAAGGAGTCTCGGATATAGGTCTCCAAGGTTGTAAAATCTACCAGAGGGTAGCTGAGCGCCAGGAAGCAGGTCGATGGCACAGTCATACGGATGGTGAGGAGGAAGTGAGAGTGCACGATCCTTGCTGAAAACCTCACCAAGGTCGTGATACTCTGGAGGGACTGAGAATAAATCAGGAGGTGAATGGACCTTCTCATTTACCTCCATGCTGGGGGAAACCAAGGAACTAAGACACCTCTTGAGACAGGCTTCGCTCCATCGAGTGATCGCCCCAGACTGCCAATCTATACTGGGATTGTGTCTGAATACCCATGGATGGCCTAGAACCAAGGGGGATGAAGATGGGATAACATAAAACTGAATCATTTTGCGGTGATTTCCTGACACCACTAATGTGACTGGAGCGGTGCGGTGAGTAATGGTCAGTAAGGATGTGCCATCTAATGCATGCACCGACAGTGGGGAAGGAAGTGCTTCAAGAGGCATCCTGTTTTTGGATGCAAAGGTGGCATCTATGAAGTCTGTGAAGATGGATCCAGAGCCAGGTGGCTGCACAAGCTATCGATGAGGCTGGAGAGAGAGACACAGATGGGAGTGCTGAGCCAGTCACTTCCAGAAGTGGTTCACACAGTCAATCAGTGACATCTTATCACAGCTGATCCAGATAAGCAGGCATTTAGGCAGAAAGATTCTGTTCAGTTTCTTCAAATCATTCTTAATCAGGAAAAGTTCTCAGTTCAGTTTGAATCAGTGATAACTGATCACAGCTGGTCCTGGTAAGCAGGCAATTAGACAAAATGATTCAGTGCAGTCTTTCTTCCAGTTGCTCCTCTTCAAGAAAGTTCACAGTTCAACTTGTATTACATTTAAGCAGAGTTCAGTGGGCAGCAGCTTGTAAAAGCAAAAGAGAGCAAACAACTTAACTTGGCTGATGTGGAGTGTGGGAACTCCGTCACAGGCTGGAGGAAAGTCGTGGTTTGCTTCAGCAACAAGCTGCGTCTTTTCAGGCTGGTGTGTGGAAACACTGAGAGAAAAATGTTTGAGCAAGAGAAAAGTGACCAGTCTTATGGTGGAAGGTTTTCAGAGTTTCTGGCGAGGATGAAGAGCCAGGGTTCATATACTGCAGTTGATGAGATGTGGCACAGGTGTGTTGATCAGGTTGTGGCATGCCACCTGTGCAAAAAGAGAAAGAGCAGCAGCAGCAGCAGACGGAGTAGGCAGCCCACAACACAGGGAGTAAGAGCTGGACCACAGCTCAGATGGTGGAAGCTGAAGGAGGAGGGCTGTTGAAATTCAGGATGGAGGAGGTGAGACAGGCACTGAATGGAAGCAAAGTGATGCTGGATAATTGGACAACTACTGCAGAAGTAGTTACGGGCACAGCTACGAAGGTACTGGGTGTAACACCTGAACAGAGGAGACCAATGTTGCTGAGATGGAATGATGACCTACGGGAAAGCCCAAGGAGAAAGATGTTTGCAACAAACAATTGGTAAAATCAGAGACAGGATGGAAGTAGACAGGTACAGAATACAAAGAGATGTAGTGTAAGATAAAAACAGATACAAGGCTATCTACAAGAATGAAAGGAAAAGTTTGCAAGATGGTAGGAACAATAGCTATGTTATATGGCTTAAAGACTAGCATGAACAAAATGTCAGGAGGCAGAGCTGGAGGTGATCAAGTTACTGTAGCTTGCAATCTTCCTTTGGAGTGACGAGGATGGACAAGGTAAGGAATTTGCATGGGTACAGCATAGAAAGCAAGGCTTGGAAAAGAGGTCAGAAAGTCAAGACTGAAATGGTTTGTGCATATATAGGGTATATTCGGAGAAAGATGCTGAGGATGGAGCCACCAGGTCATAGGAGAAGATCGACCCCAAAGAGGAGGGACGACATGGAGGTGGTTGGTGTGACAGAAGAAGATGCAGAGGACAGGATGAGATGGAGATGAATGACCTGCTGTAGCAGCCATTAATGGGAGCAACCAAAAGAACTATAATAATAATTATTATTATTTTCTAAAACAACTCCAAGCTAGTAGTGTAAGTACATGTGCAGATGCTTCATTGATTGTAGCCTTTTAATTATCAAATTCTTAATTCTTAAAATTGTTAAATGCTCAGAAGACAAATGTTTCATTCTCTGCACAGGATGCCATTCAGTCACTAAATATTTCCACAAAAAAAAAAAAAAAAGAAACATTGTTGGTTGCTACATTAATGTACAAAAAGTTATTTGTGTGCTTTTAATTAATGCAACTAATATTTTTACTTCATTATACTACACTGCTGTGCCCAAATCTAAATGCAACACTAAGTTTTTACTTGTTGCTGCTCCCTAAGACCTATTTGATCCACACAAAATGTTGATTTCCCTAGAATTATGTTCACAAATTTGTTAACATCCAGTTATAGAGTGCTGCACATTTGCAAAGAAAATCCATCCATCTGGCATTTTGGCAAATCAAGATTCTGATTCAACAACATTATTATTGCACAGATGTGCCTTTGAGTGGCTGCAAAATAGGTCATTCTAAAATTTGCAGCTGATAAGAGTTTTTTTTTTTTTTTCATTGAAGAAGCCAGATGTGGCCTGCAGTTGTGCAACTGGTTGGAAATGATGTTGGAGGTGTGTTATAGTGGTCAAATGCACATTCAGTTCATGCACAATAGCCGTGGTGGTCATTCCTGCAGTCAGCATGCAAATTGCATGATCCCTCAAAACATGTGACTTCTGTGGCATTATGTGTGATAAAACTTCACATTTTACAGTGGACTTTTATTTTGAATAATCCAATAAGCATCTGTCTAATAATCATGCTGTTTAATCAGCACTGTGATGTGCCGAACCTGCCCGGAGTGTACGTAGATTATCTTGGCAAAGGTGAAATACACATTCAAATTGATATTATAAAAAAAATCTGAAGAAAATTTGAGCGAAATAAACATTTTGTGTGCATGAAAGTCTCAGATCCTCTATTTCACTGCCTGAGAAATCTGACAAAAAAAAAAAGTGTTGCATTTATATTTTTGTTGAGAATATTTTAAGGTCAGTTTCAAATCAGTCTTGCTGAGAAGAAAAATCCTATCAAACTCATCTTTTAAGCATTCCAAATCAAAAAGCAGAACATAAAAGTAGCATGATTGAGGTCAGAGTGGGACCATGAACATGGTGGCTGAATAGACTTGTGGGAGATAACCAGCATTTTGAAAAAAAAATGAATGAATGAAAAGAACTGCAAGGTCTCAGAGTTCCTGTATGGATCAGGGAGAAGATTGTAATAAAGTTAGGTTTAATTGAAAAGTTTGATCAAGAATGTTAAATTGTGCCCACTGCTGCATCAATCACAAATAAACATAGCTGTCAACGCAGGAAAAAAAGAGCGAATGACTTGGCACTTGGCACTCCAGCAATGAGGCAGCATGTTGGGTGAGTGCAGTGGAGACAATTAGTGCAGCAGGCACAATCTGAAACATTTCTTCAAATGGCGATACAAGCACCAAATTTGGCACAAATACATTAGAATAGAATAGAATTTATTTCAGCAACAACACAGCAGCATAAAGACAACATATCAAACAAATCAAAAAAACAAGACCAAATTAAACACCGTGTGCCTGAAAAGGGGGTGGGAAGAAGCAAAGCTTATAAATTACCCACCCCTCATACCCCATCCCAAAAGTCCAAGTCCAACATATAATTACACTTATGCTCACACTCCTATATATACAAATAAGCAAATTAAATACATACATCCACAAATTTATACATTTTTTTTTATTTATGATTTTCTTTATATCCAGAAATTATTAATTTCTTATAATGTTTCTTAAAACAGACAAAAGAACTACATGATCTAATTTCCACAGGACATTTGTTCCAAATCTTCACCCCTTTAACTAAAACACAAAAACCCTTGACATTAGTACGTACGGGAGGCTTCTTAAAAACCATACATCCTCGTAAACTGTATACAGATTTCCTGATCTTGAACAGGCTCTGGACATAAAGTGGCAAGGCTGTTATGTGTCGACGCGGATTGAGGAGCGAACCTGCGTCAGACAGAACCCAGCACTAAAAATAACCAGAAAGCGGTTCCAACAACAAAAACAATTTATTTTTCACCTGTGCCTAAATAAAATGTACAAACCAAAACCAACGTCCTTCTGGAGGAGTGACTGTTGGCAAGCTCTCCAGCGCCCGCAAGGAGAGAAGTCCGGCGCTCCTGGACCCAGTACCACCAGACAAACACCCCCAGGTGGACACGACAAACTGACTCTCTGTGAAGCAAAGAATCTGTGAGGTAAGTCAGCAGTTACAACGTCTTTCAAAAGACACACGCTATCAGCAACACATTCAGGTCTGTACTTTTTATCTTTATGCAAATGAGCAGCTTCTCACAAGTGGAGGATCACTTATCCGCACGCCACAGCAGTGAGAAGCAAACTGCACAATTCTCATCACAATTCAAGTATACTGTGTAACAAAACACCAAGTTACTATCAACAATTAGTCAAATACTTAATTACCTTTAATGTGTGCTGACAGCATGTGTCCTCACCCTTCCTTGCTCCACGGGCTCGATGTGTCAAACCCAGGCGCGGTCCTCAGCGTCTCACAAACGAACATCACAAGGTCGAGTTCCCGGCAGTTCTGCTTGAATCACACATGCCTTAAAAGCAGAACGCCATCCAATTATCTGCTTCAGCTGAAAGTCTTTAAGGTTGCATGTGAGCACCAGTCACAGGTGCTTCACATGATGTTGATGAGGGTGAGGATTCTTCAGCCAGCACCTTCTCCACAGACAAATCAGTTTCCATGCCACCTGAGGAGCAAAGAAAAGAAAAGAACACCAAAACATCCAGCCACACCCCCCAACACACAACAGTACCCCCCCATCAACGGGAAGCCTCCCGGCGAGCCGAACAGCCCAGACCCGAGAACAGCACCTCCCTCCAGGGTCCACGTCAGGAAGTAGACAGCACCATGCTCCCAAGGTCCACCACAGACAGCAGGACAGGCACCGCAGCTGGAAGGCCGGCTGGAATCAACAAAGCCCCAAAACATACCCCAATGCACTCCAACACACAGAAAAAAAACATAAAACCCACCCAAAACCTCCCCAGGGGACCATCCCATCAAACCCCGGGAAGAAAAGAAAAACCCCCCAAACGCCAAAACCCAACACAGCCCCACAAACACAATACAAACAGAAATGCATAAAAGAAAAATAACAAACAACCCCCCCAGAATGACCTGCAGAGTCCAACCCCCCCCAGAGGGCCTTCATCGCCAGTTCCAGGAGGAACAGCCAGAAGCATGATCCCACACAGGTCTCCAGGTATACATGGAGCAAAACGGCGCCCCCCAGGGGGACCGTACCATCAACCCCAGGAGGTACCCTCCCCACAACCCCGGAACCCCAGACCCGGTCACACTTGGCCAGTTGGCCCCAAGCCAATTCCCCCCAGAGGACCGTCCCATCAACCCTGGAGGTGGAACCCGGAAGGAAACAGAACAAAATCAAACATCAACCCCCGGAGGACTACCAAAAACAACCCCGGGGGGATATAAAACGACTGTTAAACCCTGTTACCCTCCCCGGCACCTCGAAAGACCCCAGGTCCCTCCCAGAGCCTTCGGCGGCTCAATTTTGGCGAACGGCTCAAAATATCAAGCCGGAGAAGGGAACAGAAAAAAACTAACCCAGCTCCAACCCCAAGGCGCAGCAGAGAACCGGAAATACATCCGGTGCCCCAACTCGACCATACCCCAGCCTCTCGGGAGGGTGGAACTACCGAAATGGCGAACGGCAACAGATCGGCCCACCCCTCCGACTGAGGTAAGTCTCCGCTGCACCACACCCCGGCAACACCAATGACGAACGGTACAAAGGCTCACCGAGGCTGGAGTGGAACCGGGCCCTAACCAAACCAAAAAAAACGCCTCTAACACCCCCCCCCCCTAGGTGCAGAGGTCTTCTGAGAATGCTCAGCGTGACCAACCTGCACCGCCCCACCACCCACAAGACAAACGGTCTTGGGGCAAGTGAGGTTGGGGTTAGGGATGTAGAGAAATAAAAAACAAAATAAAACGACCCAACAACCCAAACAGAAAATACCTAAAAACACATAAAAAATTAATAATGACGTGGGCTCAGGCGGACTTCCAACCGCCTAACAGTCACTCCACCAGATACGCCTCTGACTCCCCATACAATTATAACCCCTATTTAAGGAAAAAAACATTTACCCGTGCTAGATTTTTTTTTTTTTATGTGTGTTATGTTGCCTGTCCCGGAACACTTGGAGACACGTCACCATTATTTCTCTTGACGTTTACATGTCGGGGCAATACAGTAATCTCTGCTCGTCCGAGCTGCATGGGCTCGTCAACAGGAGGAGCCAGAGGTCCCGTCGGAGGAGCCTCAGTGGGGCAAAGAAGAGGCGGCCCAGATCTGTGTCGGGGAAAGCCCCGAGACGAAAAAACCCGCTCTGATGGGCGTCCTCTCTTGCGTCCACGCTCCTTCATCCGATCATCTAGACGAATCACCAACGATATTAGCTCATCTAATTCGTTTGGCTCGTCACGGACTACCAGCTCGTCTTTCAATGACTCACCCAACCCATCTACAAATACGCTTCGTAAAACTGCGGCATTCCAACCTGTGGGTGACGGAGTTATCGGCACCGGTACCGATAGTGCCGCAGCTGGAGCAGCAGGAAGCAGAACGGCTTGCGCTGCAAGCTCCGTAACACGGGCGTCTGTTTAATTTGGTTCGCGAGATGCTGTAATTGCTCCCGTATGTTCTCAAGTGTTCTTGAACTTTTTCGACAAAAGGAACCGCTTCTGCCGCTGGGTCCATTATGGAATGGCCGGGAACTACTGTTATGTGTCGACGCGGATTGAGGACGCGAACCCTGCGTCAGGACAGAACCCAGCGCCTAAAATAACCAGAAAGCGGTTTCCAACAACAAAAAACAATTTATTTTTCCCCTGTGCCTAAATAAATGTACAAAACCAAAACCAATGTCCTTCTGGAGGAGTGACTGTTGGCACGCTCTCCAGCGCCCGCAAGGAGAGAAGTCCGGCGCTCCTGACCCACTACCACCAGACAAACACCCCCCCAGGTGGACACTGACAAACTGACTCTCTGGAAGCAAAGAAGATGTGAGGTAAGTCAGCAGTACAACGTCTTTCAAAGACACACGCTATCAGCAACACATTCAGGTCTGTACTTTTTATCTTTATGCAAATGAGCAGCTTCTCACAACAAGTGGAGGATCACTTATCCTGCATGCCACAGCGTGAGAAGCAAACTGCACAATTCTCATCACAATTCAAGTATACTGTGTAACAAAACACCAAGGTTACTATCAACAATTAGTCAATACTTAATTACCTTAATGTGTGCTGACAGCCTGTGTCCTCACCCTTCCTGCTCCACGGGCTCGATGTGTCAAACCCAGGCGCGGGTCCTCAGCGTCTCACAATACGAACATCACAAGGTCGAGTTCCCGGCAGTTCTGCTTGAATCACACATGCCTTAAAAGCAGAACGCCATCCAATTATCTGCTTCAGCTGAAAGTCTTTAAGGTTGCATGTGAGCACCAGTCACAGGTGCTTCACATGATGTTGATGAGGGTGAGGATTCTTCAGCCAGCACCTTCTCCACAGACAAATCAGTTTCCATGCACCTGAGGAGCAAAGAAAAGAAAAGAACCCCAAAACATCAGCCACACCCCCCAACACACAACAAAGGCCTGGTTATTAGCTTTGTACAAAGTTTGTATGGTGATATAATCACTAAATCTCTAAATTTCAGTAATTTAAAGTCATAAACAGAGAATGCGTTGGCTCAAGATAAGGTTATTACAGATGATTCTAATGGCATTGTTTTGTAAAGAAATACATGATTGGTATTTGATTGTAAGTATTACCCCAGAGTTCGATACAATATGTCATATATGGTACAATTAAAGATAATATATCTAAGTAGCCACTCCTGGGACAATATGTCCTGACCCTGTACATGATAGCGATAGATTTTGACATTTTAAATTTTATATAATTTATATGAGGTTTCCAGCTGAGTTTATTGTCAATTATAACCCCTAGAAATTTGTTCTCAGTTACTATCTGTATTTCCATATTGTTAATGGTTACACTTTTACATTTAGGCACAAATTATTTCCAAAATCATACATTGGTTTTCCCCAAGATGAAGTGACAGTTTATTAGCATCAAACCAGCCTTAAATTTATCCAGTTCGTTTACCATCGTGTCAAGAAGCTGTTCAAGATTATCACCACTGCAAAATACAGTTGTGTCATCTGCAAAAAGAACACACCTCAGTACCTGTGACACATAACATATATCATTTATATATAAAATAAATAAACAAGGACCTAAGACCGAACCCTGGGCACCCCACACGTAATTCCCGAAGTTCGGAATCAATGTTATTGTATTGAACATACTGATACCGACCATGTAAATAACTATTTATCCAGTCATATGCTAATCCTCTGATTCCATATTTCTGTAATTTAGTTAGCAATATTTCATGATTTACAGTGTCAAAACGCTTTCTGTAAATCAAAAAAAATACCTACTGTATATTGCTTGTTATCGACTGCAGTCGCTATATTTTCCACGAAATCCATCAATGCATGTGAAGTAGTCCTAGATTTTCTAAATCCATATTGTTCTTCACAGAGTATCTCATACTTTGGGAAGTAATTATCCAGTGTTTTTACAAATTTTTTTTCTAGTATTTTAGAAAATTGTGGTAAAAGTGAAATAGGTCTATAATTTGAAAAAGTGTGTTTGTCACCAGTTTTAAACTAAGGTATTACTTTGGCTATCTTCATCTGTGAAGGGAATTTACCAAAACTTAATGATATATTACAAATATAAGTGAAAGGTTTTACTATACAATCAATGATTTTTTTCAACAAAGCCATATCCAAATTATTGAAGTCCTTTGATTTCTTACTTTTAGAATTCTGCACCAGATCAATTATTTCTTTTTCATTTGTTCCACCAACAAACATTGACACAGATTTATTAAATGTTATCTTATTTTCAAAAGATTTAACGCTCAATGAATCAATATTACTGGCAAGATTTTTACCTACATTGACAAAATATTCATTAAAATGGTCAGCAATAGTCTCATTATCTTCTATCACAGTATTATTGGAAAGAAAAAAGAAGGATAATCTCTACCATTTTTGTTCTTTTTTATTACTTCATTTAAAATATTCCATGTATTTTTTATATTATTCTTATTTTTAACAAGTAAGTCACTATATCTTTTCTTACTAAATCTCATAATATGAATTAATTTATTCTTATATATTTTATATTTACTTTCAGCTTCCTTTGATCTCAATTTTATAAATTGTTTATACAGTAAGTTCTTCTTTTTACATGCCCTCTGAAGACCCTTGATTATCCATGGTTTATTGCTGTATCGGTTAGTATATATCTTGTTAACAAGAGGACAGTGTTTATCGTATAACTTAGAAATGATAGAAATAAAACCATCATAAGATTCATCAACATCATCAACATAAACATCATTCCAATTCTGGCATAATAAATCCACCCTTAAATTATCAACAGTTATTGGTGTGACATTTCTACTCAATCTATTACAATCCTTTTGAAACACTCGATCATGTGATGCAAAAACAGTAAATACTGGCAGGTGATCACTAATATCATTTACCAGCAATCCCACACTGAGATTACCAGATATGACATTAGTTAAAAGGGTTGTTGAATTCACAGTTATTCTACTTGGATGAATGATGGTCAGAAATACTCCCAAACAATATAAAGAATTTATAAATGAAGTGGTTTGTGGATGATTGTGAGGATTTAGAAAATCGATATTAAAATCACCACAGATAAATAAATGTGAATTCTTATTTATTTTGTTGTACATTCCCATAATTACTTGTTCAAAAGTATCAATATTTGCTCCGGGAGCTCTGTATAAACAACTAACAACCGTATTTTTTGAATTTATGGATGTAATTTTAACCGTAACATATTCCATGATATTATCAACTGTGAATGACATATTGTGAACTAATTTACAGTTGTAATCAAACCTTACATATAATGCCACACCCCCGCCTCTTCTCTTCTGTCGATTTACCTGAAACAATTGATAACCTTCCAACTGTACAAGATCTTGATTGACATCAGTTAACCATGTTTCTGATATAGCGATCACTGAAAAACTTTTTCTAAATGTATCTAAACAATCATTTATCCTTGAAAAATTCCGAGAAAGACTTCTACTATTAAAATGTATTATTGAAAAATCTCCATCTTTAATTTATAATCATTAAATTGTTCTTCTGTAAATAATTACATTGTCGCTCGATATTGTCACTAAAAAAAGAATCTGGATCTGATTCAGGTTCAAAATGGCGAGAGGCAGGATGGACTATAATTAAATGTTTCCAAACAGAGCTCCTTGGCAGAAATAAACTGATTATTAACCGTGTTCATTATATTATATACAGATTTTCCTCCATCATCACAATCAACCCAGTACATTTCTTTATGTATTACTTCACAACTACATCAGTTAAACTTACTAAGATCATGTTCATCTTTAATCCATAAGGTTTTAGCTTCTTCAGGTGTTCCATTTAATTTAATATAAACTTTACAGTTAAATGTCCATGTAGCCTGTATCTTGTTTTGTTTTCTTAAAAATCGTGCCTGTCTTGCTAATCTGAATTTTTCTTGGTCAAGTATTCATTTATATATACATTCGTTCCTTTTAAATTCTTTGCTTGTTTTAGAATTGCAAACTTCTGTTTCCTGTTTGTAAGCCTCAATAATATGACTTTAGGTTGATTTGACCTCTCCGCGGTAAAAGGTGACTACTATCGATATCATTAGGGTTTATTAAAATCCTTTGTCCTTCAAAGTGAAATCACCTGTTCCTCTACAGAGAGGTTGTCCATTTCAGAGGGCTCCCTTCCTGAAGCCACCACTCTTGCATAACTTCGAGGCTTAATGTCCAAACCTGTAATGAGAAGGTCATTTGACCTAGTCTGTTGTTCAAGTTCTGCAATTCGATTTTCCATAAGTTTTAATGATTTGTCTTTCTCTTCATTTGCCTTTTGTAATTCAACAACTTGTTTTGTTAATTCCAATATTTGTTGTTGTTGTGAAATAATTTTCAGTTGATCAGCCACATCTTTAATTCATTTGTGCTGACATCTCATTTAACATTTTTCTAATGTCCTCAAGTTCTTCCTCCATAAACACAGTACCCTTTTTTGGAGCCATAGCTGACGGGTCCTGAAGGCGAACCTACGACGCCGACAGCAGGAGGTCCAACAAGCAGCAGCCGCAGATTTAGTAGGCCTCAAAACAGGCCGACGCGGTATAAGCACCCCTCGAGGCAAGTCGACAAAAGACCACTGCAAACCCAGCAGCAGCAGCAGTAGCAGCGGTCTCAATGGATCTGATGGCAGCTGACGAATGCCGACGATGGTATCCAGCAGCAGCAACACGACGGATCCAACCGCCCCTGAGATGGTTGACGCATGCTAACAGCAGCGTCTCAGGCAAGCGTCGACCGCAACCCACCAGCCGTACTGCAGCCGCAGATCTTACAGGTCACAAAGGCGAGCTACTGGACTTCGACAGCGGTGTTCCAATCATTACAATAGCCGCAGGACTTACTTCGAGTTTTTCGCTGGTGGTCACAATACCGTTCTAACAGCAGAGCTAACGTTGAACATGGACAAGAAGCCCTGTGAGCGTGAGCAGGAAGCCTGTGACGTGAGCAGGAGGGTGGAGTGACGTGAGCACTCCACCCTTTACTATTTGAAAATAAATTGAATGGGCACTTGAATTTTCAATAGGCAGCCAAGTAGGGGTCAATTGAAGAATTACACAGGGGTCAAAATAAAAAAAAATGCTCCAATCAAATTAAAAACTACACCACATTATTTGTCTGATGATAAAGATTCTAAAAAGGTATAGTTTGGACTATTTGTGACTGAATGTTTTGGAGTTATGAGGTAAAACCAGCAAAAAATGGTGACAAAGGTCAATTTCAGTTTGTTCAGGGGTCAAAAATTAGGGCCCCTTCACACATAGTGCAAATTACGGCGAAACAACTCTGTATGATCAAAACACGAAACGTGCCGATGGACAGGTGTGCACGATGCCGGTGCAACATTTCATGCATGCAGGCACACAGTGTGAAGAAAAAAAAGCACAGCAGCTGTTCACACACAGCTGATGTGTAACCACATCACATGACACCCACGAGACTCAAACCTGCACCATCCAAAAGCTCTGATTGCCAGTCAGAAACTTTACCACTGAGCTACAATTGCAGTCCTGTGAAAGTTGTGGGAACCTGCCTGATATGAGGAAGGAGATGGACATATTTAAAATGAAATAAACCCATACACCATATAAAAACACCACATTTATCAAGCGGGCAGTACAAATATGATCCGTCTGTTCCTCTGGAGGTGACCCATGGTCACAGACATACAGTCATGAAGGGGCCGTTAAATACCCCTGGTTAAATAAAAAGAAAAAAATGCCACAAGATCCGAACCCACATGCTCTGATTACCAGATGGAAACTTCACCACTGCGGCACAAGCACTGTCTTGTAACAGGAAAGTGAAATGGGTAAAATCAACAAGCAGATAAACATATTTTCTAAATGAAAAAAAGTGCTGTGATAAATGACCAAATATTGTTTGGTACGGCATATTTCTGCTGATGCGTGATTGAAAGTGGCGTATTTGTCTTACTGTTGGCTTGTCCTGGTCATGCAGTGCACCGCTCACAGCGTGACACGCATGTCCGGTCAGACGTGACATTCAGAATCGCCTGCTGCGTGGCCACATGAACCGATGGCCCGTTTCTCCTCCCATCGCAAAAGTGATATTTTTTTTATGTATTTCCATACAAGCACACATACGCATGTGTCCATCAAAACACGGAATGTGTGCTGCAGCTGTAATGTCCAGAACCTGAGATGTCCCAATAGCTGTGGGCAGCCAGCCATGTCCCCTGTCCTGTCAGCGCACAGACCAAGATGTCACTCTGTGATCAGATGAGAGATTCCTCGCCTGCGGGGGAGGGGGGGACCACACACACACACACACACACACGTGTTGTGGGGGAGGAGCATGGGGGGGAGCACACGAAAGACACAAACATGTATTGTGGGAGGAGCCAACACTCTGACATGCCACATGTACACACGGCAATTTCACAGTCGTGGGGCGCTTAGACAAATTTCAGATCCAGCTCGACATTGATTGTCGGCAGACTGTTTTCACGATGATAGTACGAATGGCCACACATTTTCTAAGTGCCATGTGAGCGGTGTTAGATGTTCGTGCGTGTCAGCTGGAATTTGGTCAATACCTGCTGCGAGAGGGTTTGATGGGCTCACACAGCGCACACTCTGTCTTTCAGTCGTAGCTGTAGCAACAGGTGTACGAGGCATTGGAGGCAGCTACGAAATTACACATTTTGCACACAATTCCTGCTTCATGCGCACTTTCTGCGCAAATCGACCAAATTCGCACTATGTGTGAAGGGGTCCTTAAAGATGTTCCAATTTTGGTAAAAAGTAATGCAAATTATGGGTTGAGCTAATAGGATTAATAAATGGAATAGTGTTGACATTGTATAATGTTTGGTCTCCAAAGTAACGGTCAAACAAGGTCAACATCTATTGGATTCTATGACATGTGACATATGTTAGCCCATAACGTGATAACTAAGCATGACACATGGTCCAAACTATTCCTTTTAAAAACCCTGCTGACTCAACTAATAATTTGCATCACTTTTTACCAAAATTGGAGCAACTTTAACTTTGACCCCTGTACAAACTAAAACTGACCTTTGTCACCATTCTTGCTGTTTTTATCCCATAACTCCATAGAATTCAGTCACAGATAGTTGAAACTATACCTTTTTGGAATCTTCATGATCAGGCAAATAATGTGGTATAGCTTTCAATATGATTGTAGCATCTTTTAATTTTGACCCATGTATAATTCTTCAATTGACCGCTTGAAAATTCAAGTGGCCAATCAGTTTTTTCATAAGAGGAATGTCTAGTATTTGTGCCAAATTTGATGCTTGTGTCACCACTTTCAGGATTCCAATTTAAATATTCCTGCTGGACTAAATGCCTGAAAACAACAGTAGCTTTCTGAATTTTTATTTTATTGATTTCAGCCACATTAGGGGATAACTGGCTTGTACTGAATTATATCACTACAGTATGCTGACAGTAAATACAAACTCTTGCATTGAGCAATCAGGATTCAACTAAAGGCCCTAAAAGTAAAACAAGAAATACAGTGGTCCCTCGCTATAACACGGTTCACCTTTCGCTGCCTCGCAGTTTCGCGGATTTTTTAGTCCAATTTTGCATGCTTTTTTTTTTTTTTTTACAGCACATTGTGTTCTGCGTCCTCATCAAGCATGCCGGTCGCAGCACCGCGAAGGGAGAGCACGCGCATTGTGTTCTGCGTGTCTGTTTATAAGAAAATATAAATAGAAGATATTAGGCTGAGCATATCTTAGCACGCCTCGGCCCAGCCATTAAAACCTACTATGGAGGTGGCTGCTACCATTGAGGTGTTACCTAGATTGACAGAATTTAATAGTATTTCACTGGGCATGCTGATGAAACTTGTGGCGTCTACAAAAAACACAACCTGTTTATTTGATCCCATACCAACAAAATTGTTTAAGGACCTGTGGCCCACTCTTGGGCCGACTGTGCTGGAAATTATTAATCTGTCATTAACCTCTGGATCTGTTCCGAAATGTTTTAAATCAGCAGTGATTAAACCATTACTTAAGAAATCTAATCTTGACCCTAGTGTATTGAAAAATTACAGGCCAATATCAAATCTATCATTCTGTTCCAAAATTTTAGAAAAGGTGGTTTCACAGCAGCTCATAGACCACCTCACTGAGAATGATCTTTTTGAGCCGCTGCAGTCTACTTTTAGGAAATATCACTCCACAGAGACAGCGCTCACTAAAGTTGTGAATGATCTTCTGCGAGCAATGGACTGACACACCACTACGGTTTTGGTGTTGTTAGATCTCAGTGCTGCATTTGATACCGTGGATCATCATATTTTGCTCAATAGGTTGGAGAATTTTTTGGGGATTACTGGAAGTGCCCTTGCCTGGTTGACGTCATATCTGTCCAGTTGTTCTCAGTGTGTCTTGTATAATGGGACTACCTCTGACCTTGCTGACATTAGTTTTGGGGTTCCACAGGGATCTGTTTTAGGCCCCTTGCTTTTCTCCCTGTATGTGGCACCCCTTGGGCGTATAATGCAGAGTTTTGGGATTGCCTTTCATTGTTATGCTGATGATAGTTGTACATACCGATAACTGCGGGAAATCTCACTCTCATAAAATCCCTGGAGGACTGTCTTCTATCAGTGAGAAGTTGGATGTCTAGTAACTTCCTACTTTTAAACTTTGATAAGACTGAAATGATGGTTCTTGGTCCAGCGAGACATCAGCATCAGTTTAACCAGCTGGCGCTCAGCCTGGGTTCCTGTGTCATACATCATACGGACAAAATGAGGAACCTTGGGGTAATTTTTGATCCCACGTTGTCTTTTGACCTCCACATCAGGGATGTTACTAGGACTGCTTTTTTCCATCTGAGAAATATAGCGAGGATCCGCCCCATCCTGTCCATGGCTGATGCTGAGACCCTGATTCATGCTTTTGTTTCTTCTAGACTAGATTATTGTTATGTTCTATTTTCAGGGTTACCACAGTCCAGCATTATGGGTCTTCAGCTGGTTCAGAACACTGCCGCCAGACTTCTGACACGTAGCAGAAGGTCTGAACATATCACACCCATTTTGGCATCTTTGCACTGGCTCCCTGTCTCTGTGAGAGCAGATTTTAAGGTTTTGTTATTGACTTATAAGGTTGTTCATGGACTGGTGCCATCTTATCTGGCTGATCTGGTGGAACTCTACGTGCCGGCCCGGGCTTTGCGGTTGCAGGATGTGGGACTTCTCTGTGTTCCCAGGGTGAAGAAGAAGTCAGCAGGTCAAAGAGCCTTTTCGTATCGTGCACCCACCCTGTGGAACAGTCTTCCTGCGACCGTGAGGCAGTCAGAGTCTGTGGACATTTTTAAGTCAAAACTCAAAACCTATTTTTATTCTCTTTCTTATGGATAGTTTTTATTTTTATTTGTTTTATTCTTTTACTTCTGTTTTTATCATGTATTTGAATTTTTTATTCATTTTTAATTATTTATTCAATTTTATGTTGACTTGTTTTATGTAAGGCGCCTTGAGATGGCTTTTGCTGTGATTTGGTGCATTATAAGCTAATTAATTAAATTAAACTGTGTTCTTCACTTGGAAAAAGACAACTGCACCGAGGTGTGACTCGGACGCAGAGGCGCGATCAGAGGAACTGTGAAATACTGGTCAGTCACTATTAATAATTTCTTATGTGTCCAACCTTGTAGGTTGATCGTTAAAATTAAATTTGTTAGTTCTAAAACCCATCATAATTATTCATAGGAAAATGTTCTATTTTTATTCTACTAAGGTTTGAACTTTGAGAGTGTTTACACACGAGAGAAAAGTGAAAAAATGTTAATGCCTGTTTGAGAAAAGTGTATAAAGTGTGTAGTGAGGGGTTTTACAGCTTTGAAACATCTATAATAATTGCAAAAAATAACGCTGACTACTTCGCAGATTTCGCTTATCGCGGGTTATTTTTAGAACGTAACTCCCGCGATAAACGAGGGACCACTGTACACACACTCGAGCACACACAGTTGCGTTCAGTTGAATGGACTGATTCAGGCGCACTGGTAAGTACAGAGGAAAATTTGTCACCGGTGCTGCAGTGACCGTCAGCAGCCTCGCTCCACTGCTCTCCTCCTCATCCATATTGATGGTGGGCATGGGGCCATATGTGACACTGGACCCTGCGTTTAGTTGAAGTGGAAAGTGCTTGCTCCAATAACCTCAACCTTTTGGCGCTTATTGATCGCTATCTGTCTCCCCCATATTTTTCTGGTCATTGCCCACTCCAACTCCTGATGGCCCAGTGAACAAATTTCTTCTGCCACTGAATACATCTTACACACTGTGATTTTTGGAAGACACAAATTTTCAGTTTCAAGCTTCATTTTAAATTATGGCTGTGTGGCTGGCTGACTTGGAATGGCCAGCATGTGAACTGTTCAAACATAGAAAGTTAAGCTCACTCAGCAATGCTGCCATCTGTTCATTTTTACCCGAGGCCATCAAATATAGCTATAGGGTATTGCAAAGGCTTTGCATCCATTCGTCCGTCTGTCTGTCTCTGCTCAGCATAGGTCCAGTACTATTACTGCCAGAGTCTTCAATTGACAGTGGACATTCTTGGGACACAGACCTTGACAAGTTCAAAGATGGCTAACCTTGACCTATTTTAAGAGGTATTTTTAGAGGTTTTAAATGTCACATTCTGTTTCAATCTGTTCTGTTTTGTTTTGCTTTTGAATGGCAGGGGTGAGGAGCCAATCAGAGCAGAGCTGCACAATCTCTCCAAAATCACTTTGTTTTGTGTGTTTATATCCATGTTTCTCATATATTATGTAAAAGCTAGTGAGAAATAAACACTTCTAAAACTGAAAACACAATTGTTGGAACCTAACAACACCTCTGAACTTATTACAAGACATTTTGCGGGCGTTAGCATGGTGATGTCACAGGCTGGTAGATAGCTGCAAAACTCCACTTTCTTTGAGTGTAAATATATCCTCTTTATCATATACTGTGTAAACGCTAGTGAGAAATAAACCACTTCTAAAACTGAAAATGTTGTTTTTGTAACCTGATAACACATCTGGAGTCATTTACAAGATATTGTGCGCGTTATGGGCCTTTCACATTAAAAGCTTCATAACGCCTACCAACACTTTAACGCGTCTGACGCATGGCATCAGACGCTTCGCTTCGGAAGTGGCAAAGGGGCGCAGATTGCTATGTCACACTCTGGCTGTTTCCACAATCTGAAAAAAAGGTTCAGCGATCGCCATCTTGAATTTGCGTCGCCTGAACCACAAAAAAGCTTTTAAAAAACAGCAGTAGAACGATTCTCCATCACCCTGCTGGAGAAGCTTTTTTTCAGCTACTTTTCTGAGTGACGCCAACCGAGGGAGGACTGACGACTTGGTGGGATATCGATCGAACCGCGACAGCGGGCCAACCCGCACAGAGAAGCCGGCCTTTAGGCATCATCCCAGGGCAGACTGAGGCAGGCAGCCCGGGTGATGGAGCAAACCCACTCAGTCCGAAATCTCCCACTTTTTGGATATAAGCGAAGTCCCAGTTTGCCCAACGAAGTTTAGTTCTGCAGCTTTATCGAGGTGAGAATAATGTAAAAATAAAACATGACGTTTATTGCACTGCTGTGAAGGTTTAATGATTGGCTAACGTTAGCTTAGCCTTTTAGCACAGTTGATCCAAGTGAATGCTTTAATTTGTAAATGGTTCAGTCTTTTTTATTTTTAACAAATAAAGCTACAGCTTCTTTCGGAGACCACAAAAGCTCAACTTTAAATAACTTCTTTTTTCAGGCGTTTATTTTCCATCATTTTTTCATTTTTTTTCTTCTTTTTTATATATGAACTGTTCAGTGTTTCTTTATATTTAAAGAAATATATTTATTTGTCCCAATCAGGAACATTTGCTGTGCAGACAACCAAACTTCAATTGATGAGCTGAACACCACGAAGTCCAGTCAAAAGAAAACATCTCTGCTTTCAAAATAGTACAAAAGTGTCTTCAGCAACACCACCAGAGTTCAAACCTGCAGAAGAGACCCTCATCTGGTCCAGAGAATTCAGCATAACATCACCTGCTTCTAAATAAAAGGCTCTTTCAACAGCAACTATTTTATTATTTTCACCCATATTGGCTTCTCTTCATTGGCTTCCTGTTAATTCCAGAATAGAATTTAAAATTCTTCTTCTTACTTATAAGGTTTTGAATAATCAGGTCCCATCTTATCTTAGGGACCTCATAGTACCATATCACCCCAATAGAGCGCTTCGCTCTCAGACCTGCAGGCTTACCTTGTAGTTCCTAGGGTTTGTAAGAGTAGAATGGGAGGCAGAGCCTTCAGCTTTCAGGCTCCTCTCCTGTGGAACCAGCTCCCAATTCGGATCTCTACTTTTAAGATTAGACTTAAACTTTCCTTTTGCTAAAGCTTATAGTTAGGGCTGGATCAGGTGACCATGATGCACTGTTTCTTTCTCTTTTTGCTCTGTATGCACCACTCTGCATTTAATCATTAGTGATTGATCTCTGCTCTCTTCCACAGCATGTCTTTTTCCTGATTCTTTCCCTTCAGTCCCAACCAGTCCCAGGAGAAGACTGCCCCTTCCTGAGCCTGGTTCTGCTGGAGGTTTCTTCCTGTTAAAAGGGAGTTTTTCCTTCCCATGTCGCCAAGTGCTTGCTCATAGGGGTCGTTTTGACCGTTGGGGTTTTTCTGTGATTATTGTATGGGTTTTGCCTTGCAATATAAAGCGCCTTGGGGAAACTGTTTGTTGTGATTTGGTGCTATATAAATAAATTGATTTTAAATTGATTATTTTTTAAAATCTGTTTCATTTTATATTTAACAATAAATGAACGGATCAATAAAAATGTCCATAAATCAAAGTCCAAAAGACATTTGCACAGGTTGAAGCTCTCCACTTACTGTGCTCAAATTCATATTTTAGAAATGACTCTGTCCTGATAACATTAAAGGCAATTACATTGATGAATACATTGATGAAATTACAAGTTGAAATGACTATAAAAAATTCATCATGAGGTTTATGTCACAGAAATCCTACTTTACAATCACACTGCATTCATTGTTAAATTATTTCCTGTTGCATTTGTAATAAACATTTGTATTTATTTACAGTGTCCTGTTTTTCTGGTTGAAATAGATATAAATAATCTACCAGACTTAAAAATGTACAAATTTCTGTGTTATTTTATTTGTCTAAAATAATGTCCGAGGTTCCTTATGTTATACAAGAAATTATCTAATCTGAAATAACAGGTGGTTTTAATTTACAGATGAAAGGTTTCTAAAGAACCATTTAATGATTATTTAGCTATTTTAATTACAAGTGTTCTAAACGTTTTTTAACAGTAATCAGAAATTTTGATGGTACAAAAAACAACAACAACAAAATGACACGTTTCTGTTTTTGTACAGATCAGTGGTTTCTGACACTAGTATTCCGTGTTTTGGCCCGACGCATTGTTCCTATTGGACAGCGCGAAGCTACGTCAGTGGCTCAGTGCGTCGAAAGTTGGATTGGACTGAACTTTGACCACGTCAGCCTGCTGATAAGCGGCAATGGGCACTCCTGTCAGAAGCGTCGCTTTAGCTTGGCTTTTGATGCGACACTTCTGATGCCTCTAAAAGCAATGCGTCTCATTGAAATATTGCTTTTTAGACCAATTTTTGACGCTTCCAATGTGTTCATGTGAAAGGCCCATTAGTGTGCACGCTAACTTCTGCTAAGTCAAAGCTAATGTCCTATGGAGGTAAATTTGTCTCATGAATATCAGCAAATGCACAGAGATGATCTACAAATATTCCTTAATTCCTCAAAGTGCATGTACACACACACAAGCCCTCCTGCAGACGCTGTTAAAATGTAAATATTGTTTTTGATTGATTGATTGATTGATAGAGAGGCTTTATTGAACATGTACAAATTGTACGTGAGACAACTGGGGACTGCAGTCTCATTCGAGGGCAGGTGCTGAAGGGGTAAAATATAATGCATGTGATGTAATTTAATAATGTAATTTTTGGGCAAATTTCACACAAACAAAGTGAAAATGAGAAGAAAAAGTGACAATGCGGTGGGAAAGTGTACATATGTTTGCGGTTTGTTTATGACCCGGAGCTTAAACATGTCTAGGCGGTTTTGCAGGCGAGAGAATGGAGCTATACTCTGGCTAGCTGTGTAGGCTGACACTTACCAACACAATGTCTCCCATTCACCTTCCTTCCCTTCTCCACTGGGAACCTAAAAAACACTTTTCGCGACTGCTATTTGATTGCGGCTGAAAACAAAACAGTACCACCATTTTCTCGTGTGAAGTTATGCTGTGTATATATATACACAATTGGGCCGGCTGCCCCCATAAGTGGTCAAATCTCGCGATATCATGCAGGGTTCAAAGGAGACTGTGATGCCTTATAGGATCTTAATAATTAATTAAACAACTACAAATTATAAAGAACACAATGCTCATATGGTCGAGGGTGTTTTAGCATTGTGTTATATTTACAGCTGCCAAGAAGATTGTAGTTGTACCCATGTCAACTGTAAAACCTTGTTGGAGAAGGTGTATGGACAAGGAAAGCCTTGAGTATGTACATAGTGAGAGCTGTGATAACTTGCAATTTGAAGCTATCTTGTCTCCAAGCTCAGTCCATTGTACATGTGTATATAAGGTGTTTATATATGTTTTGTGTTAAATCTTAATGAGAATTTCAGTGCAAAAACCCAGATTTAACATACAAATGCATACAAAAAATACATTTTAGATAACTCCATGACGGATATCACAGCATGTTACTTCCATTAGAAAATAGTAGAGAAGCTTGAATCTTCAAACTGGACTGGGTTGCTTGACGTGAGGACGTTTCGCTTCTATCGCAGAAGCTTCCTCAGCTAAAATTCTTGCTCTGGTTGTCTGACTTCTGTCTTGACTCTTGTAGAGAAGAATAACAGAAGCCAGCAAAAGCTGCAGTTTTAAACTTAACCAGACCCCTCCTATCAAGAGGCAGACTGCTATTGGCTAGTGACTAACAATTGCTCTGAAGACGTGAGAGTCGTCAGGAGAGGCATCAGTCCCAGCGTTAGGAGGGACAGCTGCCCTGTCACTAGGAGGGTGCTAACTAGAGCACAATTGGGTGTTAATTAGAGGAACTGGCTTCTGTTATTCTTCTCTACAAAAGTCAAGACAGAAGTCAGACTACCAGAGCAAGAATTTTAGCTGAGGAAGCTTCTGCGATTAGAAGCGAAACGTCATCGTGTCAACAAACCCAGTCCAGTCGAAGATTCAAGCTTCTCTACTATGGAAAGCACATGGACAACTGAGAGCCTTCACAGAAACATTCTATTAGAAAAGTAATTCACAGGTGTTTGAATTCTATGTGCTACAGCCACAGTGAAGAACAAATTATGTGTGCAGCAGCCACAGAGAAAGAATAATACATCTTTCTGCCAATGTGCTGAATCATTATTTATTTACAGAAAAATAACATTTGGTGGTATTTTTTATTGTTACTATTAAAATCTATATATTTCTGCCCAGGCACTGATGAGATCAATTAAGTTGATTTTATTTATTTTTTTTATGTTATCAACTCTATAATATATATATTATAAAAGCCACATGGCCTCTGTGTATGTGTAACTTCGACCACGGAGAAACTTGGTAGAGTTGGCATTGCTGTTGGGTATGCTTATGTATTTTGGATCACGGATGAACACTGCGAAAACAGAAAGTTGGTTGGACTAATATTTTTTAGAGACATTAGGGATATTTGATGACAGCAGTTAACAATGGACATTGATATCACCATGAATCAGTTCCTGGTAACCAGACAAGCTCTGAACAAATGAAATATCTCAACCTTGCCACTTCTAAAACATGACATCAACTAAATGTGATAAATATTAAGTATAATTTTTCACACAACTTTCTCATTTTAATTTCTGGCACTTTCAGTTAAAGTCATTATAGGAACTTTGCATAATGTATTACCACCCTTGCAAAAGGTCAGACACCTATTTTATAACACTATCAATCTAGAACCCGTGGATCCAAACAGACAACACAATACTTAATACATATATTTTTTTATTGAGCCATAATTATAAAAGATTGAATGTTAGCAATAGAATTTTGCTTTCACTTTACAACCTACACACACTTGAATATACTTGAACATGAACTTGCCTGACAGAGCCATGAACTGGGTGTTTATTTTCCATATATTTCTTCCTTTCTGTATCTGCAAGAAATCTATACATTTCATGTCCATTTTTCAGATCAATTTCTGCGTCATTTTAAATTTTTGGAGAGTAAACCACGCATCCACCAACCTGCTCTGTTGGGATGTGTGTGATCAATGTACATCAGTCACTCTGGTGCTGGTAACAGTATGTATTTGTCACTCAGAACATTATGTCACCACTCTCAGTAAGTAGACACTTTTGGACCTCACCCCACCCCCTCCCATCCCCACCATCACCACCACAACCAATAAAAGATGCATGAGCCATAGTTTCTCCAGCGGGTGTCGTGGTGGCTTCCCTCACCAGTCTCTATGACTAGTCAATCAGACAGATCTTCTGTACAGTAACATACTGTTTGTTCTTCTTAATGATTGATTCTAATTAAGTCCAAGCCATATATCCATCCATAAAATGGCATTAATTCCTAAGTGAGGAATGTTATATTTTTGGTTAACCCTTGAATTAAAGCTGAAAGTTCACATGACCTGAGGCAAAAAAAAAAAAAAAGTGCCACTGTCCCAAATACTTAGGGTCCTGTCTCACTGGGTAGACTGTTGGAGAGAAGTTGGAGGCATGAATTAGCAGCTCAGTCTCACATTTTTTTTTTCTTGCTCCCAGCACGAAATGAGTCAAATTTTTGTGACAGGCTATTTTGAACTCAATAATTACTAACACTCCTCCAACCCCCAACCCTAACCTTAACCCTACCTAATCGTACTCCTTCTCCCCACCCCTAACCAAACCACCCCGACCCCCCGCTTCACTTTAAATTTTGTGCAGCCATCATGGAATAAATGAGAATGAATTTGTGTTGCCGTGACAAAATGAGGCACTTTTCGTCACAATATCACGAACCAATAGATTAATGTATATTTAGTGCTCCTGAATCACGACTTGCCGTGAGACTGGGTTGGAATTAGCAACCAAACAAGTGGACAGTGTCACAGCTGAACATGAATGACATGTTTGCGCACAAAGTGTTCAGCTCTATTATCCTGCTATTATCCAGTGAATTGACTGTCACAAATAAAATAAACTAGCATGTTGCCTGTGGGGATCCATGGGCTCTAGATTGGGAACTCTTTTTTAAAATAGGTAGCTGACATTTTTCAAGAGTGGTAATAAATTAAGCAAAGCTTGTAAAATGAGTTAGAATGGTATGTGAGTCCAGAATGTTTTAGAACCTTAGACCTTAATTTTTAGAAGAACTCAACCCCTTTTATTTTCTGTTAATTATGTAATATTTAATGCAAATGTTCTGTCTTATTGTATTTATAAATTGTTTAGTTTCTTGTTATCATATACGTACACACTAATATTATTATTGTTATTATTATTTTAGTTTTATTTTGCCATTTTATTTTTAAATGGTCCACAATGGAAATAAGTGTTTCACTTTTCAGCTGCCATGTTATTTGCAAACACAGATAGAGTGCTAGAGGGGGGGGGGTGACATTAGGACTCTACAGCAGGCCACAGAGCAGGTGATTAGAGAACCTGCAGGGCTAATGATTAATGTGAGCATGGAATCCATTAGCTTAGTGGGGAAATTATTGCAGAAAATCCACTATGGTGATAGTGCAGTTTATGTGGCAGGGAGGGAAATTTGTCAAGTTGAGACTGTGGCCTGTTTCTGCAGATATTTTCTTATAGAGCATAGATATTTTGCAAACTTAGTACCCATTATTACATTGGATAACATTAAATTGAGGATGCCCCCACTGACTCTTTATGTAACATCAAATATTCCATGCCTGCTACCTTCAAGCCACGTGTAACTTCTTGAACCCCAAACTAATTTTAGGCATCTTATGTACTACTCTAAAACCACCCCCAAATCAAAATAGTCCAATTGTCAACCCCACGGAGGCCCTTAGTTTGGGTCTCATTAACATAAGATCACTGTGCTCAAAATCACTGTCGATAAATGATCTAATTATGGAACATGACTTAGATATGTTGGTTTATGTGAAACCTGGCTTAAACCTAGTGTTGTCTTCCCCTTAAAAAAAGCCTATCCAGCGGTGTACACATTAACAGTGTCCCTCATGATATGAAGTAAGGTGTGAGTGTTGCTCTAATTCATGAATCTGGGTTTAGCTTATTAGCTGTTGAGGGTCTAAAATATAATTCATTTGAACATCTGACTCTCTGCCCTGCCCAGGATACTACATATAGACAAAGTCAGAAGAATAACAATCAACCATCTTATTTTGTCACCATGTGAGAAGTTGGATGTCTAGTAACTTCCTACTTTTAAACTTTTATAAGACTGAAATGATGGTTCTTGGGCCAGTGAGACATTGGCATCAGTTTGACCTGCTGGCGCTCAGCCTGGGTTCGAGTGTCATACATCATACGGACAAAATGAGGAACCTTGGGGTAATTTTTGATCCCACGTTGTCTTTTGACCTCCACATCAGGGATGTTACTAGGACTGCTTTTTTCCATCTGAGAAATATAGCGAGGATCCGCCCCATCCTGTCTATGGCTGATGCTGAGACCTGATTCATGCTTTTGTTTCTTCTAGACTAGATTATTGTAATGTTCTATTTTCAGGGTTACCGCAGTCCAGCATAGGGGTCTTCAGCTGGTTCAGAACGCTGCCGCCAGACTTCTGACACATAGCAGAAGGTCTGAACATATCACACCATTTTGGCATCTTTGCACTGGCTCCCTGTCTCTGTGAGAGCAGATTTTAAGGTTTTGCTATTGACTTATAAGGTTGTTCATGGACTGGTGCCATCTTATCTAGCTGATCTGGTGGAACTCTACGTGCAGGCCCGGGCTTTGCGGTCGCAGGATGCGGGACTTCTCTGTGTTCCCAGGGTGAAGAAGAAGTCAGCAGGTCAAAGAGCCTTTTCGTATTGTGCACCCACCCTGTGGAACAGTCTTCCTGCGACCGTGAGGCAGTCAGAGTCTGTGGACATTTTTAAGTCAAGCCTGAAAACCTATTTTTATTCTCTTTCTTATGAATAGTTTTTTTTTTTTATTTGTTTTATTCTTTTACTTCTGTTTTTACTTGTGTATTTGGATTTTTTTAAATTCATTTTTAATTATTTATTAAATTTTATGTTGACTTGTTTTATGTAAGGTGCCTTGAGATGGCTTTTGCTGTGATTATAATGTGATGATTATAATGTGATTATAATGCTGCGCATTATAAGCTAATTAAATTAAATTAAATATATAGGCCCCCTGGTCCATATTCTGAATTTAAGGTTCTGCTATTAACTTGCAAAATCATTCACCTCCCAACCTGGCTGACCTAATTAAACCTTACATACCAGCCCGTGCTATGCGTTCTCAGGGTGCAGGGTGAGTTTGTGTCCCAAGGGTGAATAAAAACTTGTGGAATGATCTCCCTAAGGAGACCAAACAGTCAGATTCTATAAGACTTTTAAGCCCAGACTTAAGACACATTTATTCTGCCTCTCGTATTGGTAGCATACTGGCATAGTGTGGTACTATGCTTCCTATCATTTTAAATTCATTTCATTAGAAGACGAAAGAAGAACTTATTTATATTGCACCTTTCACAGATAAAAATCACAAAGTGCTTCACAAAGATGAACAAATACACAGCCATGTTAAAACGCAGTGTTTGAGAGAAACAATCAACTAAAAGCTTGACTAAACAAAAATGTCTTCAGCTGCTCTTTAAAAGAATCAACAGAGACAGTCACACGAAGGGACAGAGGGAGATTATTCCATAGTTTAGGAGCCACAGCTTGAAAGGATAAGTATCCTCTGGTTTTAAAGCGGGTCTTCAGGACCGTGAGGAGGCTCTGGTCTGAGGACCGAAGGAGCGGTCCGGAGGTGTAGGGGCTCAACATTTCTAACACATATTTGGGGGCCTGAGAGTGCAAGGCTCTAAAGTCAAAACCAAAATTTTAAAATCAATACAAAATTTGATGGAAGCCAGTGCGGGGAGGATAGAATGGCGGTTATGTGTGCCCGTCTGCTAGATCTTGTTAAAAGTCTCACTGCAGCATTTTGGACCATTTGAAGATGATTTAAGGCAGATTTGTTAAAACAAGTAAAAAGCAAGTTGCAATAATCTAAACAAGAAGAAATAAAAGCATGAATCACAACTTGCAGATCAGAGTTTGACAGAATTGGCCTGAACTTGGCAATGTTTTTCAAGTGGTAAAAACATATTTTGATCTAGAATGGCTATCTAGAGACAATGACTGATTAAACCAAACACCAAGATTTCTGATGCTCGACTGAGCAGAGGAGCACAGAGAACTGAGGTGGTTCACAATCAAAGGAATTTTCTGCTCTGGAGCAATAATCAGAGTCTCAGTCTTTTTACAGTTCAACTGAAGAGTTTTTAGTGAGCCAGGACTTTACACTTGCAAGAGAATCCATTAGCTCAGACAGTTTATGTAACTCTGACTCCTTAAAGGAAAGGTACAACTGAATATCATCAGCATAAAGGTGATAGGACACATTCTTAAATTTGCTAATGATTTTGCCAAGAGGACTGATTTACAACAAAAACAGGAACGGACTGAAGAGAGATCCCTGAGGAACTCCATGTAGCAAAGGAGAAGCTGCAGACATAATGTTATTTATACACACAAAAAACTTCTATTTATCAAATAGGAGGACAGCCACTTCAGGACTGTCCAGAAATGCCAAGTCACAATGCATTCTCTGTAGCAACAGTTTATGGTCTACGGTGTCAAAAGCTGCAGACAAATCCAGTAGAATTAAAATTGAATACTGACCACGGTCAGCAGCCATCCGGATGTCATTAGACACTTTTAGCAAGGCAGTCTCAATAGAGTGCATCTTACGGAATCAGACTGAAAATTGTCCATTTCATTATTATATAGAAAAACAATCAACTGCTCTGCCACCACCTTCTCCACAACCTTTGAGAGAAAGGGCTGCTTTTAAATAGGCCTATAATCACCAGGCTCAGTTGCATCTAAATTAGACTTTTTGAGAATAGGACTTATTGCTGCTTGTTATTTAAAAAAACTTGGGACAGATCCAGAAGAAAGAGAAAGATTGACCACATTCATAATATGTGGTGCAACAAGGTCAGTTACCTTAAAAAGTAAAGATGTAGGCATGATATCAAAAGGGCACGATGAGGGTTTAGTTTTTTTCCAGTAACCCCATAACATCCAAAACTAGAAGCACTCAGAGAGTGCAAAACCTCCACCAAGGCCATGGGGTCACTGACTCCATAACATCTACACGCCGTGGAATCATTGAACCTAAAAAAGTCTAACAATGATGTTTGCTCAGTAGTAAAAAAAGTTTCATCTGCTGTGACTGGATAGCATGTATCCTTAGCGCTTGGCATCACAGTTTATTGCAACTTGCACCTTTTCCCAGAAGCTACTGTCATCTGAGCACTGATATTGATATTGCATGTGCTTATAGACAAAACAAATAAGAGACAAATTCTATTATTAGTCAACTAAACTGCAAATATATGATTTTTTTTTAACATTTATGAAACACTTCTCGAAACAAGGCCATAGGGTCACTGACCCTAAAGAGATTCCCTCCTTGGCACAGTGATCTATTTCTTTTTGTCTCTTTCTCTAAAATTGTATATAATAATCATTAGATTATTAATATATAAACAAAAATAAATTTAAGAAATATTACAATTTGAAACAATTTGGGGCTAACAGCGGCTACGTCCGCGGCTAGCAGCGGCTACATCCGGGGCTGGCGGCGGAGGCATCGGTGGAGGCGGTTCATCAAGGCCCGAGGCATCGGTGGCGGCAGTTCATCCAGGCCTGAGGCATCGGTGGCGGCGATACATCCAGGCCCGAGGCGTCGGCTACATCCGAGGCTAACAGCGGCTACATCCGGGGCTGGCGGCGGCAGCAACCGAGGCTGGTGGCTGTAACATCTGAGGCCGCCTACGTCTACATTCCTGGCTGATAACGGCTACGACCGAGGCTGGGGGCGCCTGTGAACGAGGTTAGCAACTGGTGAGGGTTGGTGTGCAGTGACTGGACCTGTGGTGGTGGAGGTTACGGGTGAAATTGTTTTTTGCAATTAACAGTGGCCATACTAAGCCACGATAGTTAACATGGCACCACCCAAGAAACGGGATGAAACTTGAGGAAAATATAGAGGAGATAAAGACCTCAATAAACCAGATATTAAAAGACATGTCTAATTTAGACAAGCTGATGGTGGAGATTAAGAACTCCAAAAACTGGTTAAAGAGAAGGACAAGATCATCAAGAAACTTGAACAACGTGTAGATGAACTTGAAACAATTCACTAGAAAAGATGATGTTATAATATCTGGACTAGAAACAAGGCATCGGACATATGCAAGGGTGGTGGATTCTGGTGGAACCAGTGGGGAGAGAATGCACCACCTGAAGAACAACAATCATTGGAACAGCAAATTACAAACTTTTATATCAAAATGGTTTTGACATCCATCAAGACACAATATCAGACTGTTATACTGTTCCAACTAAAGATAGAAAAAATAAACTGTCTAACAGTGTTATACGATTTACAAGCAGAAAATATAAAAATGAAGTATTAAGACAGGCAAAGAATTTGAAAGGAACAAGTGTCTATATAAATGAGCATTAACCAAAAAAAAAATGCAGATATTGCTAGGGAAGCAAGACTATTAAAAAAACAGAAGCACATTGTTGCTACATGGGTCTGGAATTGTAGGGTGTGGATTAGAGTAAAAGAAGGAACAAACGGTATACAAATCAAAACATGGAGGACCCTTACGAAATACAGACCTGAATAGACAATCAAATATGACGTCTGTTGGTAACTGGACCAACAAAAATCAGATCAAACATGGAAATAGATGATAAAATATATGACATAGGACACTAATATTGATGAAAGTATATTTGACTTAAAACGATTGGTTGTGAGTATTATACGGTAGAACAGCTAAATAGTGAAAAAATTGCAGAAGATACCCTGTCACTCATACATAGAAACAGTCGAAGCTTGTATTGTAAAATGTCGCAAATAAAAGATTATTTAAATCAGTTTAAAAATAGATTTAGTATGTTGCAATCACTGAATCTTGGCTTAAAGATGATCTCATGGGCTGATGTTCAAATAGAGGGATATGAGCTGTATTTTGTGACAGAAGAGATAAAAGGGGCGGTGGTGTTGCTCTGTACATAAAGCAGATCTGATATGTACAATTGTAGAAGAAATGACAACTGTGGATGACATCATAGAATTGTAACAGTGGAACTTGACATGAAACATCTAAAAATATTTTAATCAGTTGTGTATACAGAGCACCAGACACTTGTGTTGTGAAATTTACAGATAGAATAATAGTTATTCCATCAAATTAAAAACAAAACGCTTTTATATGTGAGGACTTTAACATTAACATAGAGAGCTCCAGTTGCCAAAGAATAAGTGATTTTGTGAATTCAATGTATAGTTTGGGGTTATTCCACTTGATAACAAACCAACCAGAATCACATCGCAAGTGCAACGGTAATCGACAATATATTACAAATAGAACAGATGAAATTATCAGGAATGGGATCTTGATGACAGATGTTAGTGATCATTTACCAGTCTTTTCATATTTAAATATAAAAATAGGTACAAGAAAAAAACTGTTATAAACTTTAAAAGAGACAAGTCAGTAAAAGCCTTAGAGGCATTAAAATATGATCTTAAAAATCAAAATTGGGAAGAAGTTTATGTCAGTGATGTTAATGTAGCATATAACATCATTTATGAAAATATTGATGAAAATCATATAATAAAAACTGTAAATTAATAGAAATTTGTAGAAAAGAGTAAATAAACCATGGCTGAACAAAGGGAATAAAAAATGCTTGTGCAAAGAAAAAACTATTTATACAGGTGCTTTTTAAAAATGCAAACAAAGGAAACAGAACACAGATACAAAAAATATAAAAATAAACTATTGACAATAATTAGGAAACAAAAAAAAAGATTATTATAGTGAACAATTAAATAAGAGTAAAGATAATATGAGGGCAACATGGGGAATTATAAAAAGTGTGATTGAAAGTGATGGAGCGAAATCAACTTTTCCAAATTACTTTGTCAAAGAAAATAAAGAGATATATGACATAAAAGAAGTGGCAAATGGGTTTAATGATTATTTTTCAAATGTAGGATCAAGTCTGGTGGGAAATAAACCAATAGTAGAAGATACATTACATACACTTGTAAATACGGTCAATAGTATTTTCCTGGACAATGTGGAAAAAGATGAAATAAGAAATATTGTAAAAAACTGTGTAAGCAAAAGATCAACTGACCATGAAGATTTAGACATGATGACTGTAAAAAGTATAATAGAAACTGTTATTGAACCATTTACTTATATTTGCAATCTGTCTCTGTCAACAGGGATTTTTCCAGATGAAATGAAAATTGCCAAGGTAGTCCCATTACATAAAAATGGAGACAAACATAAATTCTCTAATTACAGGCCAGTATCATTGCTTCCACAGTTTTCTAAAATTATGGAAAAAGTTTTTGTGACAAGGTTGGATAAATTCACTGAGAAACATCATATTTTAAATAATGCTCAGTATGGATTCAGAACAAAACATTCGACAGCTATGGCAATTATGGAATTAATAGAGAAAATATCAACAACAATAGAAAATAAGGATTATTTTGTAAGTATTTTTATTGACTTGAAAAAAGCTTTTGATGTTATTGACCACTCAAGATTGCTTCACAAGTTACAACAATATGGAATAAGAGGTATTGCACATCAGTGGGTAAAAAGCTACTTAGAAAACAGAAAACAGTTTGTTCAGATAAATAATATCAAATCAGAATTGTGTAATATTGCTTATGGAGTACCACAAGGATCAGTACTTGGACCCAAACTGTTTACTTTGTATATCAATGATTTTGTGAATGTATCTAATGTGCTTGGTAGCATTTTATTTGCTGATGATACAACGCTGTTTTACTCTGGATCAGATATACAGGAAGTAGCACAAGTGATAAAAACAGAATTGGAAAAGGTTAAGCATTGGTTTGATATAAACAGACTGTCACTAAATATTAATAAGACAAATTTCATATTGTTTAATGACAGAGCAAAAAAAAATAATGTGTCATTACAAATAGATGGAATGGATATACAAAGGGTAAAAGAAATGAAATTTTAGGAGTCATAATTGATGAAGATCTTACATGGAAGTCACACATAAATTACATAAAAGGAAAAATAGCGAAAGCCATTGCTGTTTTGCATAAAGTAAAATATTCATTAAATAGTTATGGTTTATTAACATTGTACAATTCATTGATTTTCCCATATTTAACTTATTGTGTAGAAATCTGGGGATCAACATATACAACTTATATACAACCTTTGTTTATTCTGCAGAAAAGGGCTTTAAGGGTGATTAGCAACAGTGGTTTTAGAGATCCATCTAATCCATTGTTCATTAAGTACAGGGTACTTAAATTTTGTGATTTGGTCGATTTGAAAATATTACAAACAATGTACCAAGCTAATAAAAATGCTTTACCAACAAACATTCAAAATATGTTTGAGAAAAGAGTAAGTAGTTATAAACTGAAAGGAATAGAAGTCTTTAGAAAACCAAGATACAGAACCAAAGTAAAAGAACGGAGTATTGCAGTAAATGGTGTAAAATTATGGAACAATCTCAACAAAGAAATTAAAGAATTAAGGTCGCTTAAATTATTTAAAAAACGTATTAAACTAGATGTATTAAGTAAGTATGAAACTATAAAATAAGTTAGTGGGCTGTAAGGAATTTAAAAAAAAATGTAATTTGTTAATAATGTATAAAATGTTTTAAGTTTAAAAATGTAACCTGTCAGAGATGTAATCTATTTAATAATGGTCATAATTATGAAATAAGTCAGTGGTATGTGACAAGTTAAAGAAATACAATCTGTTAAATAATGTTGAAAAATGACGCTGGATATTGAAAGATTGTATTGTAAAAAGGGGCAGAAAATATAAGACTTGTTCTTCTCTCTGCTCCTTTTCATTCTGGTAATGGAGATGCTTTATTTCTGCTTTTCTGTTTTTTTTTTCTTTTAAATGAATGAAATAAATAAATAAATAAAAAAAAAAAAAAAAAAAAAAAAAAAAAAAAAAAAAAAAAAACAAATGCACCCGAACGTGATAACAGCTGCAACTGCTTAATGCTAACTTTTAAAATTGAAAATGCCATAGACATGCTAACGCATTAGCATCGGGATCCGGATCGTGATCCGGATCACCACTAAAATGTAATCACTTGTTCCTCTTGTCATTTCCAACCACTCCACAAAATTTCATCAAAATTTGAGTTATCCTGCTGACAGACAGACAGACAAACAAACAAACGCGACTGAAAACATAACCTCCTTGGCGGAGGTAATAAAGGCAACATTAGTCCATCAGAATAGCTATTTGGATGAAGCCCATGAGCAACTGAAGATAAAAGATGAGGTCATTGCAAGGCAAGCCAGGGAACTTGAAGATAGCGAAAAACTGATCACCATGCTCCTGCTGACTGCACAAGAACTTCAAATTGTAGTGGAGTAGGTATTTCCTTTCTGTTCCAAGAGCCACAGGGATTTTGGGACTTTAACTGAAACTGAACATGTGCAAGATCCATCAATAAGTCACAAGTTTGTCCAAGTAGATTCTCAGGTGCAACATCCATCAATAAGTCACAAGTCTGTCCAAGTAGAGTCTCAGGTGCAAGATCCATCAATAAGTCACAAGTTTGTCCAAGTAGATTCTCAGGTGCAACATCCATCAATAAGTCACAAGTCTGTCCGAGTAGATCCTCAGGTCCAGGATACATCAATAAGTCAAACGACTGTCCAAGTAGATCCTGGGAGTCTATTCAAAGCTCCACGGCCTGCAGATGTTCCACCAAGTGAAAATAGAGACAAAGGACCTCAGACTAAAAACCGCCAGTCCACAAGTTATTGGAAGTGGCTTCAGTGGGCAGGAATGTCTCTCGTTTCCCTGCTGGCCTCGTCTTCACTTCATTCACTTGGGCTTCCTGTTGACTGTTTCTTTGTTTGATGTGTGTGTGTGCTTGATATTTTGCGAGATACCATGCATGTATATCAGATCTGATATACTGTAAAGAATAAATGAAAATATATGCTATTTTTGTCTCTGTCTCTAAAATTGTATATAATAATCATTAGATTATTAATATATAAACAAAAATAAATTTAAGAAATATTACAATTTGAAAACAAATGCACCCGAACGTGATGACACCTGCAACTGCTTAATGCTAACTTTTAACATTGAAAATGCCATAGACATGCTAACACGTTAGCATCGGGATCCGGATCACATTGTTTAGCACCACTAAAATTTAATCACTTGTTCCTCTTGTCATTTCCAACCACTACACAAAATTTCATCAAAATCCATTCAAAACCTTTTGAGTTATCCTGCTGACAGACAGACAAACAAACAAACGTGACTGAAAACATAACCTCCTTGGCAGAGGTAACAACCTTGGGATTTCTCTTGTTTGTATTCACAAGTTTGGCAAAGTAGGTAGATCTAGCATGTTTGATCATATCATTGAGGGATCAGGTCTTTTAAATGTAACGTGTGCACCTCCAATTTTGTGGATTTCCATAGGAGTTCTACCTTATGACAGACTCTCTTGAAAGAAGCAATTTCCTCATTCAGCCATGGCTGGGAATTTTTTAAATAAACAATTATGGGCTTTACAGGTGCCACCATGTTCAGCACAGACTCACAATGGCCGTTGAAGGAGTTTATATAGGTTTCTGCATCATTACAGGCCCCAAGAAAACCAGATCGGAACTGTTCAGAAAAATTTTCAACCGCAGTCTGGTTTATGATGTAATTATGGTAAACCACATTTTGAGGGCAAGTGTCAGCCCTGAAAGATATATTAAAATATACACAACTGTGGTCAGACATAAGGACATCCACAACATTCAAACAGTCTAAATCCAGACCAAAGGAGAAGACTAGGTCCAAACTCCTGCCTTTTTTTATGTGTTGGAACAGATACGTGTTGCTTTAAATGAAATGAGTCAGTTAGAACCAAAAACTCAGATGCTTTATGACAAGAGTCATTAACTTGGAAATTGAACTCTAACCATAAGCACTCCGTCCAGTTTAATAATCATAGAATTGAGTTCAGAAAACTCATTTAAAAACTCACGCGCAGGACCAGGAGGTCTATAGATTAAAACACAATAAAAAGGGTCAGTGTTTCCAACCTTAGTCATCTGAAGCTCGAATGAGTTGAATGGCTCGTTTGTCTGCATGGGAAGCAATTCTTGTAAATGAGTGCCAGTAAGCCTCCTCTTCGTGCGACCTGCGTAGTTCCGACCACGGAGCAGGTCGGGGGGCACAGCTCATTTAGATGGGGATATTCCTGATCCCTCTGCCAGGTCTGAGTCAAAGCCATAAAATCAAGGTGCTCTTTGATCGCAGAGAAAGCGTGCATCAAAAAGAGCGAGGCACATTGGCTGTGCACACCCAGCCAAAGGTGCACACTGTCCTCCCTGGCCCCTCTGGTGTAACACACTAATTTCCACAGTGATGGCTTGCAGGAAGCATTCACATAGACGATGAAAACGGGCTTGTCGAGCTGGAAAGGACTGATCAGATTGCAGCAGGAGCGTAGAGGCAGGTGTTGTTGGTGTGTGGAATGACTCCCAGCAGGTCATGGACAGGAATCTGTCATAGACAACGCTGATCACCAGCAAAGCAACCCAGGACAAGTGCCCATGCTGATTCCTCCACCTGGATTTTACACCAACCCACGAGCCTCTTTTCCTTCTCTTGCTGCATCGCTTCATTACCAGAAGGTAGTCAGATGATGATGGGGCACATTCAAAAGGTGGAGGGAAACACTCCTCATACCTGGCCCAATGGACCATTTGAAGACGATTTAAGGCAGACATTTTTCAAATGTTCATTTATGTGAAGATGTGAAAGGCGATCATAACATAAAAGCCACTTACAGTAGTGTTCAGAATAATAGTAGTGCTATGTGACTAAAAAGATTAATCCAGGTTTTGAGTATATTTCTTATTGTTACATGGGAAACAAGGTACCAGTAGATTCAATAGATTTTCACAAATCCAACAAGACCAAGCATTCATGATATGCACATTCTTAAGGCTATGAAATTGGGCTATTAGTAAAAAAAAGTAGAAAAGGGGGTGTTCACAATAATAGTAGTGTGGCATTCAGTCAATGAGTTTGTCAATTTTGTGGAACAAACAGGTGTGAATCAGGTGTCCCCTATTTAAGGATGAAGCCAGCACCTGTTGAACATGCTTTTCTCTTTGAAAGCCTGAGGAAAATGGGACGTTCAAGACATTGTTCAGAAGAACAGCGTAGTTTGATTAAAAAGTTGATTGGAGAGGGGAAAACTTATAAGCAGCTGCAAAACATTATAGGCTGTTCATCTACAATGATCTCCAATGCTTTAAAATGGAAAAAAAAAAACAAAAAAAAAAAAACAGAGACACGTGGAAGAAAACGGAAAACAACCATCAAAATGGATAGAAGAATAACCAGAATGGCAAAGGCTCACCAATTGATCAGCTCCAGCATTGATCAAAGACAGTCTGGAGTTACCTGTAAGTGCTGTGACAGTTAGAAGACACCTGTGTGAAGCTAATTTATTTGCAAGAATCCCCAGCAAAGTCCCTCTGTTACATAAAAGACATGTGCAGAAGGTTACGGTTACGTTATGGGCATGTTTCTCCTACTATGGTGTTGGGCCTATATATCACATACCAGGTATCATGGATCAGTTTGGATATGTCAAAATACTTGAAGAGGTCATGTTGCCTTATGCTGAAGAGGACATGCCCTTGAAATGGGAGTTTCAACAAGACAATGACCCCAAGCACACTAGTAAATGAGCAAAATCTTGGTTCCAAGCCAACAAAATTAATGCCTCGCAGATGTGAAGAAATCAGAAAAACTGTGGTTATACAACTACATACTAGTTTCGTGATTCACAGGATTGCTAAAAAATCAGTTTGAACATAATAGTTTTGAGTTTGTAGCATCAACAGAAGATGCTACTATTATTGTGAACACCCCCTTTTCTACTTTTTTTACTAATAGCCCAATTTCATAGCCTTAAGAGTGTGCATATCATGAATGCTTGGTCTTGTTGGATTTGTGAGAATCTACTGAATCTACTGGTACCTTGTTTCCCATGTAACAATAAGAAATATACTCAAAACCTGGATTAATCTTTTTAGTGACATAGCACTACTATTATTCTGAACACTACTGTATACAGCAATCCATAACAATAGCCGACAGAGCAAAGGAGCAGCAGATGACAAACCAGGCACAGGCACCATCTTTCTGATCATTCCATTAGCAACGGAACAGGTCTCAACCTCAACTTAATCGAAATTCTGGGTCTGTTAGAGAAGCTTAGGGCTAGTGGCTGGCGATCACCTTAGTATTTTCTTTGCTTTCCTGTCAATTTACTCCTGATGAATTATACCTTAGGTGTTGTTTTTTTTTTTCAGCGGACTGATTCTGCTCTTTTTTCTCTTTCTGAGGTACAGATAACATTGTACAGAATTGATGGCTACAGACCACAAGTTGCTGGACTGACCGTGAGTTGCCATGCCTGAAGCTGATGCAGCACACTGCAGTCTCTATTTGAAATGGACACTGCCGTGGTGACAGGTCCATTGACGGCATGAGGAATGAACACTGGCCCTGCACCCCAGGGTGATGACCCCTGCCTGCAGCATAAATGATTGTGTGTTCATCTCAACAAATGCACCTTGTTGTTTTGATGTTTTTTTTTTATCTTGTTTTGATTCCTGTTTTCTGTTTCTTCAGCTTTGTAAAACTTGTAAAAACCTTGTAATTTTTAGAATGGCCAAAGCAGTGGGTTACCCCTTTGGGTCTGGTCTGCTTGAAGTTTCTTCCTCAATATCATCAGGGAGTTTTTCTTTGCCACTGTCGCCTGTGTGCTTGCTCTTGGGGTTGATAACATTCAGTCTTATTTGTGTGAAGCACCTTAGGCAGGTTTGTTGTGATTTGGCACAATATTAATGAAATAAATTGAAATTGAATCGAATCATGGTACTCCATGGTAAATCTGTGTGAAGCAGACAATTCTCAAAATGTAAGGGACACGTGAAGAAAGACACCCAGAAAACCCTGAAGAAGTTATAGACTTTTTTGGCTGCGACTGGAGAAATTGTGCATAGTGCACATTTTGAATTTTGCATCACCATTTTTACAGTTTCATGATGAACTGGTATCAAGAAGGAGTTAAAAAAAAAAAGAAAACTTGAAAGTTCAACTACAATTTGCCAGAAGGCATATTAGAGATTTGATCTGTTTTGCTGAAAGAGAACTCGTCTCTGCTCCACTCCTCTATGAATCATGGTGACCTCTGCTCTTCTTTCTACCTCTGTCTTTGGGTCAGCACTTCTACAAATCACTTTAGCTGGCAGATTGAAATAAAATCCTTGAGCATGTTAATGGTCTCTGAACTTCTTTCAGTGAAAATATTATGTTTTTGCTCAATTGTACGACATGCGTTCCAACACTGTTACTGTGGAGGATGATGAAGCTTGCCCTCAAAGAGCTGAATGGTTCCTCAACAGTATGATGAATCATTAACATATCCATGGCATTTATATTTGCACAGCAAATCTAAATACTCAAATTATGTGACTGTGGGCTAAATTTAAATTATGGCAGCAGGATTTATTTACAAAATAGCCATTTATAGGAAACTTAATATCACTGTTCCTTCTTTTATGCAAATATCTCCTTTCATTAACTCATACTTGCTACATTCACCGCATGTGGGTGACTCAAGATGATAAGTAGGGTTGTCAGCTCTGCTGCATTTCAATTTGATTTTGTGTGTGTCTGTGTGTGTGGCATCCTTTAAAATTAAACAGCCATATAGCCATGAATACAGAAAGTTTAT